>NW_024104664.1:0-374784 GCF_003945595.2 Pipra filicauda | reverse complement strand
CCTTTTCTAGCTTCCATTATTTTCAGGGAGAAAATAATTAGAAGAGCAGGTGGGAGTTGGGGGTGTCTAACCTGGAGAAAAGGAGGCCCAGAGGGACCTTATCGTTCTCTAAACTTCCTGAAAGGAGGTTGTACCACGTGGGGGTTGGTCTCTTCTCCCACGTATCAAGTGATAGAACAAGAGGAAATTGCCTTAAGTTGTGCCAGGGGAGGTTTAGTTTGGATATGAGGAAAACTGTGTGGATGTGGCACTTGGGGACGTGGTGGTGTCGGGTTAATGGCTGGACTTGATCTTAGAGGTCTTTTCCAACTTAATGAGTCTATGAATCTCTGAAGTCCATATTCATCACCAGACTTTCAGAAGCCTGAGTGTTCTGCTCTGTGCTAGGCAGCCTTGTCAGTGCCCTGGTAGGAGCAGAAAGGGGGTGGGAGGAAGGTGGAAGTGGATAAATAACTTTTTGTGCTCCCTGACATGCGCATTTGCTTTTCTTGACCCATCAGCATAAGGTTACCTACAGTGGGGTTGCTGTGCTTTTTTTCATTTCAGCTGTGTGGCTGAATTTCTGTTTGACTGTTTGAAATAGTATGTTTGCATGGGGCTGAAAGAACCTTCTGTTTTATAATAGATGAAAACTTCAGGTCTCTGTTTAGTCAGAAAATCGAGACTAACATGGCTGCTGCTTCTCAGGCTGGTTGGAGCTACAAGGGAAAACAGCAATGGAAACCGGTTTTATTGCTCATCTTTCTGGTTTTAGGTAAATGTTAGCGATTTTTTTTTTTTTTCATGGATAAGTCTTTTTTTGTTGGATAAGTCTTGTTTTCTTTTTTTATTCTTTTTTTCAAAAGGGGTGCTACCTTTTGCTTGTCAAGGTGAAAGTAGGACTGCAGGAGGGAGAGAAAATGATAATGAAGTGATTTGGCATTTAATTTGGTGTTTCTTCTACATGAAGTGCACTTTGCTTTGTGTTTGGTTTTCTGCTGTAATGAATTCTGTCAAATTCATGTTAATTTTGTAGCCCTAATGTGCTTCAGACTGGCTCTTTACTTTGGCTTCTGAGCACAATAGCTGATATGGTAAGCTTGACATTCTTCCAGAGGGGATTAGTTGCTATGTAGGAATTGTAATGGTGGTTCCACTGAAAGCACTTCTGAATGACTGCCTCTCTTGCTTAGAAACTACTTACCTAATATTTGTCTTTTTGGTATATTTTGTGGCATTCAGGACTTGGGTGGGGGGTAGGGAAGGGGAGTATGGAAGTCAGGCAAATTAACTTTTGGCTCTTTAAATAGGTCGTCCTTAATGTACACTGGGAATAAAACTGTATGTCATAATGTTTGAGATACCATTGGGTTTGTTCATAAAGACTTTTCTTAGTCAAACTTCTGAATTTTGTTGACTTAATAATCTCCATTTTGAGCTGCAAGAATTCTTAAAGGAATTACTCTATGGCAGTATTTAGCTGTAACAGTATGTGACCAGTGTCCTTCTGTCTCTCATAGGACAGAAGTTGCTGCTAAGTTCAATCAGATCTTCCTTTTGTCTGATACCAGCCTATGTGTTTAGTTTTACTTCATGTTTCAAACAATTTTAGCTCGGTGGGACGCTGGGCAGAGTTTCACTGAGGTTTCTTTAACTTTATTGTTTCTGTAACCTTTTAGTTTTTGTTCCTAGAAATAAATTTTTCAAAATTAATGTTTTCAAAGCAGTTTTTATGTAGCTTCTTAAGTTTTAAAAATAAGTTTGTGAATATTGGGAAATAAAAAATATTGTCTTTCCCCTTCTGTTGCCAAACTACCTCTGTAATAATATGTACATATTCTTTATAGTTTCAGTGTTGGCAGAGCTTCCAGTTAGATGATGAAATATGTTTCAGATACATTTTATTAACTGCTCTGGCTGTGGGAAATGCACATCAAAATCATCTGTTCCATTTCTGGTTTACATTGCTGTATTCCTGTCATAGTAAAACATGAGATTTGAAAGGCACAGCAGTGGAAAATTCCTGTTCAAAAGCTCATAGATTTAAGTATGACTATGTACACGTTGACAGACTTCTCTTTGGGGCAAGTGCATGTTACTGTGAACTAACAGAGCAAGTCATATAAAATAGTGCTAAGCTATAAAAAGTGATGTGAAAACTCTGTAACAGAATTCTGATATTGTAATGATTTACATCTGGAAGAGCAGAACTGAGTTTGGAAAAAAAGATGAATTTCAACTTCGTATGGGGGGATTTTTAAAATTAATTTTTATTTATTTTTTTCCCTTTCCCCCTCTCAGCTGTGTCAGCCCAGTACTGTTTGTAGGTTTGCTCGTTACATGTGGACCAGAAAACCCTCTTGGGAGACAGAGGTGGGTTTGACAGTGCAGAGGAGGATTTTCAGTAATGAAATACTCAGATACGGAGAGAAAGTCAGCTCTTCAAAGAGCTTTAGATAACTGCTCTATGTGCTATAAGGAGTACAAAATTGAGGGAACAAATTGAGCCTTCTGTGCATAGGGAGCTGGAGAGGATAAGATGTGCAGAGAAGGACTTGAGAGCCAGGAAGGGAGATAAATGAAGACAGCAAGGGAGTATAAAGACCAAGCACTTGAAATGAGAAGGGAAGGAGACAGGAGAAAACATCCTAAATACGTGAGGCAATAACAATGTCCAGGGAATGGCAGAAGATGAGAAAACAATTGAGAAACAACTGAGAGTTTAGCTGTTGATATGGAAAATACCTCTGTGTTTGGAGCAGGCAGAAATACAAAGAGGAGCCGTGTCACTTGGGGGCCTCATCCCAAAGCACTGAAAGTGCAGGATTGATCTGGGTTCTGAGGAGCTTTAACAAGGGGCAAGGAGGACCAGCCTGGCTGAGTGGGCTCTTCAGGGTCACCGTGCTGAGCAAAGAGAAGGCAGATCTCCAACTGGAATTCATCTCTCCTTGGCCCTGTGGCATCATTCTCCCTCATTGTGCCCCCACCCCTCCATTCTGAAATACTTGCTATTTTCATGTATATACATTCAGTGGAAATTTCCAGTAGACTGCCTAAACTGGTGCCCAGTTCATATGATTTTGTCATTTTCTATTTAATCTGTTTAAACAGAAGACACAGGCATTTGTGCAGGCAGTTTGGTTGATTTTGTTATTATTGTTTTCACCCAATATTTGTTATTTCAGGTGTGCCAAAAGTAGATGCTACTTGTCATGGCAGTGTTTATTTGCACTTAATTCAAGTAGCTGAAATTTTTTGACCACCTTGGCAATTATTTTTGTCAAACCTGTGAACAATTTGAATCATTTAAATTGAATCATAGTGTAGTTTGTGTTGGAAGGGACCTTTGAAAGAGCATCTAGTGCAGTTCACCTTTGAACCCCTGGGTTTAAAGTTAGAAGTTCTTTTAGCCTGGTCCCTGTCTGAGGTACCTGAACATGGACAGAGTGGTAATAGTTTAGTGAGGAAATGCTGTGTTCCTCCTTCCCTGGTATAAGGCAAGCTTGTTCACTGTGCAGTAAGAACAGTAGTTGGAGTTATTACATGAACTACTGTTATTCCTAATCTGAGTCCATTTCCAGTCCACAAAATATTCTTAAATTGCACCCATTGCTGCTGTGCTGACTTGAGTCTCCTTTAAGGGTGTTCTGTGAGTGGCTTTTTTAACTTCAAACATGTAATCTGGCAATCCTGTAGCTGTTATTTTTAATATTCAGTTTTATCTTTAATATTTTAAAGGCAGTAGGTGTTTCTCTTTAAGATTTAGTACTTTTCCTTATCCTTAAATTTGTCTGGCAGTGTTAAAGTATTTATTCAACCAGTTGGATTAGAAATGAGATTTGTTCTCTGCAAACAGACTATTTGGCCCCGGGAATCATAGGCACTTGATTTTAATAAGCTAATGTATGCATCTGTTGGCTTCTGCAGTTAATTGTCTCAGTGCAAAATGTGATCTGTTCACATTTTTTCACAGCTAAAACTACCTTGGGTAAAAGATTAGGATCCTTATTTTGCCTTTTCCCCCCCAACTAAGTTGCAGCACCAGAGTTCATAGTTTTTGCCATTGGGGTGTGGTTTCCCTGTCTTCTGAAACCCTCATGTGTCTAAGCTGGATTGAGTTACATCACCTTTCCAGTACTTCAAGCCTGTGTGTGTGTGTGACATTAAGTGAGCAGTAGCAATGTTGTGGGTGGCTCTAGAGAAAATTGCTACAGAAAGCTGAGAGTTGTTGCTTGGAACCTTTTCTGGCTTGGAAACTTGACCAACATAATGTAACTGCTGTAGTTTGCCATTTAGACTCTTTAGACAACTACTGCCTTCTATTTGCAGAGTCCAGCAACTGTTGTTACACATTCTTGGGTTTGGGATTTATACCCCAAACCCAGGCTTGCTGCAAGCCCCTTCAAGCCAGAGTTACCAACCTCTGACAGATATTGCCAAGGCTCTGTGTTACTGCTGGTTTCTTGGTCAGTGGTTTGCAATGTCTCTCAACAACATGAGTCTAAGCATGGAAGGAGCTAAAAAATGAACCTGGTAGATAAATGCTGGAATGGCAGATGAGCTCCTCAGTTTAAGTGGCCAAAGTCAAAATTATAGTTTAATATTCTCACCAAGCACAGTTGTGTGCATGAACTGAAACAGCTTAATCAAAAGTTTGAAGTCGCTGCACTTTGTGGATATTGGCCTTGTCAACAGCACTAGCAAGGCTATGGAAAATGCTTGGATTCTGGTTTTGGCAGGCAAAGGCTAACCAAATAAAAATATCTGAAGTGTAGTGTAAGAATGAAGAGTCTGTGTTGTATTACTGGCTACGTGCTCTTAAAGTCTACATGGTTTTCACTTTGGTTTGCTGTTGTCGTTTTCTTGTTCTGCACAACTCTTTATTGTGAAACAAATTAACCTCTAAAATTGGAGTTGGGAGTCAAGATGGAACTGAGGAACTGACCCAGAAGAATTAGTAAAGTTTTGCTTTGAAATTTGTTCTTTTCTTTCTTTCTTTTTTTCTCCCCCCCTCCATAGAAGACTAATGGGGTGAAAATACAGACACTTTTCCTCCTCATTTTCACCTTTAAAACTTCTGATTAAAATATCAGAAAATACTAATAGAAAAATTAAATCTGGGCATTTGTTATTACAAGTGTAGTCTTGTAAGCCTCATAAATTAACTAATGCTTTCACATCAAGGATGTAAAGGATGTTGTCATTACAAGTCTGGCCTTAAATGCAGATATGCTTCAGCTCAATTCTCTGTGTGGGAAGACCTAGTGGTGGGATTTCTGTTAGTTCCCCCACTGTGTATGAGCATTAACTTCATTTTTTTGTGTTTCATGTTTTTTGGGTAGTCTGAGTTATGTTTCAAGAAATATAGTTTGTGTGCTTTTTTTTTTTTTAGGTAAGCCAGACTGTTTAAGGCTGGCAAAGTAGCAAAGTAAGGGCAGGGATTAGTGAGGAAAATGATGAATACTCCATATCCTTCAATCTTGACTACTCTGTATTCCCAATGGTTTGTACTACCATCATCATAACTGCTGTGTCTTGTGCTGATGTCCTTCAATGTCAGTTTTTAAGCAAAAATGATGAGAAACAGCTGGGCCTGTTGTGGCCCTTTTTCTTCAATTCATATTCTTAGAGCTTCATCAGAGACTGACGGAAAAAGTAGCTTCAAGAAGAGTGTAAAAGGCAGCATTGTTCTACATCCAGGTCTATTCTGAAGTCTTAGCCAAGCATTGACTTTGCCAAGGAGCTCTTCTGGGCTGTGTAAATCAGCAAAAAAATCACAACAAAGTTGTATACTATTGAGAGACATCCTCTGATGGAAACCACAGTCTTTGTGCATAAATACTTAAAAATAATTTTTAAAAAAACATAGTCTTCTATGTCCTTAAACCTTCCTAAAGATGTATGGTGTATGTTTTGTATCTTTCAGTGCATTTAATACCAGTAAACCCAGTCAGGGAAGATGGGCTGAATCCTAAGAGTCGAAAGAGAATAATGCCTGATTTGCTGACAGAGCCTCCTGCCATAGATCCTGTTTATGAAGCTCATGTTTACTGCAATATTCCCACCATTGCTGAACGCAGCATGGAAGGTAAGTTTTGGGAGTGCAAACCACAGCTTAGTTGCTTGTGTCTGTGTGCTGTCACTGGAATTGATAACTTTGTGCATGATCCGTTCTTTGGTACTTGGAGAAGGTACAACAAACATGAACTGGTTGCTGAATTTCCTTAAGTCATTCAAAATATGCTGTTCTTCTTTTTTCTCTTTGTATCCTCTCTGTCTTGATTTTTGGAAGTGGTTCTGTCTCCAGCTAATAGTCTAAAATTAAAAGGGTTGGGATTTGTAGTTGTAGTTGAATTGTAATTCTTAGTACAAGTGAGATACATTGCAAACAGTTGACTTAGAATTTTGAAAAAAACAAAACCCTACAGAAGTAATTAATTTTGGATTCCAAACCATTAGACATGGTCAGCTAGAAGGCATATTTGCATTCTTTACCCTACAGCGGCTGCAGCAGCAAGGGAGTCTGAATGAATTCCCTCATTAGCATATCCCACTAATGCATATAAAATAAATTACAAACTAGTATATCAAAAAGCTCCAGATTAGACATGCTGCAAAATCCATCATTATGATGGGGTCTGGAAGAGAGGCATTATAAAAGTGGAATAACCTTATTGTGTTGGCAGAGTTCGGTGCTTGAATAATGTCTTGTGTGGTTGTTGGACTTTAGAGGTCCTATGGAGATGTTCTAAGAAACTCAGTCTTGCGTAATTTATCTTGCAATTTAAAGTGAAATGTTTTTTGGGATGGTAAGTTATAATTTCTTAGGGGTGTTTTCTTTCATTGCAATAACAAAGCTATTGAGCTAATTATACCTGCTTTTTTATTAACGAAAGTGTGGGCAGGTAACATATTTTGTCTCTTTTTCTTCCTCTTTCTTCACTTTAGGTCATGCACCTCATTATTTTAAGCTGGTGTCAGTTCAAGTGTTGATTCGACATGGTGATAGGTATCCACTCTATGCCATTCCCAAGACAAAGAGACCTGACATTGACTGTATGTTGGTGCCCAGCAGGTAAAATTCTTGGGTTTTGTCATTGCTAAATGCTTGTTTTGCTTGAGAATTATTTTGTTCTTCTTCAGGAAACAATTTGTGCAGCCTGAAGTATGTTGTGACTTCAGATATTTGTGTATTGTTATAGTTTAAAAAAAACAATCCCTGTATCAGCAGTATACAATACTTCCCTTGAAACAAGAACTATTACCTGTTACCAGCTCAGATCAGAATAAGTTCTTTGTATTTCTTTAAAAAGAAAAAGCTATTTAATTGAATATTTAAGTTACCATTCCTCTTAGATAAGCTTTTACACATTTTCAAAATGTAAGTGCAGCATTTTAGACAATCTCTTCCATTTCAGCTCAGCATGCTTCCTTTCATCTGAATACAAAAAGGTCTCAGTCAGTTCATCACTATATAAGAGAACTGATATTTGTGTTTTATATTATTATTTTTTTCTTTTACTTTTGAGAAATATAGGCTATCAGAGTTCCCTTAAATTAATGATTTGTGTCAAAATTCAGGGAGAAAATGGAAGTTGTACATTTAACTTAAAAATGCAAATTAACAGAAAATGCATTTTGTGACTTGTAAACTACCCTTTTCCTGTAGTTAGCACTCACTGTTAAGTACTGTCACACTAAGTTATTTGTGTCTGACTGACGTTAAAACACTGGTTTCCTTTCTGTATCAGTACAGTGCTTCTGTCTGACCTCATGTCTTTGTAGGTTGCTGATGTCTGTTTTCACACCTGAACCACTTTGAGCTGTAGATATGATCTGAATTACTTCTCTTCCCCGTGGAAGAACCTTTCTTTTTGTTTAGAGTTTACTCGCTGATAAAGATGAATTATAGTGTAAAGCAGTAGAAATAAACAGTGATGTAAATCCCCAGCCTTTGCCCTAGATTGCTTGATTACATGTTTTTTTTCTCCTTTTTAAAAGGATCTACGGTATTATTTTTTTTTCCAATAAAGAAATTACCAGTGAACCTACTGAATACTTACAATTAAAAGAAAAATATCAAGAAAAACTGTCAGATATGTTAGCAAAACCTTTAGGCAAATATACATCTTTATGCTGCTGCCACCTCAGCGGTGTCAGGTGTGGAGATTTCCAAGTGACTGGAGGCTGGGTCTGCTTTGTGTTCCTGCATACATTACTCAGGAAAAGAGGCACAATAGATAAACACAGCACTGTAGATACACCATAAATACCTTCTCCCAGAGTAGCATGAAATCTCCTCTGTCTTTAGGTCTACACCAGAAAAAGCAAGAGCATTATTTCTTCATTCAGAATTGGCTTTTCTCTGTCATGCTGAAAGTGTTAAGGCCATGCTGAAAGTGCATTTCACCTCAGTGCCTGGGAAGATCATGGAGCAGATCCTCATGGAAGCATTTTAAGGCACATGCAATACAAGGGGATGATCCAAGACAGCCGGCATGGCTTTACTAAGGGCAAATTGTGCCTGACCAGTCTGGTGGCCTTCTATGATGGAGTGACTGCAACAGTCAACAAGGGAAGACTGACCAGTGTGATCTACCTGCACTTCTGTAGGGCTTTCAGTACAGTCCTATGTGACATCCTTATCTCCAAATTGGAGAGACATGGATTTGAAGGATGGACTGCTCAGTGGATAAGGAAGTGGGTGAATGGAGGCAGACAGAGTTGTGATCAATGGTGACCAAACTCCAGTTATCTCTGCCATAGAGCTGAGTGGGCAATTAATTTCTCTAACAAGATGGAAAATGAATCGTTTGCTAATAGCTATGATAACATTATTAATGACTTGCCTTTAGGGGTGAGACTATTTTCAGCATGCAGTACTAAGTAAAGAAATATGATCCAGATTTCCATTGAGTTCTTAGCGGCTCTGATCTTCTGATCTTGCTTAATATCTGTCATGTTAGAAGGTATGTGAGAAAGCTTTATCGAGAAGATGTTAACTGCAAGTGACAATGTTGGATTAGTAGCTGTATTTCTCAATATTAAAGTGCCACATGAGACCTCAGTTTTGTATTTGTCAGAGAAGCTTTTATAGCTATTTCCACTTCAGCTTCAGTCAAGGAATACAATATGAAGGCCCTGAAGTCATAAAAACTATTCATAAAAGGCAAGGAAGCAGTGTGGCTTTTGACACAGAATGACCAAGTGGAGCAGTTAAGAGAGCACAGTGTCAGGCTCGGAGGAGCCCAGTGGGGGAGATACCCTTGGCTCATACCATTTATGAAGCATTAGAGCATCAGTGTACAGATGATACATCTGTACACATCCCTTAACATTCACAGCCACTGCAAGACCTTGTCTCCCCAAGAACAGAACTTAGGTAAAACAGAATATACTGTTTTAGGGCAGCAGAAAGATTAAAGGAGTTGGCTCTGCACTGTTCTGTCCAGAGGTGTTAAAGCTGACCTTCCTGAATAGGGCTGGAATTGTTACTGCTTTGGCAGGTGTTTTGAATGGAATATTTATTACTTGAGCATCAGGAACTGATTTGCTGTGTTTGGCTGTTGGGCTTATATTTCTTTGTGATGTAAACGTGGTGTTTGATTGTAAACATATTTATAAGGGGAGTTTGACAAGGTCTGTAATCGCTGCCTTTGAACTGAAGGCTTCTTGGTGCTGTACAGTTGAGATGTCTGATTGAAAATCTGGCTTGTTTAAGCTTTTTGGACTTATAGCATCAGATAAGCATGCTGCTCATATGCAGGCTGTTCTTTATTTGACTTGGCATTCAGCTGATGGAATTCATTAATTAAGCAGATTATGCTACAGCCCCATGGACTTCTAATGGATATGCAAAATAGCCTTGAGGTCACTCTTTGGTTTTGCGAATGACGGATTGTGACATATAAGTGTGGAATGAATATAAGCAAATGGATTAAATGCTTTGGAGATTTCTTCCCTCTAAAACTTCAATTAACATTATTATTATTATTTTCATTGTTCTGGATGCAAATTTCCAAAGGGAACTGAATAATATACACTTTTTTTCCTTGAGAAAATCAATTGAATGATGTTATGAAAATCTTCTCATTGTAGTGTTTACTTATGAGGGAAATAAATTATTCTCCCGCTTTTTGTTCCTTATGTAGATCACATTTACAGTGTCAAAAGTAAAAAAATATGCAGTGTTTCTTCACTGAGTTTGTATGTGAGAGAGAGAAGAAATGTTTTTTGCAAGATGCTAAAATGATTTCAGAAGACTGCTATAATTTGATAGTAAACTGGGTTAATTAGCATATGCTTTAAGGCGTTTTGAGAGGTGTTGATGTTAATCATAAGAAGCTTAGTAACAAATACTGAAATTTTATGTTCAATAGGCACATGTTTTGAAACTGCCACAAAAATGAGATGGAAAAGTGTGGGAGAGGAAAGTATCATACTGTGAGCTAAAGGAGGTGTGGATTTGACTTGGAGTGAGGTCAAAGTACAATCCAGACCAGAATTAGGTGAAGAAAGGTCTCCTCTCAACTCTAAAGACTCAGAAGAGCAGTGAAGTAGGTGGAATTATAAAATCACAAGATGGTTTGGGTGGAAAAGGACCTTACAGATCATCCAGTCCCAGGCCCCTGCCAGGGGAGCACTGTAGAGTTTGTTATAAAAATGTAAAAGCTGTGAGACCTCTATGAATAAATAATCCCCAACAGTACTACTAGTGCCTTAGGATCTCTTTTGTAGACTACACTGATCTATTGTTGGGTTTAGTGGCTCTTTCCATTCATTTGCCTTCTAAAAAGGAAACAGTGCAGTCCTTTGATCTGACACTTTTTTTTGTCTACTTGAACTTCACAGAAAAGACACGTTATTTTTGCTTGGAGTTATAAAATAATTTTTTGCATTTTAAGTAAAGAAAAAAGGGGCCTGCTTGGTACAGTTTGCAGACAGAATCACATGCTGTACAGTTATGGAAAGGTCATGTCTGTGTGCCATACATATTTGTGTATCTGAACGCCTCAAGGATAAAGCAAATTTTTATTGAAGGATGTCAGCTCAGTTCCTGGCAGAAATGCACATAGAGTTCAAATAGTTGTGCAGTGTGATTTCTTTCCATGTACACTGGTTACAGTGTAGCAATAAAGGGGTGATATTTCAGTATTAAAGCTTTAAAGCTTTTTAAGACCTTTACAAATAAGATATTTAAGTGTTGAATAAGGATTTCAATGTTGGTCCATTTTAGTGCTAGTGCATGAAAACTACAGTGTTAAATCTGGCATCTATTATCCCAGTGTTTAGTTTGTAAATAAGGAAAAGATAAGCTGAATTAATTACTATGAGGGAAAAGAAGCATCCTCAGTTTTGTTACAGGTAAAATTCATTCTATTTTACAAAAATAAAATCATTTATAGGCAAATTATCAGACTTGAAATATGGGAAACAAATGTTCAGAATTAGGAATTGTGGCTATTGCTGGTGGATTTAAGTGAAAAGCTTATGCTCTGACAAAATTTGAAATATTTATTGTACTAATACTATTACCAAATGTGGTAGCTTGCTATTGTAATGCTGGGCAAATTACAGAAGGATATCCCTTTAGCCCATTTTTATTTTCTGATTACTTTTATGGAAATAAAATTTCAAGGATAATTCAGTCTTTTCAGCTGTACAACTGAGCAATTTCCTTTGCTTCCTGCTCCAGCAGCCCCAGCCGGGTTGCCTGGATACTCCATCTCCTGCAGCATCTGTAAATTGGCCAATTCAACAGGAGGATTCATATTCTAAATAAAAGAGAAATCTTGGGGTGGGAGGGGGAATGGTTTGTCAGCTGGCAGCCTGAATGCTGTTGTAAATTTTGCTGCTGAGAAAAATATGTGTTTATTTGCCCAGTTGTACAGGGTTAATTGAGGAGAATTTCTGGTATTTTCAGAATTTGGTTCCATACATGAGGATTACATTCAGGATAAAAGTATTCTGTAGCCTGAGATGTCTGTCTCCTTCAGGCAGAATGGCTCTTATTTCTATTGTTTGATTTTTTTTATTTTTTTCCCCTGGAATATATTTATCAAGTAGTAAGCTTTGAATTTGTCATATTTCGTAATTTGATCCTGCAAGCATGTGCTTATTTTGTCTTCACTTTAAATATAGTGTAATTCAAAGCTAAGTAACTTGCATCTAGATACCTATATGAAAATTTGACTTGCCTGCCATTTTTTTAGAGAAATCTTTTTGCAAAGCACTGACAAATACTTTTCTTTCTTCTTTCCTTTCTTCCTTCTCACAAGTGGTTGCTGGCAGTTTCGTCAGCACAGGTTTGATTCCATTAGAATTCTTTCAGGTTTTTATAAACAGAGCAGCAAAAGAAGTTGAATGGATAATGCAGTTCCTCCAAGTTTTCTTTCACATGTATTTGCAGAACTTGCTAATTAAATAAATGGAGTTTAAGGAAAATTGAGGTTGACAATTTATTCACGTGTAGACTTTTGTAAAGTACAAGATTTAGAAAATTAGTAGTTCAGCCTCCTACCTTTGTGATAAGCTTAAAGAGCAATTTGCTAGTGGGTTTAATTTAATTTTCTCCACTTCTCCCATTTTTAGATTGCAGTGCTGGGCTGTGAAAATAGTGTAATGTACAAAATGTTCAGTTTGAAATTCTCGTTTGGAGCTTGAGTGAGCTTCTAATGTACAGTTGTACAACAGGAAGCCTCGACTGCTTGAGAAAGGAACAAAGCCTGATTTATGTATCTCTGCTTTGCAAATATTAATCTTCATTTGCCTTGTTAAAATTGTAATATGCAGAAGTAGCTGTGGAGTTACAATGTCATAAGTTGTCTGGGTTTCCTTTCTAATTGAAGGAAAAATGGAATGATTAATCTGACCTTTTATCTCATTACGCTTTTTGTCTCATTTTGCATCGTTTTGTTACTGGCACTTTTACCATGATTTATTGTAACATTTTCCTTCCAGGAGGTTTTTTTTTTCCTGAAGGTAAATTAAATACTGGAAAATTCAAGTTTTACAAAATGATATGAACAACCTTTCTATTGACAGGCACTGACTCTTATGAGATCTCCTGTATATTCATGCTGTGAGCACAGCTCTGCAAGAGGTCTTCTCGTGTATGAGTTTCTCAGTTGGCTCTTCTACGTAAGCAGGGATGTCTTTGTCCCAGTAAACTTTGATTCCAGACACTCATTCCTACTTTAGTAGTGTTATTGCTCCCTCTGGTGGGTCTTGCAACTCTGCTTTTTTGTTTTTTAGACCTGAGGTTTTTATATCAAAATAGTTTATCATTCTAGCAAATGGAAATATGAGGAATAAACACAAACCTCAGACTTCTGTAAAATATCTTAGGCAAAATTTATCTTATATATATAATTTTAGTGTTTTTTTTAAGCAACATTCAAAAATATTGACCCTATTCAGGCTGAAAGTCCTATTAAAATGACAACCATCTGGGGCAGATTGGGTTGCCAAACAGTTTCTGTTTTAGTTCTGCACAAAAGCAGAGAAGTGACTGTGACATTTGGTAACTGTTGACATTTGGTAACCGCTGACATTTAACAAAGAAATCCCTGCTTATGTAATGCATTTCTGCTGTAGAAATGTGAGCAGAGATTTATTTTTTAAAGGTTCACACCGCTTTGGGTTACACTGTTTGTGGCCTTTTTCGTATCTGTAGTTTTCTGCACAGCAGTACCACAGTGAGCTGAGTCCAGAGTGTCTTTGAAATTTGCAGATGAGTTTAGGAGATCTGAGAATTCTTTCATGGACTTGAATTCTGTTTCAGTGAGTTAAGTTAGGCATTTTGGTGTATATTTCTTTTCCAGCAGTATTCATTACTTGCATGGTGGGGGTATCTTATCTGTTCAAGTGTCCAACAGTGTTGGCCTCTTCCTTCCTGGGTTATAGTACAATACCCAAAACAATGACTTTCAATTTTAATGGGGCCTCTGGATGCTACTTTCCAGGTACCACTTAATGGAGACTACATGTGCCTAAGGTCTGAAGTAATTAGAAAGAAAGGCTGAGATTGTAATCAGCATTGTACATTACAGAATTCAAAAATTCCTTCAAGATCAGCTACTTAAAATACTGGTTACTTGAACCCCTTTAGATTGGTAGTGCCCTTGGCTGTGCTGTAAGTGCAATGGTACTTCAGAAACTGGAGAGAGGTTTGTTTTTTTTAATAAGGATTTTATATATATTTAAATTCACACAAATATTAGTGACTGCATTTAAAAAAAAAAAAACAAACAAAAAAATCTTTCCAAATTGCTTACTGAAAGGTATCATAATCTTAACATTAGAAGACATCTGTTTCACTGTATCTCTTTGATAGATAGTGACTAGTTGGATTTCTTTTCCATACTTGCAAAAGTCCTGAATAAGTGCAGATGTTGTCTCAGTGGGAAATAACCTCACACCATGAAATTTCGGAGCTGACATACTTGGAATACTTGACTCTCTAGAGCTGTTTTCCCATATGCTTTTGGGAGTTTTCACATTTTGGTTTTTACCTCTCTAGGAAACCTTCTCATCCTCAGCTTGAAGCTTTCATTAAACATATGTCCAAAGGGTCTGCAGCCCAAATGGATGGTTCCCTGAGCAGCCTCCCTCGCTACCCCAGTCATTCTCTGTGTGAGATGGGAGAGCTTACACAGACAGGTGAGTTTCCATAGCAGCTCTGTCCTCTGCTCTCTTAAACATAGTCTGCTTGAAAGAGATTTATTTTCTTTATGTTCACATAAATGCTTTTTTTATGGAAACTTATCATGTTGGTCATAGCATAGGTTATGCTGGGATATGAATAAAGTATTAGTCTCTCTACTATAAAAAGTGGCAGCAGTTGTAGAAACCATGGTTTATCCTATAGCTTGACAATTCTGTTACAGACTGGTCAAGCTTGGCATCTCTTAACTTTATTTGTAGCAGGTCAGAGCACCTTTCCATCATATTGCTTTACACCACAAAATTGCTTTGTTACCCTTGTGACAAACAGCACTGCTCAGTACCTCCTGAGGAAGAATCTTTGGTGCTTTGTTACTGACTGGTTTGTGATTCAGAGGAGCCCTGGAACTGAAGAACAATCACTTAGTGGCCTGCTTTTACCTGTGTTGTAGCTGCTGTGTCCCTTACAAGGGGTTCTGATGTAACAGACAAACTGGATGCTTGTATTACAGAAATACTTTATACATCTGGTGCCTGTCAAATCCTTATGTGTTCCCATGGGAAAAAAAACTTGGTCAGTGTCAAGTGTTGCCAAGTGATGTCAGGAGAAATTGAGGCAGGATACCATGGACCACTTCCCGACACTTCCCAGCACAGCTTGTTGTATGTGGAATTGCACACAACACAGGGATTGTAACTGGTATTTGGGGACTCCTGTTCCTCTAGCAATGTATGTTATGGTGCATAGATGGTTCCTACCTGTTGCTTTGCTGCTGTGAGAGGCTAATGCAAGAAACACAGATTCTGGAGCAAAGGTCTTGGTGTGTCAGGAGGATGCACACCTTTTCCTTCCCAGCTGGCAGAGCTGTAGTGTAAGAATTATCAAACAATTTAAATTGTTTAAAATTTAAACAACTTTTTGTTTAAAAAAAACCAAAAAGCCTCCTGAAGGAGGCTGGAGAAGAAAGTTTGATGGGATTGGCACATGGCACCACTGTTTTGTGAGTTTACACACTAATTTACATTCTGTGTATTTGTTTTGTGACTGTTGGTGGTTTTACTGGCTGCCATAAATTTTTAGGGAGCAAAGCATTCTCTGCCTGTCTGGGTCCATCTTCAAAACTACTTTTATAGTCATGTCAGATCCATTCAGTCTCTGTCTTGGTCCAAGGAACAAATATTAAGCCACTAAAGTTTTAAACAAATCTTGTGGAACCAGGTTTTTCTGCCTATATTTCAGTTTAGTTCCTAGAATCTGAGAGATACTGAAGAATAACAGGTATCTCATATTTCAGACGATTTTTGTACTATAATCTTCAATCATAAGTGAAGTTCAGTTTTGTAAGTTCATAAGCTTTTAACTAAGTGCTCATTTATCAGTAAGGCTACTAGCTGTATTTTTTTTATTTTTCAAAACTACAGAGTTTCAAATCATATGTTGTAATTTCTTCAAAAATTCTCTTTCAGGGGTTGTACAACACTTGAGGAATGGACAACAATTACGAGAAATTTATATAAACAAACATAAACTGCTTCCCAGTGACTGGACAGCAAAACAGCTCTACTTGGAGACAACAGGGAAAAGTCGAACCCTGCAGAGTGCATTGGCCCTGCTCTACACCTTCCTGCCAGATTTTGACTGGAAAAAAATTAACATGAGGCTTCAGTGGAGCACCATTTTCTGCTCTGGAAGCTGCGACTGCCCCATGAGAAACCACTACCTAGAGGAGGAGCAGCGCAGACAGTACAGCTTGCGGGTGAAAAACAATGATTTGGAGAAAATATATGTGGATATGGCAAAGATTGTGGGCATTCCCACCAGGCAGCTGAGAGCTTCTAACCCTATAGATTCTCTCCTGTGCTATTTTTGCCACAATGTCACTTTTCCGTGTACCAAAACTGGCTGCATTGGCATGGAACACTTCAAAGTAATCAAGAGACATCAGTTGGAGGATGAGAGAGAAAGACAGGAAAAGAAACTTTATTTCTTGTATGCGCTATTGGCCACTCATCCTTTCCTCAATCAGACTGTTGATCGGCTGCAACGTGTCGCTGAAGGCAAGAAAGAAGAAGTATTTGTTCTCTACTCTGCACATGATGTCACACTGTCACCTGTTCTCAGTGCCTTGGGCATTACAGAGGCCAGATTTCCTAGATTTGCTGCCAGATTAGTTTTTGAGCTGTGGCAGGATGGGAAGAGACCCAAAGAACACTTTATCCGCATCCTGTATAACGGTGCTGACGTTACATTCCAGACCTCGTTCTGCAAGGATCATTATAAACATTCCAGCAAGCCAATGTGCCCACTAGAAAAATTTGTCAACTTTGTCAAGAGGGATATGTTCTTAATTTTTAACAGCACGAGTTACTATGATGCCTGTCGGAGGAGAGCACTGTAGAGAAGGAGAGAGAAAAGGAGGCAATGTTAACTTGTCTCAGTGAAATCTGTTTTCTGGTTGAGGCACAACTCAGCTTTGTTATTTTTTGTACTTGTGTAAGTACAGAAGGATATTGCTTGAAACATTCTTCAAATGGTTTCATTTTCATTCAGACTGCAGATGGTCTCCAGTAGAAGAACAAATACCGAGTGTTACATATGTGTGTGCTCACAAATGCTGTTAATTGTAATGATAAATCACATGGGCTACTGTAACCTGGACATGGCTTGATAAAGAGTGAGAGAGCATAGACTTTGTGTCTCTGTATTCCAGAGCAATACTTGGATACTATAAGTTTAAAACCAAAACTTCTTCCCCCCCACCATCTCACAGTCATTTTAAGCAGTTTGTGTCAGGGGCTTTTATGAATTCCAGGATCTGCATTAAGGCATTTGTAAGGAATTTTTGAATTTCCTTATTCAAAAGAAGCCTTCTAATGTTATGGGGCAGGTCTTTAAAGCAAAGTGCATGTGTGTGTCTGTGCATACTTACCTGAGCATGTACAAATGAGTGTGTGCCTCGTTGAACTCACAGACCTATAAACACGTGGCTACTGTTGCCAGTGCCAGAGAAGGATGCACTGGAAAATGGATACAGAACTCTATTCTTTGATTGCACTTTCAGCACTTTGAATAGTTCAAACACAGTCTAGAAATATGTAAAGGTCTCGTGACACTAAAATAGATAGCAAACAGTAGCAGCGTCACTGAACCTGAGTGGGAAATTAGGATTAGAAAGCAGTTTTATGGTGAAGTGTTGGGCTCTTTCCCATTGTGAACATGTTCAAACTGTTGTGTTATGGAACAAATCAGTGGTTTAGGAATTTGCTATGGTGACTGCTTGAGACAGCTTGACTAAATACTGGGAAAATTTTGTAGCTGAGTTAGTATTTTTATGGACTAGGAAGCTCTTATTTTATAAGACCAGACTTGTACATATTGTACTGTGTATATTTACAACACAGTAGATTTTTCTTACTTGTTTAGTTTGTAAAGACTTGTGAAGTTCACTTTTTAGACATTTTTTTCCCCTTGATCGGGATCTTTAGACTCAAGAAAAAACTGTAGTTTATGGGTAATTTGAACAATGAGTAGATGTGAAAACTTGTACTTCAGACTGCTTTCATCTCTGTAGGAGTAGTAAATTGAGAATCAATTTTTACTAGAATTCATAGAAATTTTATAATGGTGGAAGGTTTTTACACCTCTAGAAATAGTCTGTGACTTGTGATTCAATGGTGCTAGTTTATCAAAGAAAACATAACTGCATAAGTTCTCTGACTATTGGCATTCCACTCTCTCTTTTTTCAATGCTGCATTTGAACATATATCTTTAAATAAAATTCTGGGGACTCTTTGTATACTTGTGTGCTATGTTTATTGTGACTTCTTTGGCTCTTTGTAGCAACAGGGTGTGTATTGTTAAGCTGTTTGTTGCATTTGTAACTTCTGCACTTGATATGTTCTGGGTCCCAGCCTGAGAAGGAGCAAGTATGTGTTTTGTCAATACTGGACTAGAAATCCTGATAAAATATTCGGGGCTTTTGTACCACATTAGATTCGAAACATTTTCTTTCTATCTAAGAAACTAGCTCTGTTTTCCATCATCCACCTTTGTGTGCTGGAGGGCAAACAGGAAGAGAGAATCTGAAAGTTGAGCTCTGTGTATAAATTAGGTGAATGTGACCATTTGTCCAATATTAGAAGCAAATACTCCAGAGCTGTTGAGGTACCAACAGAGGGCACCTGTAGCTCTTCAGAGTGTTATCTGTTGGAGCTTTGATGCTGTTTGTGACCATTTGCAGGACTGATCCTGAAGGGCAGAAAACATTACCACAGGCATATAATTGATGTTTATTTAGAAACACTGAACCCCCCTAACAGCTTTTGTAAATACCAGTCTTGGTGTCTTCAAAAGCCTATGTTAGGAGTAGCAGCTAATTTGCATCTTCTTTTAAAGACAGACCATAGAAGTGTTTTCTTTTGATTTCCTTGTGCAGAAAGATCCCTTTTGTCTGTTGTAGGCCTGTGAATTGGAGGAGAGGTGAATTTGGATGGATTTTTTATTTGTCAGGCTCAAAGAAGCACTGGAATCCCAGATATTAATGGATATTGCAGCAGTTTTCCAAACTTCCTGCTTAACTTTTTTTGCAGAGCAACAAAAAAAGCACTGGTTTTATGCACCACTGGTAGCTGGTCAACCAGCAAGAATTCTGCTTGAAGTCTCACACAGACCTTGGGGTTAACTCCCCTATGTAAATCAGGTGAGTTGGGTGCCAGAAAATGTGTTCATCTGTATAGCCATAGAAGAAAGTGAGACAGATGCAGAAAGATCAGGTTGTTAGTAGCTGCAGTTCCTCAGATTGCCCCAGATGTCAAATGTTCATCCTGTCTAATCTCAGCCAATGCTGCTGTGTTGAAGGGTGTCCTTAGCAATGGCAATAACTGTGAATATGAAGTATTGATATCCTCTAGCCAGAATTTTCCTTATGCTTAGAGAGGTATGAGAACTGCTATTCATCACTCAATTCTATTCTCTCTTAATCACCCTTTATTATTTATACACATTGATGAAATCCCCCTGAGCCTTCTCTTCCCTGGGCCAACAAACCCAGCTCTCTCAGCCTACCCTCATGGAAGAGGTGCTCCAGTCCCTTCATCACCTTGACCCATCAGTGGGGAATCTCCAGTAGCTCCATCTCTTGTCCTGGGTATGATAAAGACCATGGCAGCTGTTTCAGCCAGCATGGCCTTCCACTGTGGTCAGGGCAGTGGCAAGAAACCTGGATTGGGGAATTTAAGGAAAATCTGGAACAAGAATTTCAAAGTTACAGAAGGGTCAGATTCTTCATATTGTTTAGATGGCTGAAGATGCAGATCAGTAACAGCAAAAGGTATTTTTTCCAGTCTTTTAATATTTTTGTGTTCATGTCATAAATTGTTTTCAGTGTGAGCAATAACTCACTTGCCGTGGTACCAGCACCTGCTCACCTGTATGTCTGGGGGTCACTGGGTGGGCAGTACCAAATCTCTAAGGTAAAAATAAATTTTAAAAAAGCTAAACATTCTTCTGTATATACATAGTTCATTAAGATATGCTCATCTCTTCTAAGCCACATACTCAGAGGATCTGCAGCAATGAAAAGCTTGATCTGTCTCCAGTGCCACTGGAAGTGCTAAAAGAGTTGCAAGAGTGAGATCATTCTCACAAACCTCTAACCTGGCTGTGGAGACAAAATGATAAGCAAACTGCATTACTGAAGTTGGTTAATCATTAGCTTTCGAAGTTTGACCTAATTTATGATTCAGTTTGCAATTTCAAATTGATTTATATTTGGATTAAAGTAACAAATGTAACTAACTTACCTGAACAATGAAAAGAGAAACTGGTGGGAATTTATTTATGTTGAAATTTATGAATAGTTTTTCTATAGGGCTGCACTGATGAATTAGACCTACCAACTGGGAAACATTGACTTCTGCAGTTGCACAATTTAATCAAATGGTAGAGCAGAAGTAAGAGCTGCTGCTCTAAGTGCTTCTTAAGGTGTTGCTGTTGGCTTGAAATTGATGTAGGAGGGGGGTATTTTGCTGTGTGCTAAACACAGTATTTAGAAACTGATGTTTAAACCTGTTGGGTACTTGTACTGTGAGTGAAATGTGTGTAGTGCTTCCTCACAAAGCTCGGCTCATTTTCCAGCGCGGTGCTGATGTGCCGTCCCTCCCTGCCGGCTCCCTCCTTTCTCTCTTTCTGTTCTGAGACGTATAAAACAGCTTTAGTTTCAAACGCTCCTCGCACACCGTGAATGCCAAATGGCTTGGCTTGGGCTGTCGTCCTCTATTTTTGCATTCGGGAGTGGGCGAGAGGGCATCTCAATGCAAAATATCCGGGTGCAAAGTAGTTCGGGAAGAAAGCTCTCGTGGGAACGTGCTGGGAGCGGGAGCGCGCCAGCACAGCCGGGTTTGGAGCGCGCTCTCGTGGCCGCTGTGTGCGGTACAGCATCGGGTGTGGGGGAATCACACCGGGGAGGATGCGCCCTCGCTCTGGAACTGCGACGCTCTGGAAAAATAGTACAACCAGGGAAGTTGTAGGTGGATTTCATCCTCCAGCTTGAAAAAGAGGCCTCCTTCTCCATGGTTTCGGCGAATGGTTATTTATGGAAGATGCTCAAAACCGTGTGAGGTGAAGGAGGAGTAACGACAACAACTGTGGTGGTTATTTTGAAGCAAGTCATTCAGAGTGCTGCACACAGGTGTATTCTGCAGGTCACTACAGCTGTGCTGTCCCGTGTACTGAACTCAGTCCTACACTTTTCAACAGAGCTATTTTTGAAATCAGTAAAGCCTATACTACACAGAAGTATAAAGCAGAGTATTTTTCCCCCTGTCAGTGTTCTGGTTTGGTCTCAGATAGTTTGTTTGCCATGTGGTTTTGTTTCTTCCCCTTTTTCACAATGAAAGCAGCTGCATGTGTGTACTATGTCCTTATTCAGGTAGTTGAGAAGTGACAGACTCTGAATTTGCAAAGTTCCTTCAAACTGAAATCAAATACCATTAAACCTTTGTTTCCAAATGTCCTGGACATTTGTTTTCAAAAGCAATTTAGAATTACACTTCAGCTAGGCTTTTAGGATCCCCTGACAAAAGTCATCTTTAAGGTTTTTTTCAGTTGAAAGTAAAAAGGGTGAAAGAACAGTGATGGCATTTGTAATGTAAAGCAGTCCAGATATCATTCTAAGAAAAATTGTTGTGGTACAGCAAAAAAAAAAAAAAAAAAAAAAAAAAAAATCTTCTGTTTACCAGTTTTTAAGATGCCATTGTAAAATGGTTGTTGGAGGATCTGGGGAGGAAAAGTTTAGGAGCTGAAGTTGTTACTGTTGTAGTTCCTTGCAAAACAGGATACCTGAGATAAAAAAAAAAAAAAGAAAAATAGATAACAAGTAGAAAATATGGCCTCTTGCAAATTCTTGCATGCATCTTCCCTGGAGCAAGTACACAGAAGCAGCTGTTTTAAGCATATTAGCCACAAGACTGGGGATCCAGGGCCAGCTATGGGACAGAATGTGTGCCAAGGTCATTTCCAGGGGTATCTGCAGTGTGCATGTGTGAGGGCTGGTGTGTACCCGGGAGTGTGTGAAGGAAACTGGGAGATTAAAGGGTCTGGATAGATGGAGTGCTGACTTGCTGCTGGCTGGACCTGGGCAGGCAGTGCTGCAGCAGTCTTGCCTCTCTAGAGCTAGTGGATCAAACAGGACCAAACAATTTTGTCATCAGAAACAGTGTGATCTGAAGAGAGTGTTCTGCAGATTTATGTGATGAGAGGGATGACTGTAATGCTGATAGGACTGTGTCATCTTTTAAAAAGTTTGTCTGCCCCAAAAGTGGTGAGTAACAGAGAGGGAACCGAGCCTGTTTTCTGGTGAATCAGTGTTGGCCCACTGGTTGCTAATTTCATTCTCCTGTTTGAGCTGGTCACATACTTAATGTTCTCCTTTAACAATGCTGGTTATAACAGCCCTTTGACCTGTTCAGTGCCTTTTTTGTTTTTAAAAAACCCAACAACTAAACAATTATAAGTAATAGGCTACAGTGCTTTTCTGCTACATTCATACATGCATAGTTCAGGCTTATCTTGAAGGATGATTAATGGCTTCTGTCATTACTAGCTGTCAAGTGGGCAACAATAATGGCTTGAGTCCTATCTCAAGTGCCAGAGATGTATCTTTTTGCTTACATCTCTTCCATAGGGGTTTAAATGATGTCCATGACTATGTAATAGGGCTGGTGTAAGATGACATTTGTCAGCAATTAGTGTGCTCTCAGCTGTGTTCCTAACCCTTTAGATGTGAACCCACAGTTAAGTAGGTTTGTGGAAAGTTTTACCTGTTAATATTTAACTTCAGTCTGGGATGTGGTAATTGGGGTTTTGGCAAGAAAGAGCACTGAAATGCATCAGCTTGCTGAAGAGTGATAAAAATACTTCTTCTTTTAATAGGGGACTGGAACCAGCCAATGCTGCTCTGAAGTGGTGGTTATAAGGAGGAAGGCAGCCAGCTTAACACAGACATAGACAGGGTCTCATTAGCTGTAAGGGCTTGTGTATCTGTGCTGCTTCTGACAGTGTTTCTTCTGACTGGCATAGAATGGGAGGTAATTGTCACAGCAATATCCATGTGTCCTGGTATCTGTGTGAAACCATTGGATTTGGTTGAATCTCACCCTTTCACAAAGGACTGACTGCTTGCCATCCTTAATTTTTGTAAAGCACTTTGTAGGGATGCAGACATTCACTTTGTCTGCTGGGCCAGGAGGAAAACTTGTTACAAATCCTGGAAGTAGTCCTTGGAAGGAGGGAAAACAGCCTTTGTGTCCTTGATAGCTCCTTGGCAGGTGGGTTTTCAGGCTGCGAGCCCGACCTTCAGCTGGAGCCGCTGGAGTCGGGACGTGCCGCAGGTGCCGCGGCTCTGTCCCTGCCCATCCCCAGCCGTGCCATCGCCTCCCTGCTGCCCCGCCCCAGCGGAGACCAGGTTAAACCCGGCGGGTTTGCTCCTCTTTGTTTCTGTAGCCGTCCCCTTTTTCACTGCTGCCCTCCTCTGCTGGTGTGGAGCAAACACAGAAACGCTGCCTGTGGGCCGTGTAAGTATTTCGGTCGCTGTAGCGGCACCGTTTAGTGGCAGTTTGCTGTTCCTGAAACCATCATCTGTGGTTTCAGTTTTAAATAGGGTCGTAATGATACTTCCTCATCATTAGATGACAATGCAAATGTCACGTCTTGCTTTTTGTCAGAGTAATAGACCCATTTACTGTCTTCCAGCTCCTTAATTGGATACAAATAATCAGAGTTACGAGGATATGTTTTCAACTCTGTGTGTATGTTTGCTCTCTGAGTGAGCAGGTCTGAGCAGCAAGTGTGTCATGAAGTGTGCAAGCCGGGGGTTTCTCTGGAGAGAGCACCTCCTCTCCCTGCAGCAAACCCCCAGAAGGTGTTTCCTCCAAGTAACTTAAATGCCACCCCAATGAGCCTTTTGCTTCATCCAGAAAATCTGGAAATAGGTGGAGTTCATGTCCTATGCTGATGTTGCACTCCAGCTTCAAATAATTTTTTTTTAATTGCTGTATCCATGGAGGGACTAAACTAGCACTGGCACACTTGACAGAGAGTCATCAGCTTTTGTACAAACGTTTATTTCCCTATAAATGTGAGTACAGATTTCATCCATCTTTGGCTGTTGTGAAGGTATTTTTGTAGTTGTATTCCAAACAGGGTTTGGAACCTGTCTGATCAGAGAACATAAATATTCATAGCATGTGAAAGAGATGACAAAGCTACAGAATGTCAGATATTAACCACTGGTAACAGCAGGTGCAGGGAACAGTTTGCATGAAAGCTCAGAACTGAAATATGTCATGAAATCCCTTTGAATATTTCTGGATGTGGCACTTAAATTATGAAGCTGTATTGTGGTTAATTTGTGGATGGAAAGATGATAGATTAGTAGATGGCTTATTGTGCATACTTTCAACTCTAAATATACTATGAGCAATTTGCTTACTGCTCTGGAATAGGAAATGTAGTGTTGTACAGTTTCTTTTTAAAATGACATTCTGTTTCATCAGTACAGAATCCAGGTCATGCTTTCTCAGTCTGATGTGTTTTTAAATAATGAATATAGATAGAATGAAACATGTTTCATCCTCATTCTCTTATGCATTCAATTTATCATGGAAACAGTCACAATTCCTCTTACCTCTTGGAGATCTTTAAATGTATTATTTTGCTAGTCTGAAATGGTGTTAAAATACCTGGTGCATTCTTTGAAGATTTTTCCCATCTATATTTATTAAAAATAACTCTCCGAATAACTTAAAGACTAAGTGCTCTGCAGGTTATACTAATTAAGACAAAATACAAATATTTAGCAATAACATTGTCAAAGGAGGAAGGAGGGTCTTTAGCAGACCACAGATGGGGCTGTGTTCTTGAGGGCCCTGAGAGCTGAGTGAGAGAGAGAATCAGAGCCAAGTGATGATACTGTCTGGGGACTGCATGAGGGAGAGTGAAAGGGAGGAAAGGATGGTGTACTAAAGAAGTGGTATGGCCTACGGAATCCATGGAGCAATCCTTCCACTTTCTCAGTGCTGGTGAAGGACTTGCTTCAAGTGCCATGTTCACTTATGAAAACAGAACATCCAGAACAATGAGAAAGCTCAAAAATATGGTGAAACAACCCAGAGTGAGACAGACTCCAGAGAGAAACTGAATGGGGAGAGGGATTTTATCAAATGCAAGGAGAGTTACTATGAAGATGAAAAAAAAATTGAAACTCTTCTTCCTTATGGTTAAGACTAGAAGTAATTGCAGTTAAAAATGCTGAAGCTGAATATTTAAGAAAAAAATTGTGAGAGTAAGCACAGCATGATGGCAGAACGAACTGGGGAGAGCAATCTGAAGCCACAGGTCTTCAGTGTTTTTAGGAACAGGGAATACAAATATCTCTCTGGGAGCATTTATTTTGTTTTGTACTAGGAGATGAACAGGTGACTTTCAAGTCTCTTCCAACCTTTACTTTAATTTGATTCTAAGGAAATACATTCCTAATGTCTACCACATAAAATACCTCTGGCTTGTATTTCTGGTAGCCTCCTGGCAAACTACTCATGAATTCAGATATTTGGAAGTTGCACATTTCTCCCAAGTCTCCCAGCCATGTTCAACTAGCTATCTGATGTCTTCTCATCCATCAAAATGAAGCCACAGAATTTGGCAGGGCTGGGATTTCTCTCAGTTCCCATGGGAGTGTGCAAGTATAGATTTTGTTCCTGGGTTCCTGCCAAAAACCTCCTCAGGGAAAAATCTGTATCATCTTAATCCATTACCTTTCATTACTTCCTTCCTACCCTATCTTCCCCCTCCCTCCCCGTTTTCTCTCTTTCTAAAGAAGCTTAAATATTATTCTGTTAAATCAGTAACAGCTCAGGCAACTTCAAAATATTGGGATGTGTTTGAGGGATTCTTTTCAGACACAGAATTTAGAAGGACTCTGATCCACTATTTTTAGAAATTTTATAAATTTCTTATTTTAAACTCCTTATTTAATCTGGTTGCAAAGTTTGGCTTTTCCAGAATCCAAATGGTGCCTGTGACTTCATGTGCATTTGTTTGTGTGACTGCATATAAATACAGTTTTTAATAGGGGATTCTCTTAAAGCTTTTTTCACCATGTTCTTATTTATGCCAGCTCTTAAATCTGTTGAGTCAGAATCGAGATTTGCTTTGTGTGTACTGTTCTCTTTCCTCTGGCCCTCCTAAATGTGAATTTCCAAATTTTCTTTGTGTGATTTTCCAGCCATTTTTCCTGTACGGAATGTAATTTTTGTAATGACAAAACTTCTCTGCAAGAGGGGATTACAGTCCTGTTAAATATTGATCTAAGTTAGGTGCCCTTATCAAACATGCTTAACAGATGTGTTTTTTATTGAAGAGTTTTCCTCAGTCCAACAGCATGCCAATATGCTGCTGTTACCCTGGTAGGCAGCTCTGTAAATCACCAATTTTTTTGGGTATATGAAAGAAAAGAGCATAAATCTCTGACACTTTAATCTAGTACTTGAGTGAATCTGGTCTATTGGTAGCATCTTAACACAGAAGTGAGGAGATTTCGTAATCACACCTGGTACTGGTTTGGGGAGAGGTCTCCCTTTTGGTAATTTTTGAACCTCAGTTGATTTCAACAGCATTTGACAGGAATGTAGAATTACTGAGTTCTACAGATTTTGTAAGAATGTATGACTAGGCAGAGGAAAGAGATCCTGCAGTTGCTGCATCTCTAGGGGAAGTTAAATCATGTTCTGAAGCCACTAAAGTTGATCAGAGATGAGATCAAAATGCGCAGACATGAGGCTGCGAAAATCCTGAACATACTTTTGCCTTTGTTGTTTTCCATCAGTAGACATTTGTCAATAAGGGTGGTTCAAATAAGCACCATTGCCAGATCCTGCCTATGCTCCCAGACAGCTGCCCTGAAGAGACAGGCCCCTGTAGGGATAGCAGGTGGGTACATTCCAAATTATTTTTTTGACATGGCAGTCTGCTTTCCTGATATCAAGAGAAGAAGCAATTCCAGATGAGTCTGCTGGAAATGTTAGCATGCTGTTTGTGTGAAGAAATGATACGTGCATCTCCCTGATGGATGCTACTAGGATAAGCAAATGAGCATGGCCCCTTCACAGCTGTGAACTAAACTTTGAAAAGGCTCACCTGCACCTCGATTGAAAATCCTGAACTCATTCCAACATGCAATGTCTGTCGGGAAGCCCTAACAGAGAACAGTTCCTCTGCGATTTTACTGACCACTGAAATTGCCAGTTGAGTGAAGAAATGTCAATTCAAATCAAGAATGGCTGGAGGGAAACCTTTTTATTAATTCAAATTCTAAAGCCTTTTACAAGAAGTAGTGAAAGGAATTTAAACCTTAGCATTCTGATGAAATTCCAGACTCTGTAATTACATTGACTCTGAACTCCACCTGCAGTTTCCATATAAAAAACTGCTCTGCTTCAGGCTGCACCCTGCTGTGCAGCTCTGCTGCTCAGTGTCAGACAGGTGCTAGAGTTCATCTGGGAGGGAAATGGCAATATAATATATATAATTTTTACAGTGCTTTGTTGCAGTTTTTGAAGTCCCTTCGGGATTCCTCTGGATAAAATGCACAGCAGAAATGAGATACTATTTGAAGAGGTTTTTTTTTTTTTAATCAACCTGGCTGATGAGTTAACTTTTTGGGGATGCTAAGTTCTAATGCTTAATTGTGTGTTTTGCCAAAACTTAAAATGTAACTGCACTATACATATGATCAGTGTATGCAAACATCAATCCAGTGTCCTGAAACTTAGGTCAGCTCTTCTCCTAAAAGCAGATCAGAGAAAGGTCCTCTTGATAAAATTGAGAATCCCTGCAACTCATTTAGGAGCAATTGCTGAATTCTCTTTGCTGGTCAGGTGGGTATGAGCTGTGAAAGAATGTGCTCCCATTGCACAGTAACCTGGAATAGAAAGTCTTTCATCCTCTATTTTGAGGAGAGGCAGTGAAAAAAGAGGTAATTTGCAGTTGGGTGATGCCAAGTGTGTGCCATCCCTCATTTGTGCTTTTGTAAATGCAGGCATTACCTTATATTTGTCACTCTGTAGGTCATGATGTAAGGGCTGCTCCGCATGGTGGGTTGCTGCAAGGCTCTTTAGTTTTACCAGTTTTTTACAATTTTTTAAAGGATTTTTCTTCAAGAAACCAGTTAGTAATTTATGGTGCAACAGAGTTAAGACATTTGCATTGCTTTCTTTTAAAGTAAGTGTTCACTGTTCTGTGGATGGGGATTTACAAAATGCACACTACTGCTAACACAGCAATGCAGAACTTCCAGCATCTATAGCCTGAATTTTGGCTTTATGCTGGATGTGAAACATGACAGACTGCATTAAATTCTTGTGTGTAAATCAAATTTTCCCATTTTCCTAAACTGATAATGGTTTACTTTATTGGTTCCCCTCCACTAATCAAGCTTGCATGATAAGAGTGATAATTTGAGTTCCTTATATATGACTGCCTTTTTAATGTGTTTGTGTTTTTAGTCATGAGACTGCCAGATGAGATTAGACCCACTGCCATAATGCCAGTGCATATACTCTGAGAGATCACTCTTTTACTGAAGTGAACTGGACTAAGAGCTTTGACTAGACAGTGAAAGACAAAGTCCTGTTTTCCTGATCTTCACCAGAACCTTGGCTATTTCCTCTAGTGCCAGTTGGATGCTATAAATCCTACAGTGCAGGAGTATCTCTGAGGTGGTTGCATTTAATTTGCATCTTGCCTCTCTGATTCTTGAAGGTCCATTCTTACTGTTTGTAGACCAGATCACTCATTCTGAGGGTAGCACTTGCACCAGGAAATGATGAGAAATTTATTTATTTTTTTTTTTTTATATGTACAAACCCCAAACTGTAATTGAATGTAGAACTGTTTGAAGACTGGAAGGAAGTGGCTGAATTTAATCAGGGATTTAATGTATGTTATATATGAATATAAATCTCACTCCTTCCTTAAAGTAATTCAGTATTCTGTTAATGCTTCTGTAGGAAACTGCTGTGTGTGTTGGAGAGGGGAAGGGGAGAGTAAATGATTTGAGTAGAACTCCTGACACCACGACAGGACTTGGTGTGAACTGACAGCTTGAGCCTGCAGGTGATGATTTAACGTTCAAGTAACTTGAGGGAAGGAATATTTTCCAGTTTGCCTTGGGCACTGAGAACCTTTGTGCTTAATGCATCTTAGAAATTTTCTCTGCAGACTGCGAGGACTTCCTGGGGGCTGCAGTGCCTTACCCTTGCTGTTCATTCCTGCCTTGAGGTAAACAGTGCCTGAACGCTCCCAAAGCTGTGAGGAATAATTCCCCTTTGATCAGCCATAGCCTCTGTGTGCTGCTGCTGTTCTGCTGATATTTTTGCTAAATTGGGCTGCAAACTGAGAGAGGTACCTGCAGTTTGATCATTTGTAATTTATTGAAAACTTGTTATAACACAGGAGACTGTGGTTAGAAGCTCTCCAAATGAGAGAAATATGTTAGCAATGTCAAATGAAGTTCAAAATTCACATCAGTGACCATGCTGAACTGTGAGTTTTCTCTCCCTCTTCCCATTCTCTTTTGTATCTAATTAAGATACAAGTCAGCAGTGTCCAGGTCAGAAGCTTCACCTGAAGAGCTGTCCAGGTCTGTGCACACAGCACAGCAGCCAGCAGGGCTCAGTGTGTAAAAATAAATCCCCTAGGTGTTTGTTCCACTGTATTGTCTAAGACATCACTGCTGTGGAAACATGCCATGTTGGAGGCCAGGCTGCTCATCTGGGAGCACAGCACTTGTAGAGGTCTTTGTTTTTCAAAGGCTACAATCAGAACTTACACTCTGTCACATGCAGCCTGGTCAGTGGCATCACAAATCCCTGCTCTATTTGCTGCTTTTTATTGCCACAGGCAATAGCATATTGATTATTATTTCCAGGTTGCCTCTTGCAGGCATTCCTTTAAGAAGTTTCATAGCCCTACCTTACATAAATTTTGCAGGTGCCATTCTAAGCAAATATGAATGAATGGATCAGGGAGAATTGCCATAATCCATAATGATGTGAAACCATGTCATCTTAAAGAAGTGGGTGGAGAAAATGTGTAGACCTTGGACTTCTAGCCAAAGAAAATGACCCTTTGTTTCCATCTGAGCTATTTTAATTTCTTACTTTAGGAGGTGGCCACCTGAATGGTGATGTGCTGCCAGGTTCAAGGTGACATATTTTGAAATGCAGGTAGTCAGTCAATAAATGGGATCCCTCTTGTGGAAGATCTGAATTTGAATCAAAAATCATGACTGATTTCATCTAGAGGTTCTTCTCTTCAATTGTGATTCTAATATAGCTGGTAATTGTTTAAATGTGAACGAATTATTTCTCTGAGGAGTGCTGTATTTAACTGCTTTTGCCACAGGGAAGAATCTTGTGTTTATCAAAGGGAAGCATTCCTAGTTCTTTTCATTATATCCAGATTTGTTGTGGCTGTTTGTCTCCAGATCCCAGGAATATCACTGGTTCCCTTTACTGAAAGTGGTGGAGCAGAGGAAGTGTGTGTGTTTCTCCAGGAGAGGGTGTCCCATCACTGCGTGCCGGAAGGATCTTACATCTACTGAAACATACTTTGCTCTGCTTTTTCCTATGCTATATCTCTCAGCCAAAAACAACTTGAAGAAACGAGAGTAAATAAAAAAGAATAGAAAGAATAATGTGTCTGAGAAGGTTGATGTAAAGACTAATACTGCTCCTTCACTTAACATCCAGGAATATTCCTAGCAGCCCTGCTGTGGAACATAGAATGCAGCTTGAATGCACTGAGGGCAATTGTACCTACCAACCTTCTTTTTCTTTTTCTGTTGATGTAACAATCTGTCCTATACTGTTATTTCGTTAACTCCTTATCAAAATCCAGCACCTGATTTGTGGACCATATTTCTGTCCTTGTCTGATGTTGTTTTCAGAAACAGGGTGTGTTCTGTGTAACCACTATAGTATTACATACACCTATGCTGTGAAGCCCCTTTGTTTGACTTTAGCTTGATCTTCAACATGAAAGAACAACATCTCTTTTACTCTTTTAAACAGTGACTCATTATTCAAATGCATGGAAATTTTAATGGAAATTTGCACGAGGCTGTAGAATTCAGGCTCGCTGATGGCTATGGAATGAATGTGTGCAAAATTTATTTGGGGCTTCAAATTCTTTGTTATAGTTTTGGTTATTGTTTTCCAAAATCCTGGCAGCTGAAGAATGAGAAAAAGAATAAGCAGAGAGAGGATCGATAGCAGGAAAATTAACTTCTGATGTAAAATGACAGCTTGACAGTGAACATATTTGGCATGGATTGCAAATGCAGCCAAGTCTGGGAACCCTAATCTGATACTTTTTCCCTCCCTGATTCTGTATCATTCTTTTATAAAAAGTCTTATATGTACTAACACCACTTGTGTTATAAGAGCCTTAATATAATCAATGTTATATTGCAAAAGCATTCTCAAGATGGTTAAAATGTCTCATGCCTTCTCAATGGCATTTGCAGTTAATTTTTGCAGTAGTAAATGTTCATTTTGGGGGAATCTGCATAGGTCCTAAACAAGGAAGTCTTCTGTACTCAATTGAGTCATCTCAAAAGAATAGATAATCTCAAGGCTTCTGTTCTGTGGTGCTCAAATGTCACAGAAGTAACTTAAATTGTTGTTATTAGACCTGGATCAAAGCACTAGTCCTGATTTGGCTCATGAATTGTAGCATCAATCAAATCCAGACTCAGATTTTGAACTCACGTGACCTAAAGGGGTAGTTGATGGCAGTGTGTGTGTGTGTTGTGCTCGATTTCTACATTATGTACTTGGCAATTGTGGTTCAGGTGTTTCTCCAAAGGTTGTATGTAGTGTTTGGGTTTTTCTCCCACTAATTCTAGCTCTGTTTGCTAGGCCTGATCCTTGCCCTCCTGCCTAGAAATAGCCAGCACACCTTGCATCTCATGTGGGCATGAATGTAGCCCCCTCTGGACTTTCCCTTTGTGTTTTTGTTTTCTCAGCCTTTGCTGTGTGGCCGCCCCAAAGGACTACAAGGGGAATGTTTCTTCTGAGATTCCTACAAAACAAGCACTAATTTTTTCAGATATTTTCCACAACTGCCGAGCATTCACTTGAACCAAGTGAATTTGATTGCAAACTAAGGAAATACTTAGTTTAGTAGCAGTAAAAGGATTAGAACTAAATGTGGTTTTGTGGCATGAGCCTGTTTTACGTTTGAAGCTTAACATTTATTAGAATGCATGGCTGAGAGACTCACCTTGCTGTGGTATCAAACACATGCTTACATGTGTCCGATGGAAAAGGTGACATTTGAGGAAAACCAATGCTTGGCTGCATTCACTGAAATTTCCTAAAGGGCCCTGGTTCCAGTCTTATGAGAATGACTTGCAAATCCTCTGTATTACAGTGATTCAGATCTCCATTCACAGCTATAAACAGACCCATCAATTATAATGCTACATTTAAAGCACACCAGCCATTCCCTCAGCCCCCTGCGTGGCTCTTTGGACATGGATCACAAATCCTGTGCTTGGACTCATTTTCATTTCTTTGGCTGGTGGAACTGAAGATCATCAGCCAACTCGTTATGAGAGCCGTGGTGATGTCTCTCTCTTGCAGAGGTTCATTAGCACTCACTCAGCGGGGTTCCCCCGCAGCCTGTGCTCTTTGGAAGCGGCAGCCAGAGTGGATGTAGGTGTGCAGAGTGTGTCTGTCGGCAGCACAGAATCGGCCTTTTGCAGTTGTGACTCTTCCCTGTGAGAAATGACTTCGAGATTCCTCTCCTGCTTTATGTCACATGCACACTGGAGCACTAAAGCACTTGCTGCACATGAGAAGTGTGCACAGGCTCTCTGACTTGCTCTAACAGCCTGCAGTGAGATGGGGTGTGTGTGTGCTTGCACATGTCCAAAATCATGCTGGTTATTGTGCCAAGTTAGAGGCATGAATGTCAAGACATTCCACAAGCCTAGAAGGGATAATAAAAGTATTTATGAATGTTACAGTTGTAACTGTTACAATTTTTTAAGACCTCCGTGGACTGGACTGATTTATGACAGTGCAGCTCTTTTAAAAAAATGAAAATAAAAAAAAATCAAAACATATTACATACAAAAGAAATTAAGGAAGCCAGAAGCTATGCATTCAAAGAACTATCTAAAAATAAGAAGTACAGCTATAAACTTTAATATCCCACTGAGCAAAGGAGAAGGTTTTTCTAGTCTGGTTGCAGGAGTGTGTAGTTTTGCTGAAATGTAGTTCTCATTTCGCCTCATACAGTCAGTGACTGCTATTTTTATTTTAGAAGGGGGCTTTTTAATTTCCTTATTTATGTTTTCATTAGCATCATAAAGGATGTATTGTAACTGTTCTCTGCGTTCTACATGTTTCATTCTAAACTCTGACATGCAACAGCCCTAGTTTGAGCTGTGGCAGCTGGAAATTCAGTACAACTGACATGTGGCCCCCGAGTCTGTAAAGGAAGCTGAGTGGCAAAAATACAAGTTTTGCAACAGAACAAATGAAAAAAAATGCTCATGGAGACCAGCTGGTGTTGTGTTATACCCGCATAGTGACTGCTCTCTGTCACTGTCTGCATACTTAATATTTTTGTCTAATTTTGGCTCTGTATTCTCAGCTGGTGTGGCAGGGATTCAGTGTCACAGCACAGGTGTCCAGATGTGGAAGTTTCGTGTCTAATCGTGGCAGCCCAGGGTGGACACACGGTGCTCTCCTTCAGTGACAGAGATCAAATGCACTTTTTGGTAGCCTAAAAGAACAGCCACTATGAGAGAGATTCTGGAAGTCAGTTAAAACAGTAAAGCAATAGAGTGAGAAACTGCTTGTTCCTCTCAAACAGTCCATATTTTTACTGGTTCTCCTGACAGAGTTTTCATCTTGGAGAGAAAATTCTAGCTATTCCATTACGTCTCTACCAGAAGTGTGAGGAAAAACTGATGAAAATTGTGTTTCTTTTCAGAAGCATACCTTGTTAAATTACTCCTTGGCTTATTTGTCATGCTGGTAGTCATGTAAGCAGTGGCCCGTGTGAGGAAAAATGTGAAATTTAGAATTAATGTTCTTGAATGGAGAGCGTAGAAAGCAGCAGACGATTTTGGCCAAAACGTTCTGGCACTTTTGAGAGGTCTGTCTGAATTTTAGAAAGAAAATAAAAGAGTTTGTTAACCACTGTAAATAAGTCAGAAATACAGTGAACAGTATGTGTACTACTTCAGATTTAAATTCAGAATTCCAGTCTAGACGTTTTAGCATAATATGTGAATTAAATAACACAAATATTTATTTTAAAATGCTGTATTGACAACTTGTAGAAGACTAAGAGACCAAAATATTTTGATCATGCACACATTATGCAGCTCTCAGAAAATATCCATGCTTTCTTTTTTCTTTTTTTTTAGCATGCCTTCTTCCCAAGGTGATTTGAGTAGCATCAAACAAGTTGTGATAAATAGAGCCCCGAGAGCTGGGTAGATTTATGTTGCTGATATGCCTGCTTAGCTATGCAGAGAGATAGCAGAGTGATCGTTTGTTAATTGTCTCCTGAAACCAGTTTCAAGCTCTTATTGTCAATGCCTGATTTCAACCATTGGTCAGAAGGATGACAGGGAAAAGGAGAGTTTAAATACCAACCTCTAATTAAATCTGTTAGGGGATTATTTCTAGCCTTACTTTGTACTTGGTGGGTGTTCCAAGGCAAGTACCTGGGTCTCTCAAAGAGGGGTGCTGTAAGCAATGCTCTGCTTTGTGGGAACTGGTGGAACAGTTGTGTACTTCCCTTCAGAAACACTGCCCAAACTCTGTTTCTAGAACACCTCCGTGTCCAAGGTGTGCATGGGCAAGTAAAGTGAGGTGTGCCCCAGAAAAATGCCGTGGAAATGATGTATTTGAAATGCTTAGGTAATGCAGTGGTAAATCCTGTATAAAAACTGTGTAACTAGGAAAGAGCACATGGTATATATAGACTTGCTGTTTTAAGGTATTTCCAAAAGCTAACTGCATTTCATGTTCTCCTCATTAGTCAAAATTTCCATGGCCTCCTTTCATCTCTGTTATTTCATCTATCACGTGCAGCAATAGAAATCTGAGACTGGTTTTCAAACATAATTCTAGCAAAGTGTCCCCCCTTTAGCCTCTGCAATGAAATACAGCACAATAGAACATTTTAAGTGAGACAGCAGTTATAAAATATATGCAAAGAAATGAAATGCCATAGACCCTATGGAGCAGGCCTGCAGACATCCTCCCTATTGTAAAGGGAAGTGACAAGACCTCAAGCTTGTAAAAGCTTTGGGAAAAACATGCCAAAACCTTCTGTCATAATCTTCTAAAGGGAAGCAAAGGCTTTAAGCTAACAACTAGTAAACAAGTTGTGTTACAACATAAGCTGAGATACTTAACTCTATAAATACACAAAATTCATAATGTCCAAGTCAGCCAGCATCTAAAAAAAAAGAGTTTAAATAAACAGTCGTGTTCCTCACTCCCCACCCCTTCCCACTCCTGCCACAGTGCTGGAAGGTAGATCCTTGCTTCTATGCTTAGTTTAACTCATTTCAATTGTTCGGTGGATGCAAAACCATCCCTATTTAACTTTAAGCTTTCTTGATTTGTGACTTTTTCCCTCAGAAGTGCACAAGGGCATGTTTAAGTTGCTGGTGTGCTGTGCATGTGCTGACTGAGCTGGCAGGATGTTCATGGAGAAGTGATTCCCACCCCATGGGCCCTCTACAGCCTTGTGTGGCAGCATGGTAGGGAACAGCTGCCCTGGAGAGATGGTTGTGGGTAGCTCTGGCTGTTTTGATCTGTCTTTAGAAACCTGTTCATGTCTGTGCTTATACCCACCACTGGCTTTACAAGACTTTTATTTCTCTTTATTCCATAGCATAATCAGAACATAACACACTTTTACCCAGTGAAAGTTAATGGTAACTGATGCAGGTGCAATATTTTTAGTGTTTATATCCCTACCATCCCTTAGCCAGCCTCAGGTTTGCTTTCTTCAACACTCATGCACATTGAACAGAGGTGTGCATTGATACACAGAGTTTTGGTTTTGGTTGGGTTTGGGTTTTCTCCCTTCCTGAGTGGTTGCAGTTACTTCAAAGCCCAGTCATTTCTGTTATTGAAATGTTGAACTACATGAAACAAGTGCAGGCTCCTAAAACATCCAGATCAGAAAACTGTCTCCTGGAAATGTAAACAACACTCCAAAATCCCTTCTCCTCCTCCCCTGCAAACTAGGGGTAGCCTTCTCTGGAGAAAGCAATGAGATCAAAACCATATGAATGCTTTGGAGAGGGGAAAGGCCCTCAGCCACTCAGGACTGAATCTAAAGCATCATTATGGGCTCATTGGAACTGCTGATTATCAGTGAAAGCTGAGCCTTGTACCAACTTGCTAAAGGTACTTCTAAGCCATTAACACATCATCATAATTCTGTAGGAGTCTGAAAGGGGGGAAATAAACCACAAAAATAGTTTTCCTTGACTGTAACTTAATCTGGTGAATGACAATATGTTCTGAATGCTGTTTAAATAGTTCTCATTATGGTTGTGGCCTTAGATAATTAGTTAATTAACAAGGCTATGGCAAAGCCTATGTCACTGCTTTCATCATAAGTTGCAAGTATTTCAGAGGTCAAGAATGAATGGCAGAGTCAATGAGGTCTCTTTGAACTCATTTGCCCCTTACTTCTTCCATGATCTTTAAATCTGCATTCCATTACCTCTAAAACCTTCGCTGAACATGACTCTGTGTCAGTTAAGATGCATATTCCTGGGTTCAAATAACCTCTGCTGCCCTCTCTTCCTCTCTGTGGCCTCCATTGGGTTCCACTTACACGCATTTCAAACTCTCCAAGATGTGGTAGCTATTTGTGAAAGCAAAATCATGTTACCTCTTTTTCTGTGATAATGGCTGGCTTCTTGAGTGTTTTCTGTCAGGTCTTGTAGTCTGTCGGTGGTCTTGATTTTCCTCATTCAGTTTTCCTGGTATTGATGGGTTTCTTTTCTCTAATCTTTATGTAAAAGAACCACTTGGATTTCATTCTTGTGTCTCACCAAACTCTGTTCAATTCAGTGAAATGAGTAAAATGGGAGAACAGAACTTGTACATGATATTATGGTTGGCTTTTGAAGTTTGATCTGCAATGTCCATTCATATCTCTTTTCTTATCCTGATGATAAGTGATTATGTAGTGTTGACATAACCTCTGGATCCATCTAATTTTTTCCATGATCATGTGGCATTTTCTGTGTGTTTGTTTGTTTGTTTTTAAATGAGCAATTTTTTGTTTCCTGGTAGTTTGAGGTTTTTTTTTTTATTCTTTTACATTTGGGAGATGGAACCAAATGGGTTCTCAATGTCTTTTTATATTGTTCCTTGATCATCCTTAGACTAAGATTATGTTGTGGTTTTCCTCTCTCATTTCTTCTCCTGTGTGTTGTTTCTCTCTGAATGTTGGCATTGCAGTCTCTTCCTCCTTGGATTTTCATCTGTTATCAGTCCCGTTTTTCCTGATGATTGTCCTTTTCTTGCACTCTGGGTACATCTCCAGCAGCTCCCTCAAGAGATCTTTCTTCCTCCTTTAGGTCTGAGGGTGAGACACAGAACCCTCTGTTTTCTTTGCATCTTTTCAGTGAACATTTCTGTCTCTGATTTATTGTATTAGTACAAATGGAATTCAGTGACTATTTCTATATTGGGGACTATTAGACTGGCCCATTTCAGATCTGCTTTCTTAGGATCAACTAAATCTTCATCTGGTCTCTTAGATGTTGTGGGTGTCTAGTTCATCAATTTAATTTCATCTGTGTGTGTGTGTGTAGAATCTGCCTCACCTTTTCATGCATTGCCTGACTGTTAACAGAACAAAGTTGTCCATGTTTCTTTTGTTTTTCCATTGTTTCCACGGATTCTCCTGTTTGTTACAAGTACTGTTTCTGCCTGTTAGTTCCATTAGTTAGGGACCTCACTTGTGAACCTTGAGAGGGACCTCTGTGGAGTCAATTGTATTTGTACTGGATTTTGTACTATTTTTAATGTGTTTTTCTCGTGTCTGTTTTATTCAGAAAGACATATTCCATTGTATTACAATCTCTGGGACTGAATGACATGAGCTCAGGGAGTGTTTCTATGTCACACTTCTGCTAAGAAAACAACAATCCTCCAATGCTCCAGGGTCTTTCAGTCTCCTCAAAAGATCAGTTGCTGGATTTTAACTTATCCAACTTCCTATTTAGCCCTTTAATACTTATGTTATTGGTAGAAAATATGAGTTCTTTTTCATCTTACTTAAACTAATTTTACACCTGTATATTCCCACTAGCATTGATTTAATTTGCTGTGAAGTGAATGAAATCAGAATCAGGGCCACTGAATGTATAAAACATACTTGGATTTGCAGGTATGATTAGCTGTGAAATGTTTCATGGCAGTTTTGAGGGCAGGATGGTATACAATGACACACTGTTTGGTACTCTGGGAGAGCCAGGGCTGCAGAGGCCCACAGGAGACAAGCAGCAGAGCTCTGTAAAAATGAGAGAGGTGACAGAACAGCAAGTGAGAAGAAGAGAGAGAGAGAGAACTTGAGGACGGATAGAAGAATGTGTAAATGGACTGATGAATGATGAGAGAATGTGCAGCTGAATTAAAGAATGTGTGAGCTGATAGATGGGAGATTGGCCAAGCAGACAGCAGAACCAAGTGCATTTAGGATATTAATAAATAGAGAGCTGCTCCAAAGAGCTATAAAGGAAAGGAGGGTGAGGGGATATAAAGATTAAATAAGGGATTCAGAAGACAGAAGGCATTCACAATTAGGCTGGTAAACATTACAGTGAGATGACCCTTTCCAGGAGAACATTGCAGAGCAATTAAGGAAAAGAGAAAGACAACAATGGCTTACAAGAAAAGGTTTGAAGGAAACTTCTAAGTGACACCAATGTGGCAGGACAAATCTAATAGAGCTTTGAATCACCCTCTGAAGAAGCTGGCTTTTCTTCTGGGATTCTCCAGAGTGGGTTTTAAGGCCATATATTGTCTCTGTTCCCTGCATGTGCATGCACATTCCTTATAACTCTTACTCTGTGGTCTGAGCTGAGAGCCCACCTATTGCACATTGGTGTAGACTGTCCAGAGCTCACATGTATCAGGAAACATGAATTTATGAGTATAACTTCAGAAGTTTAAGGAGCACCTTGGGGGGTCCAATTCTGGCACTGCAATGGGTTCCCTTAGATTACATGTGTGAACTTCCCAGGTCATGAGATGCAGCATCCTCAGAGCATGGAGCTAGAAGTGATCTCTTTCATACAGCTTTCAGGAGATTACTTAGGTTTCAGTAGAGGGAACTGGGACTCTAATGAACAGTGAGAATCAGCATAGTTTTTTCTCTATTCCTTGTCTACTTCCTTCCCTTAGAAAGCCTTAACTCACGAGAAATGCTGCTAAGAACTGTCTCTGATGTCTTTGTATGTTTTAGCCGGGGAAAGACCAAGGCTGGCTCTCAAGCACTTTTAGCTGGATTTACTAGCGGAAAATAGTCTGGGTTAAAATTAAGTGCTATTTTAGACTGGTCAGTTTTTATTCTCCATTTGTTACATAGTATGTTTTGCCATGGTGCTGTACAAATGCTTTTGCTGGGTTGAGAAATGTGGTGGTGAAGGACAGGAAGAAGCAGCTGTCGAGTAAGACTTTTTCAGGAAGGCAGTGCTACCTTCAAAGGGTGTGTGAATCTACAGACAAAGATGCTCCTTACTTGCTGACTTTTTTGAGTTCTGAAGCCATCCTGTCTTATTGCTGAAACCAACCAGTATCACTAAGAACATGAACTATGACAGCAATCATTCATAAAGGTCTGTTTTCTGCAGGTATTGTTCTGGTAGGCAGCAGAGCTGTAAAGGTTGTTGCATTTTTAAAGCAAACTTATGGTGCAAATATTAAAGGACCAATAAATTCAAACCCTATTGTAAGAATTCTCTTCCAAGAACATGATTTTTGAAATATATTCCTAAAAATTCTGTTCAGCCCCATTACACATACTTACTACCTATATGGTCTGCCAAGGGCTTTGTGAAACAGAACTGCTTCCTCTTCATGTTGTGCATGAATACACACATCCACATATGTACTGCTAGGAGACAAAGATGTTAAATGTCTCTATTGAGGACTCTCTGAAGATTTCTAGGGTTGATTTTCTATGGAGTGAGATGATATTTTATGCTACTTTAATTTTCCTGGATTAATAGTCTTCAAAAGGATCCACGTAAAAAAGAGTAAAGTAAAACTCCATGCTATTTTATTAAACTTTGCTTACTGTCAGGATTTTAAAAAGGATTTGATAATTTCACCCAGGGGCTGAAGCTGGTGATCAACAAATGTATGATCTTGGTTCTGAATAAGCCTGGTGAACAAATTGTGCTCCAGGGAGATGCATGACTTGAATTATGAACTGCTTTAGAGGTCAAACATGAGATATGGTAGTGAAGGTGATTTGTTTTGGTACAGTTCTTAATAATAAGTTCACTTCTAGGTGGAAAGTATAGAAATTTTATTTTAATAAACTCTAAGACTTCTTTCTAACTTAAAAAAAGACTTGTGTTGTTAAACCTTCTGTGACTTTTTGAATTGTCTGTAAATAGCTGAAATGGATTAGAAAAGAGTCAGTGCTGAGTAGTTGTCCTTGCTGATCTAAAAGTGGGCATGGGGAGGAATTAGAGGCACTGATTAATAATCTATATATCTTCACTAGTCATGCAAACCTTTATGGTCATGCAAGAATAAAGACCCTGGAAAGGTTAATAATGGCCCCAGGTCCTCAGTCAGTTTTTATCCAATCTGTTGACTGAGGAGGATTTGTAAGGGGTACACTGACACAATTACAACTCAATACAGTGCTGAATTTTAGAGTTAAATGACTGGGGAAAAGAGCATGAACTCCAAACCAACCCTTATGATTTACTTTTTTTCTCAAAGAGAGTAAGCTAGCACTATGATGGAATTTGTTTAGGATTTTATACAAAATAAAATGGTAGAGAGAGATGGATGCCTTACTGTTTGTTCCTGTCAATTCTTTTCTGAGTATTTCACTGTCTTGCTTTTGCAGGGACTGGCCTTTTGTGCTTAGCAGTGTCAGTTCCTGAGAACTTTAGAATGACCTGGTGAGATTTTCACCCCTTTTTTGATCAATTGAAACTGGATAAGCTGCTCCTTAATTCATAGTTCAGGTTTTAATGATTGGTGGAGTATTTAGTGAGATGTTCCAGAAAAGATCACAGTATAACTGTTGTCTTAGAAGCTCTGTCCAGGTTCCAAGCACGAGAAATGCATTAATTTTACTATCTCAGGGCAAAGCTCTGCAGAAACCATGGGAAACTTTGCAGGCCATAGAATAACCTAAGGAAATCAGTGACTCAAGGCTGATCACACCACATATTATATCTTTCATGATGTGTCTGCACTGTGTGTTGCAAGACAAAGCATGAATCAAATGTTAGAAACCACAGAGTCAGAATAGTGTTATTGTTTACCTTGGCCCGTTTGCTTCTAAGTTATAGACCATAAAGTCTATAACTTAGAAGCAATCGGGCCCAAGGTAAATTAGGACAACACTCAAAGTACTCTGCTGGGAACAGCCGGCTCAGCCAATCCCTCCTTTCAGAAGCTGTGGTGGGTGTATCAATAAACTCGACCTCTGTGTCTCCCATCTCTAGTGGTATCTAGCCTTGCTCACCAGGACTCTCCATTTAGGATGTGGTGCAATCAAGTTTTGTCCCTGTGCAGTACCTCTGTCCTTTTTCTCTCCCTCCCTGCCTTTTGCAACCATAAGAACAGCCCAGCCTTGTGCTCTGGGGACAGATACAATTTTCCTGCATCTACTGGGAAGCCTTGAGGCAGCTGTAGAGACAGGCTAACTAGTCAGGGCACAGCACCATGTTGACACAACCAGACTGCTGCTGGGAGCACTGATGAGACCTGTGTGTTGTACTACAGACCTGTGTGTTCTCAGAGCTAGAATGTGTACCTGTGGGGTAGCATTGTACTGTGTTGTTATTCCCTAGCAGGCACTGTGTTTGAGCTTTGGGTTAGCACAGTTCCAGCCAAACAACAGTCAAATAAATTCAGTTATCAGGAAAACAGCCTAATTGTCTGTTAGATACTATGTATTTCTCTTCTAGACTCTGTGCAATACCATGTTAATCTTGTTTATGTTAGGTTTTGCCCATAAGACATCCTTAAGACTGGCCATACTGCTCCCCACCAGGATAGACGTAAAACTAGCTCGTGTGCTAGGCCTGTGTTCCTTCTACACACCTGCAGAGCAGGGCAGTAGTCAGTAGCTAAAAAAAAAATTATGATGGATAGCAGCAATTATAAACCAATAATATACGGGAAACAGAAAAGATTGCAAAGAATTTCCTGCCATATGCATTTAGGAGGCATCTGGACTACATCTGGGAAAGCACACACTCAGGGAGCTGCAGCTCCTGGAGGTGCATGTCTGTGCTATCAAGAATAATGATAAAATGGTGCTGCTCCTGTTTACTTCTTTGTGTGTGGAGGGAGGCAAGGAATACTCAATAGGAAGCATTTCTCCAAACAGATGGAGTACAAGGCTGCATTAATTGGCTGAGAAGTGGGGGAGATCACCTTGTGAGCTGTTTGCTCACTTTATTGCTTAATCATGTTCAAGATGATTGATCACATTCCTTACAGAGTAAGGTACTGGGATTGCTATTAGCATAAGTGGTGACATGTAAATATGACCGACCTTAACATTTACATTTTGGCTTAGTGGCTATAGGGACAAGCTGATGTGTAGGAATGCATATTGCTAATGAGTCATTAAAAAACGAGGAGGATTGGAACCCAGCTGAAAGGTGTGCCTGCTGTGTCACCAGAGCAGAGTAATTTCTAAAAAAGAATTGGATGTCTGTTGAGAAAATTGTGGAAGGAAGGAGAAAATGATTTTTTTAAAGAGCGTTTTCTAATGTGTGGAAAGATTTTAGATGGTGTTGTTTTATTTTGTTGTTGTTTTTTGTGGTTTGTTTTTTTTTTTTTTCCCCTCCTGTCATCTCTCTGTCCTCTTGAAATGAAAACTTTCCTTTAAGGTTACTGAGCTGGTTTTCTTAAATGCTACCGAAAGGTTTGTTCCACCAGTCCCTTCAATTTATATGCACATTCCCATAAATATTGAAACAACTCATAGTTGTCTGTGAGGATATTTAAAAATCATAACAAACCCCCCCAGACCAGGGTTCCTAATTCTATGGAAATCAATTCAAACACACTGTTTTGCACTAGTGGACTGTGGGCTTTTATCCTGGCCCACTTGTACTGTCTGTCAAAAGAAGCAACTTGAAAATCACTTTACACGAGACTACCAGGAAGATATTCAAAAGCTTCAGTGCATCTGTCTTCTGGAGGGTCGTTGTAAGGTGCTTCTCTTGCAGCCTTTAAAATTCCAACCTTCAGCTAATAAATTTAACTTCATGAATACAGTGGGGGGGGGGGGGCAGTGATGACTTGGCTTATATCTTTTAGTCAGGCCCTAGGCTGATTCTTAGTTTCATCAAGGCTTATATGTTCTGGAAGTTACTGTAAAATATATTTCTGTTTGATCTTCCAAGGCTTGCAATTACTCTCATATTTTCTTTTCTCCACAAAGACTGATGCACACAAAAAGAATATGCTTGTTTGAAAGCAAATCTATTTAACTAGAGATGAGCAATAATTTGTATCTGATGTGTTACATGATGGATTATTCTGGAGCTTCAGACATACCTTGTGGGGGTCCAAAATGCATGTGTGAGATTGGGGGCAAAATGTTGTGTCCTGCAGTTAATCTGTACTTGTCAAGAAATAACAGCACATGTCAACTGCTGGATCCTTTAATAACCAAGGTGTTACATCAACACTAATTATATCCAGTCCTGTTCTGTAAGTGTCCATCCCTGGAAGGAATTTAGAATAATTATGGGCCCAAGAATCATTTTGTAGCTGAAACAGAAAGACTTTCTACTATAAGAGCAACATTTTTCTAGGTGTGCCTTAGGAAAAAATATTGTTTACATCTGAAACCTTTCTTGCATGGTTTAGAAGACTAAGTTACCATTTTTTTCCCTTGCTAAACTAGCCTATAAACACGACTGGGTTTTAGTCAAACTGTCGAGAGTGATACTTCTTTGTGGTTGGAACCTGCCTGTGGGGTAGCACGGTTCAAGTAGATCTGCCTTATTACAAACCTCTGTGGTCCTTAGGAAAAGGGAATATGCATAAAAGCTTTTATTTCCTTGCTTGTCTTTATGTTGTTCCCATTTGGTAGAGTGTTTGCAGGATTCTGTAGGCAGTTCCTACTGAGTGCTTGACTGCACCTGAATACAGGCCACAAAATTTGGGCTGTATTCACCTCTCCTGCCTCTGCAAATGGGGAGGTAACTGGATAAAAATCTCTTACTTCTTTCCTACTCTTCTGTTGGGGCAAAGAGCTTGAAAATCCAGGGGTGGAAGGACAGGCATTAGAGGTCCTGGAGATTTCTGTGAGGAGCATGGGCTGGTTATTCTGGCTCTGCTCCCTGTTAATGTGACACTTTCTAGAGGCTAAACTGGAAGTTGGTGACTGCAGATGTTACAGGTCTGTCTGGTCTATCCTAATTCCCAGTGGACTTTCTGCAGTCCCTTGGCCATAAAACCAAAGGTGGCTGGTCATATCTAAGCACAGATCTCAAGGGTATATCGTGCCTGTTGAAACTTTCCATAGGGCCTAGAGAAGAAGAGGAATCATTGCTAAAAATAAATGCAAATACTATTAAAAAATAAAAGCACAATAGGATATGAACAGTCATCTAGAGAGCAAATGAATTAATTTTTTCCCCTTTCTTCAGGCCAATAATTCTTGTGTATTGAGTAAGCAGACTCCATACAGACTTGCTTTCAAGTAAAATAAAACAATGAAAGAAATGCAGCATGTTGATTTTTTGTTGTTTGTTTTGGTGAGGTTGTTTTCCTTTTTTTTTCCCCCCTTCTTTTTTCTCTATGACCCCATTCTGGTGTTGTTCAGCTGTTGACCAAATACAAGAGCAGGTGTAATTGGTTGGTGAAGGCTTCTCCAATACCTCAGTTTGTTCTGGATAAGTTCCATACTTTCTGTGGGCAAGACCTGACACAACGTAGTAGTTGGATCAGGTGGGCTGAAAAACTGGAAATTCCTCATGGATGAGACTTGGTTCATGTAGTTGTTTACTCACTGTGTTTTACAGCAGCCTAACAAATATCAGTCACACTGAACTCGGTTCAGGATTCAGACAGGTAAAAGTACGTAGGGGTTTCTGTAGTGTTGTTAGAGGTAAAATTGGACCTTTTGGAAGAATTCCACCTCTGATTCCTACAGTTGATGCATGATGCATTCATGCAGCATTTTGGGGAGTTTCTGATACATCTGTAGACAATATTGAATGGAATTCTTTTGTGAGACTTGCGTGAAAAAGCAGATATTTGATGGAGGTATCCAGAGAAGGACTGTTCTGGAAGAATGTTTCTGAAGGCAATTTCTCTTTGCTTGTTGGATCTCACATATAAAAGTAACTTCATCATCTATTGATATGCCTATATTGTTGGAAAGAAAGGAGGGGGAAAATATACTTTGATTCTAGAGTTAAGTTTGAGGGCGATGCATATAATTACTGTTCTTTAAATAAGCTCTGAAAAAGAAGTAATACTCTTCCGTAAGTGAGTTTCTTTTCTTCCCACCTTTTTCAAGGTTGGGGGGATAAGCTGGCAAGATTCACAGACCCTTAATATGAGGCCACTGGATAAGAGGAGTGCAAAAGCAAGTTGGTGTCCTCTGTTGACCTACAACTATGAGTATCTAAATGATGCAGAAAGCACTGAATGTAATCTGGATGCTTTAAACAAAGGAAATGTGTCAGACAGAACATCCCCAGATGAGATTCAGAAATGGATGTGCAAATGAAATTGAAGTGTGAGAAGTGGTCAGAGCCCCTCACTGTAGCTATTGACACCATCTCTGCCACCAAAGGAAAAATGCCAAACAAACAAAAACTCTACAACAACAAAACAAACAAACAAGATGCAAAGCTAAAGAGTGATTAATTTTCATAAGTGAAATTAGCAGATCTGCAGATGACAATATTACTTCAGGACACACAATGGATAAGAATATCTTTCCCTGTGCTGTCACCTTTTATTCTGTTTCCAAGAAAATGCTGTTTGGGTTTTTTGTTTGTTTGTTTGTTTTTAAACACAAGCTGTGTGTGGCCTGTAAGCATCATTGCATGTTGTACAGAGGGTTTCTGATAGCTCCACTTCTTGATCATGTTGTAATCTTCTGGTGGTTCTTCCTATTCAGGTTTGAATTCTTAGTCACTTTATTACTCAGAAATGGCTCAGCCTTTGAATTCTGAGCTGTCAGACACAAAAAAACCCAAACAAAAACGTGAAAAAGAATGTATGTAGCAAAAAACCCAGATGAAATGGAAGAGACATCCAATTCTGGGTCCAGGAAACTGCACAAAGGAAAGCTCACTGGAATAAACACTCGTGCTTACTGCATGAAGAAAGGTGTCAAGTGCAGAAAAGGAAATTGTGGGAATGGGCACATCCTCCAGAAATGCTTGAGGTGCTCACTCTTCTTATAGTTTTATCTGTTGCTTTTTTTTTTTTTAATGTATTTTTCTCATGTTCTAGTTTACAGCTATTGTAAAAGTTATTATCTACCTTTGCAAAAGTTTAATTAGAATTACAGCTTTGAACACCCAAAGTTGATGAGATTCGACATTCAAATGATCCCCTGAAACAAGGGAGGCAAATGGCATAAAAGAGAAAAGGAACATTTGAAAACTGGCAAGACACCTCCACCCAATTAATTCTCAGAACATAAAAAAAGGCAATAGGTAGTAAATCTTCCATGCTCTTCAGCCATTAATGTGGCTTCTTAGAGAAAGCTGTTACAATTTGAACACCTTGTGTGACATTAAAAAATGAAATATTTTAGTATGTTGTTTCAAAGGGCAGAGAGGTGATATAACAGTATCTGAGAGTGTTTAACATGTTGCCTGGTTTTATATCTCTTTGAAGGCTCAAAGGTGAAAGAGCATAATTTTTTAAATCATTTGTTGTTTTTACTAAAAGTTAACTCTAAGTATATTCAGCCATCATCCTGTAAGCATGCCTGTGGAACACAGAGAATAGGGAATGGGAATACAATGGCATTATTTTGCTTTTGCTTAGTTCTACAACCTCAGGCAAATCTCATTTCCTTGCCACTACTCTGGGCTTTAATTTTTCTTTCCCCTCCCATCACTGCCCCAGACGAGGTGAGCAGGGATTCTTTCACCTGGGGTTTGTGTTTATTTTTACATTGATGCAACAGAATGGAGTCCCCATTACTTTGGGAAACTTTCATTCCTGTAATAACATCCCAGTTGCATTGATTTCCCCACCTCAAGTCAATATTAGGAGGTTTTTAAGGCCCAATCTTCCGTAAAAGATTACTGTCAGCCCAGGGACAGCTGAATTTTTGTTCTCCCTTGGATTTGATTCTTGCAGTAAGACATGCATGCTATATCCTTGTGTTTTCTGAATGAAACAGCTGAATTTTGATGTTTACATGGGCATTTTTTTTTTTGTTACAAATTAATTTCACAATTTTTTAAGAAATCAAAACATGTCAGAACAAAGATTTATTTCATCTTTTGGTTCGCTCTACCTTTAATAACTGTGGCAGTGCTAGAATTGCAGACCTGTGTGATAATAAGTGGTCTGCAGTCTGTATCTATGAACTATCAAACAAACCTTTCATGGTAAGTGGAAGATTGTTTAGTACTACAATAGAAGTAGCTTGTTCCTTGGTGGTTCTGTAGCTCCTGGCACAGTGCTGTGCTCCAGGCTGTTCAAATACAGAGCCCTTTGTGGCAGAGAAAAGCCCTCGGGAGCTTTTTAAGCAATGTGTGCCTTTGATGTAGTTTTGCCTTGCTGCAGCTCTCTCTTCCATCAGATAATTTTTATTAATGTTTTCCCCAATTCTTCCCCTCTGCATGTTGAGGATGTGATTTATCCTCCTCACTCTGCTCCCTGCTGGACAGTTGGCTGGATCAACACCACCCACTAGGGCTGGGCTACTAGGCTGGAACTGGCCTAGCAGAAAGCCTTGATGGCTGTGTGGGATGGGGGACAATGGAAACCCACCATCCTTTAGAAATGGCCATGGCTAGAAACACCCATCGGCAGAGCAAAAGAGCAGGGGAAGCTGGTTCCTTTCAAGTCCCTCATAGCAGAGTTACTATAGCAGCACACCTCATGAGCGTTCTCAGATGTGACCTAATTCTCAATCCTGTTGGTCTTCTGAGTGATATTTGCTATTCTTTCTCCTCCACACTGCAGTGGTGTTTTTCTGTCACAGTGTTTCTGTGGCATTTTGCTGGTTTCATTAAGGGTGAGGGGCCATTTCTGCTGCCATTGGCCATTCTGAGTTGTGTGACATGCTGTGAGGAGCCCAGGCCTAACCTAAGGAGGATGGCTATTCTATTAAGCCAACCTAGCAAGATGTTTTCAGAGCAGGAAGGACATGAGACATTGCTATACTCTATTTTCTAAATCTATTGCTGTCTTAAATCTTTCATGGCATTGATTTCCTATAGGATATCTTTTTACATTGATGAGCTAAAGTAAAGCTGTCCATGAAATCCTGGCCTTCTTGAAATCTGGCAAAAACCTTTAGTTATCTCAGTGGATCCAGGCTTTCACCCTGCTTTTTATTTGAAATGATGTTAGAATAAGCGTTCCCCCATTTCAGAACCCTGCATTGTACTGCTGGTATTCCAATCCTGACAGTCCTCTCTGTTAGCATGAGAAACAGCACTTCAGAGATCTCAGCTGGGATTCATGGCCCCTGCAGGATGACACCAGCCACACCTTCAGCAGCACAGCAGACTGGAGCGGTTCTGCATTTTTAAAAGAATGTGTAAACAGAGCCAGCGGGTGGCTGTGCAGTGCTTTTTGTGGTCTGTCATGAAATCATAAAGAGCTCTACTGCTTTGTCCTGACTCTCCAAAAGTCTCAGAGCCTGGGCCAAGAAGCTGTCTAAGGCTATAGTTAATGTGGTAACATAAGGTTTTAAAACAAAACAAAGCTAAAGATACAATCAGTGGAGAATGCACAGTGTGTGTAGTGGCTTGCAAGTGATGAGATCAGAAGGGCCTGATGTCCCTGTCTTTTTAAAAGCTTTAGCGACAGGATATCCTTCAAGCAGGTATTACCCTGCAACAAACAGGAGGAATCTCATATTTTATACCTTTAAGACTACATCTTCTTTGTTCAGAAGCACTATTAAAATTGTTATGTTGGCTCTGAAATAACACACTAAAGCAGAACTTGCACTGTTCTGTTTTCTTTTGGGACTCTGGTTTTGATTGTTTTTGCTGAAGCCAAAATGTTTAGTGGAGAAGCTGCCAGCTGTTTGGTTTAGCCTAAATCCCATCAATTTCCCTGCATGGAGTGTCACGACTGTGCAGGGTTCTCTCTCTGCTTATTGTTCTTGCAAGTTGCTGATCAAATTTCTACCACAGAGCTCATGGCTGTTGCTTCAGGAGGCATCCTCCTGAAGAAGGAGTTGCAAGCTCACATTTTCGAAACACATTTGAACACGGGCATGGTTCAGGAAGTCACCTAAGTGCTTTATGGGCCAGCAGAGACTTTGTAGATTGTGTTTGATGGGAAGCCTCTGCTTTTTTGTTCAACTGTAGTGTAAACCAGTCTGCTTCCCCACTTCAAGTTCCGCTGCATTTGTCTTCATTTTGTTGTGAAGTCAAAGGAGTTTTGTTCTGTTGCTAAGCCTTACTTTTGCTGAAAAAAAAAAAAGGGAAAGAAATGTGAACATCTGTGTAGAAATTACATGTAAGGCCACTCTGATGAAGGTGTTTGTTTTGCTTGTTAAGAAACATATGACTTCAGTACAGTCATCCTAGTAAGTGACCATTGTAGGAACACTGCTGCTGCTCACTTCTGCCCAGTGTTAGACCTTCTCTATCTCAACCAAAGGAGCATTTTTGGTGTCTGCTTGCAAGTATTCAAATTGTTTTTGTCATTTATGTGTTGGAGAATAATCAAGCACACATGGAGCATGAAAAGCCTCATAGAATGATATAATGGTTTGGGTTGGAAGGCACCTTTAAGGGCCATCTATTCCAACCCCCCTGAATGAGCAGGGACATCTTCAACTAGGTCAAGTTGCTCAGAACTTATGAACCCCCTTAAATATTGAAAGTCTGCAATAAGGTCTTCTCAGAGCCTTCTCTTCTTCAGGCTGAACAATCCCACCTCCAGAGGCTGGAGAGGTGCTCCAGCCCTCTGATCATTTCTGTGGCCCTGCTCTGGACCTGTTCCAACAGATCTATGTCTTTCCTGTGCTGAGGATCCCAGAGCTGGACACTTATTGCAGGTGGGGGTCTTATGAGAGTGGAGTAGAGAATCACCTCCCTCATGCTGCTGGCCAGCTCCTAGGCAGTGAAGTCTGGAACAGGAGAAGCAGTGCTGCTGGAATAGCTCAGGATTCAGACTGCATTCTTAGGAATGGAGAGTAAGAGCACAGAAGCCACAATGCTTGGTGGGGTAGAAAGGATGGGTGATCAGTGTTTAGGTTTCCTGAAATGTGCAGCTTAGTTGGGTGAAATCTGCCACGGCACGGGAACCCTTGATTTGAAGTATGAGTGTTTTGATCTGTAAAAGATTATTGTTCAGTTCACTCCACTCCTTTCCCACCTAATTCTCTCCTCCTTTTCCATTGCTATGATAGTACACTGAAACACCTGCAAACACACTGAACTAATGCAATCCTAGTGGAACTACAGGCTCAGATCCACCATGGTTTTTCATTGGACTTCCAGTATGGTTGCACCTTATTTAAATTCCTAGGTAAAGTTCACACAGTGTTGCCCAATTGGCTGCCTGGGTGGAAATGTATCCAGGAGATACACTGAGAGCACAATATTGAGAAATGTTTCACAGTCCTGGGTGGGGACCAGAGAGCAAGTGTTGAGTGTGATCTCCCATGTTGGTCTGATATGCAGGTGACTTTGTTCACCTTTCTTGAACCATCCTGATTTACGTTCCAGCTTTAAGCAATGAAAATGAAACTGGAGCTCTCTCTGCTTCTCAGCAAGTCTGAGCCAGGATCATTTTAGGCAGCAATGACTTCATGTGCTGTGTCAGCAGCTCTTACTGCTTTGATGATGCATTTCACACTCTGTCTTGTGCCTTTGTCAGGTGATGCAGGATTTTTAAGCCACTTATTGGATTAAAATATACAGGGGTTCTGTATGTTGTGTACTTTTTTGGTTGTTGGTTTTGTTTTGTTTTGATTTTTTTTTTTAAACTTTTGGCACAAAAATGTTTCAAAAATTTGCCAGAGGTGAGGTACAGAGCACCCCATCCTAGAAGTGTGGGACTGGGACTGCTTGGACAGTAAAGGCTTGATTCTGAAACCGCTGAAGTGGGTTATCTTGAGAGACATGGTATCACCAATCAGCAGTGCCTTAATCTCCACAAGGCAGAAGCTCTGGGTTCCAGCAAGTCAGAATTATTATAACAGCATTTCCAGAAACCTTTAGTACCCAGCTCCAGCACTGCACAAAGGAGCCCTTTTGTCTGAACAATCTGGTAACAAAGCATGCAAACATCTTTTAGAAGTGTCCCCTCATCTTTGGGGCAGATTGTGAAACCACAATGGAATCCCCAGGCTACAATGTTATTCAGCACAAACCTGGTGCTTATCTGAAGCCCACGGCCACATTCAGGGACTGGGATGCATCTGGGTCAGTGCAGGATTTCCAGCACCTCTTTTAGAAGCATACCAGGACTGCAGCTATGCCCTCTTGCTACAGAGGTTGTAGGTAATAAGATCCTTCTTTGCTCACTGGTATCAGCTCTGTTGGTATCTGCTCTCAGTCGTGCTGATTGTATGGAAAGAAATAGATCACAGCATTTGTGCTCAGTTAAAATTTAGGTGATTTTATTCTCCTTGTTCCCCCTTTCTAAAAGGATTATGATTAGCACTGATTTTTCTTTATTCACCAGGTATGCCAGACGCAGTAATTTCGAATATCTCTGTACGTGCCTTGATTTCTGTCACGTTGTCCTGAAATCAACCTGGGAAGCTTCTCACAGGACATTATCTGCCAAGAATCCCTGACTAAGTTTTATGTGCTCTGTGCTACTTGTCAGTAGACAGATGTGGAGATGTGAGTGTGGACCAGGGATTTTCAGAAGATATTCTGCTGTTGCTGATAATGTTGACAGTGGTAGAAAACAAACTCAGAAGTTGCAGTTGAATTTGTAAACCTATGTAATCATAGTATTCTGGTCCCAGCTACAAAATAACTGAATATTTTCTAGCTTATTTGAAAGAATTACAATATAAGGAAGTAAAAAATCAATAAAAGTACATCTGCAACAGAGCTTATATAAGGTGTGACAGTGCCCTAAAGCATAGCCTCCACATATTTTGATTTTTTGATTTGAATACTGAAATAGAGAAAATGTATTGTGATTTTTAGAAGATGATTGATATTCCACTATTTATGCCAAATTTCAGCTTGGCATGGTGTTGACATTACATGATGTCAAGCTCGGAAGAAGATAGGAGACAAACATTTCTTTCTTGCTCTCTGTCTGTGTTTCCTTTTATCCCTCTCTTTTTTTCTTTTAATTTTTTTTTTTAATTTTTATTTTTTATTTTACCTCTTCCAGCTTGAGAGTTTGGTAGATTGGAATCTGGCCAGAATTTGACAATGAATATTGAGAAGAATAATTAGGGTTAAATTCTAGTTTCTGCTCTGGTGTTATGGAATCACAGAATGGTTTGGGTTGGAAGGGGCCTTGAAGACCACGTGGTTCCAACCCCCAGACGATTCATATTCTTAAAAGGTAAAAACATGTTTTTTTGGCATCACCACATCTGCTGAAAGTGAGAGTGGTAAAATGCATACATTTTTATTTCTACCCGATGAAGGAACTCTTTTCCAAAATCGACTTTTCCACATTTATTGATTTTTCTATACATAAAATGTGTTTGGAAATTTGCATATATGCAAAATATTTTCCAGCTAGATTTATTTGTCCTATCAAGATGCTTTTTGTATTTGTTTGTTTGATAGTTTGAAGTATGAGGGAGTTTCCTCAGTGAATTCAGTAAAACCAGGATTTCCTTTGAGTTCCATAATCTTGAAGAAATAAATGGCTAAATTCTAGAAATTTAACACCTAGAAATTTATCTCCAACTAGATCTGAGACTCTTCAGCATAGAAACAAAGCAAATCTCCAGTGCATTAATAAATACCTGAATTATGAAATTATTAGAGTTATACAATTCCGTATTTTAAAAGAATATTGAGAAGCAAAGCATTATCCAGCCTATTTTGTCAGATTGGCTGTTAACTTTGTGGTTTGTGTGAGAAGCAGATTGTTTCTGTCTCTCCCTCCTTGCAGAGTCACTGTGTCTCTCCTGCTCCTGTCCATACCCGCCTGTGCCAGCCAGCGCAGGGGCTGCATTCCTGCTGTGCCTCTTTCACTCCCTGGGAATTGAATCCCAGTGCTCGCAGGATCTAAAAACATGAGGCTCTTGGTTTCAGTGAGAGTAGGATCAGGCAAGAAGTCCTCTGAGTAGGACATCCACGAACAATGTCTCCATTCAGACACTGAACCCCAGAATATTATACATGTTACGACACTGGTTGTTTTCTCCCTTGCTGGAAGGTGTCTCTGATACTGATGTCCAACCTCTCTAGCAGTTGATAAACTTTGAGGAAAGATCCTTGTGTTTTGGAAGTTCAGGAGAGTCTTTAGTTTTGCTGCAAAGTTGTGTGTTAAACATTTTGCACCTGCAGCCAGCAGGCATTCATTTCAGGGAAGTGTCTGCATGCACCACCGTGCTCCATTTACTCCTGGAGTCAACTGGAGTGTCTTAAGCCACAGCTGTTGGCTGTTGGTGCTCAGAGGTTTTCTGTTGATAGATGTGCAATTTACTACAAGTAACTGCTCCTGAAGTAGTAGTAGTAGTAGTTAGTGTTTGATGCAGATGCTTGGCTGGTATTTATTGCAGCATTCCTGTTCAGGAATGCTGAGCCTGCAGGCGTGTCCCGGCGCTGCTGTGCCTCGCTGTGCATGGCTCACACAGCCAGATCCCAAGTGTTGCCATGGAACAAACTGGCATGCCCAAAGCATGGAAGAGTTGTTAACACAAGTGAGAGCGTGGGCAAAACAGTTCCTGTCAACTGCAGAGCTGATGAAACTTGATTTTCTCAAGACTTATGTCCTGTAGGGGAGCACTGGGGTAGAGTAGCTGATATCTGATAGCAGAACACTAATCTATCTCTCTTAATTCCTCCTGGTTTTGATGTAATTTTAAGAAATTAATGTTGTTTGGATTCCAACCTTTTTGTCAAACTGTAAACTGGCCAATGAGTTTGGCACTTGTTTCCCCCCCCATCATCCAAACAAATAGTAATATTGAAAGATTGAAACGGAGAGACAGGTAAACAAGTATATCTAGAATATCATTATAGAAACTTCAGGTTTTAGTCTTTTTTTTTTTTTAGTTTTTGGGAAATCAGATTAAGAATCATTTGTGCTTTGAATGAACCAGAGTTGTTCAAAGCAGGAAAATTTGCAGTGGGATCTGCCTTGGATGTCATTATGAATGAATGTGCCAGGAGGAGGTAGAAATACATAAACTCCAACTAGAGAAGGAAAAGAGCCCCATATATTACTGACTGCAGCTGTCAGTTCCACAGTCAGTAATTTTTACTCATGGTTGTATATTATGTTATTACAAGGAGCACAATAACATGGAAGGTGATTTGAGATTAAACTTGCTTTTTTTGAATTGCCTGCAGTAAGGTGTAATGTAGGGCATTTTCTGCAGTTGAAATGGATGTTTGCTCCTGGCTTTGGTTTATGTTTTTGCATTGTACTGAACTGTGGCAGGCAGTTTAAGGATATTAAATTTCTGGAAGTAGCTTAGAAGTACATTTCCAAGTATACCTTTTTACCCCTGTCTTCCTCCTGTCTCTTTAGACTTGGGAAAATACCTATCCATGTGGATAAAAACCTTTTTTCTGTCATTCACAGCAAATGAAAATCTGATTTGGCTTATAAAACCTTTTCCAAGGCAGAATATACCTTCAAGTGAACAAATTGTTTATGGCAGACCCCAAAGGCATTATGCTAATTTGGCAATGCAGCTCTAAAGTGACCAGATCTTTTGGTTTGAGGATATTATTTGTTTTCCCTGCACCATCCAAACAAATGGTAATAATGAAAGATTGAAGTGATCAGTTTGCTTTGTGTGTGTGTGTGTGTGCATTCAAACATTGCCCGGTGTGTTTCTGAAATTCCCACACAAATAGCAAAATGAAATTACTAATATTAACCAAGGCCATGGACCTTCTGCACAAGTTAATTCAGTTCTAGGACATAGAAAATGTGAGATTCTTCTCGTATGGTTGTCTTTTTTTCCCGTGGTGATTTTTTAGACACTTTGTGTTGTTTAAAGAAGATTTTTACAATAGTAGCAGTAAGAGAGTATTTCACTGTATTTGCTTTAAGCTGCTTGGTGACCTTGCTTCCTGTGAGTGATGATCTTATTTGTGGGGTTTTAATTCCAGTCTAATCCCAACATGATGCCTGAATAGCACTTCTTTGGTTAAAAAATGCTCTCCCCTTCTCCCACCTGATTGTTTTTTTTTACTTGCATCTTTTAATTTTCAATTAAGAATTCTGTAGTGAACAAGGACCTGGACTAAAGCCAGTTTAAAGCCATTGAAAGTCTTTTCATTGACTGCAATGGGCTTTGGATCTGACAGTAAGTATATTAAGAAATACTTATTAGTGGGTTGTATGTATAGGACAGTCATCTAACATGGTAAAACCAGTAGCCACCTGGTCCAAATGAGACCAAAATCTGATTTACTAACAAAAGGGAAGCTCAGTTGGTTGCAGGAAATACTTTTGCTTTTGTGGTATAAAAAAGCTTTTCTCCTTAATATCAATGTACGTATTGGCAGTTTAATTACCTTGGCACAACGGGACCTTTATCCACAAATACCCATCACAGGAATACACCTATTGAAAAGAGACACTGCATCAAACCATCTGCTATAATACAGTGGTGAGTAACGCTTAAATTACTGCCTGTCACAAGATGAATCCTGTTAAACCCCTTGTAAATCAAATGGTAAACTACAATAATAGGTTTAGCTGTTTAGGGAAAAGATACATTAATCTACAACATGATGGAACCTTTTATTTGTAGGTTTTATGAAAGAACAAATGTATAGGAGATAAAGATTTTAAAGAATCCCCCTGGTTTGTAGCTCTTCAGCTGAACCTAACTGGTTGGTAAGGAGCATGTTATCCCGAGCAGGGCTCGCTAGATGGCAGAACAAGACAACCTTGCTCAGGAACTGAGGGAGCCGGGAGTTTCTAGGGACTGAAACAAAAAACTGGAGTTACAGTGAAATTGGACAATTTGCAATAAAAGGAATAAGAAACCGAACAGGAGACAGAAAGTTTGTTTCCCCTTGACAATTAAAAAAAAAAAAATTAACAAATTTAGGTTCTTAAATTGACATTCCAACGAGTACAATACAATAATGGTTAAATTGCACATGCGAGTGTGGAAAAGTAGAGTCTTTATTTTTAAGAGACAATGAAGCACATTATAAAGCAAATAGCTTGACAGTAATTTCTCCTCGTCTGTTCTTAGTGAAGACCCAAGTGTTTGAATAAGAACTTTCTTCATTGTCTCTAGCAGCTTCTCTTTCAAATAAGTCACTGTATTCATAACCTTAAAGCTCTGTTGCAAGAAAATGGATCATGAGAAAGAGAGATGGAAATGGCCCTTGGGGTCATATTCTTATCTCAGCAACACTAGTGTGAATCCAAAGTAAGTGTGAGCAGAATTGTGTAATACAGTTCATTCCCTTGCCAATAGGGAATCTTTTCCTGTAGTGAATTTTCAAGCCATTTGTCTAGCATAGCTTAAATATCACTAAACAACTCATTTTCTGGCACTTCCTCTGGAATAGTAGTCTACAGACAAAGAAAATATCTGTGACATCTGTGGCTTCTCTCCAGGAGCAAGTACCAATAAAATGTGCTTTCTACAAAACATGTTATTTCCTCCGTCCATGAATGCACCATTGCATCTGTATTCCACTCTTCACCTTGTTATCAGAACTGCTGGGAAGGTCACAACTGTCTAAACAGCAAAGAGCTTCACTGTATCAGTATTGCCAAACATACCAGAACTCACACCTCACCTCAGGTGATGATATTGGACTGTGTCTTTGACTATTGAAATTGAAAAATTTGCTACTTCACAAGATTTCCACAGAAATCATAGAATCGTAGAATGGTTTGGGTTGGGAAGGACTTTAAAGATCATCTTGGTTAAGGTGTAAACCATAGGTAGGAAAGTAAGCAGTTTAAAGAAAGAGATTCTGCATTCTGAAAGAACATGTTGATTTTAAAATAACAATCAAAGTAAATATTGTTGGAGAAACTTTCCTCTAAACTGGCTTGTACCTGTTCTTATGGTTCAACCTGTTTGGTTGGAACCCCTGAAGGACCAAGCTACCAGCAGGATTGCACTGAGTGCTGACAAATGTAGCTTTGCTCTTCCACCCAGCTAAACCAGCCTTTTCCATTCTAGTAATTCATGGATATTCTCAGTTTTGCAATTGTAAAGAATTGACATTCAATAATTCAGCTTCTGGTTAAATGTTCTTAATACCCTGCAAACTTGTTAGTCTGCTAGAGGAAGTCTAGGCATTGGTGCAGATCTGTTTTACAGGTTGTAACCTCTGACAAGATACTTCTGTTTACTCAACTTAAATGCTAGGAAACTCAAGTTTTTCATCAGTTTACAAAAATGTGAAAGAGTGCAATTGAGTGACTTCCTGGGGTAAAGACAAACACCCATGACACAACACACCCCCTCGGGGTGACCAAGAGATTTGTCATGGCAGAAGAGTCCCTAACACTTATGGGTAGCCATAAGTGCTACCATTTGTATTTGGCTATCAAATATATGTAGAAAACACTGTAAAGGTCATAAATGCCCCAAAATAATCCGTCTCTGTGAGTCAAAAAAAAAATAAATTGTTAGTTATTTGAGAGAACTTGAAGAGGCAAAGGCAACCCAGCCCGGAGTTTAGTCATGTAGCTGGTTATTGGGGTGGCAAGAGCTGGTGACCTTCCTGGCAGGCTGTTGTGTTGGGTGTGCTAATGGGGTGGTGGGATTTCAGCTTCCCTGCTCTCCTGGGAAGCAAGGGAGTGTCAAATTGGTCACCAGCACAAGGAGGAGACTTGTAGAAGATTTGAAGCAGAAAAACAAAACTGTAACACTTCTGCAGTGAAAACTTTTCACTTCCCATTTGAATCTCAAATACCAAGATTGTACTTAAGCCACAGGCTTCATGGCCTAAGAGAAGTGTGTCACAGAGTGAAAGAAGTGTTTCTCATCTACATGTACTTCATGTTATTTATGGTCAAATGGCTTAATGGAAGTCAGAATTTGAGGTCAGAATATTGACCCTGTATGAGTAATTATTATGTCTACACAAAATCACCAGTTGCTTCTATTTCTCTTGTGTTTTGCATATCTGAAAGCTGTTCTGGTAACTTCATCTTCAACAGCAGACTGAGCTGTACCATTTCTAACACATTTCTAACAGCATTTCTTTACACCCCTAACTTCAATTTACGAATAATTGTATGGTATCTATACCGTCAACCTCTTTTTGCAGTATGTTCATGAATGTTTGTGGTGTTATTCTTTATGAAATAATGCAAAAGTCAGAATGACATATATTAGTGTTTCAGCAACTTATTCAGTTTACTTAGATATGAAGCTCAAGGGCAATAGGCAATTTTTAACAGAGTTAATAGAAAACAGTCAGAACTACTAAAAATAGCTCCAGTGCTGTGGAGGGAATGATTTTGCTGCATGATAATTGACAGGAGCTATAGGAGAAACTATATGGGGGATTTGTTACAAAAGGTGCTGGTATGTGATATGGTGTTTCAGACTATGTTGACATTCAAAAGTAGTTTATTTCTGTCCATAGACCTACAAATATTTCAGCTTCATCAGGGTGATCTTTTAACATACAGAGGAGTTCAGATTTTGTTCCACAAATTTAGCAATGGGTTTTTTTGTTAAATCTGGTTTGTGGAAATAACAATAGATATCTGACATATTAATATCTGTTATTTTTAAAAGAAGATATAATTTTGGAAATTCTTGGCCAAATTAAGACCAAGTGTTTGTGGTACACTGAAGGCCTACTCCCTGATAGCTGTTCTGAAGGAAATGGAATAAAAATTGTGAAACATTGGTAATAATTTGTCTTGCAACTGCCAAAAAGTAAAAGCTTTACAACTTTATTTATTTAGAAATTTCTAAGCTGTTCAATTAATTATTTTAATTTGATGAATTAGTTGTTTTATGATAATAAAGCAATCAACCAGAAACCCAGTTAATAGCTGGGTTTTTACTGCTAAGCATCTACATGGATTTCAATGTGCTTAGAAACATCAGCTCTGACCTGAGAACCTGCTGTACTTTTAGACAGGCTATGTTCAAATTGCCCAGTGCACTGAAATGCAAACTCATGCATACAGTGAACAACAGGAAATTGAGGATAAATTAAAAAATGAACACCAAAAATAGATTTTTAAAATGTTTTTGTTGTCTTCTGTAAGTTCTGTCTGCTGCCATATCTGGCAGGGTCTTTGAAAGACAGGACTAATCTGGTTCCAGCCCTGCACTACCTGAGACCAGTCTTGAGATCTGTGGGAATGTAGTTACTTTTGAAAATTCCGTATCTTTTCTATATTTGGTTTAAATTAGCAGAGTCAAAGAACATTAGAGAGAATAGGCAGCTCAATCACACCAGTTCCATTTCATTAAGAAGTCAAAAACCAAACCCAAACAAGCAATAAAAGGAGCCTAAGTGAGAGAGCAAATCTGGGGTCTGCAGACAACAGGTCACCTGGGGAGTTACAGGCTCTGATTCTCTTGTTCTGGAATCCACTGCCTTACTTTTTCTGTCTTAAAGTTCCAAAAGGCCACAATCCATCTCGGATGTCCAAGACCTCTTCTACTTGAAGTCATAGAAAAGAAAGAGTACAAGCTGCTGAAATGGCTTTCTTTGTCGTGGCGTACATTGCAGTTGTTCACAGCTGGGTGATAGATTTGTTGTTTCCCCACCAGGGGAACTTCCCAGCCTAAGACTCCCTCAGACACACTACCCTCCAGGTGGAGGATGAGGTGGGACATGACTGTTTCCATCTTTGCAACCCTTCAGTAGTTTCCGATTCCCTTTTTGTTCACTCTCCAGGAGGTCACACGGTTGGAAAGAGAGAGAGTTTGTCTCACAGCTCTATTTAGACCTAAGCCTGGTTAGTAGAAACAGAATTCCTCACAGTTGCAGGATAATGTAACATCATAAATAGAGCTATCAAGAATGTCAGGCAGCCTTTGTGCTTGTCAGAGCAGTGAAGTTAAAAGAAAAGGGTTTTTTTCGTTGGTTTTTTTTTTTTCCCTAAATAGCTTTCCTCAAACTGTCAGGAGAGCACCTGGTGAAATGAAGCCTTGCTTTTGCTGTGTAGCTTTTGTTCTTAGAGATGGTTTAAGTAATAAATATGATGAAATAATTACATAGAAAAATAACAACTTCATTTCCATCAGAACACTAAGGGGTGGTTGTGATTCTTCAAAATGTCTTGTATACTTGAGGAAATAATTACAGCTGGGATACAGCTGAAATACTCCATGCAGTATCCCAGTATCTGTGGATAGTAGAGGCTGTGTAGTACCTGAAAAAGCAGGGGGAGTAAAGGTTAGATGCTCATGCTAATTACTCTGGAAATGGTTGATTGGGAATGAATCATGTCTCATCTCATTAGCATTCAGCAGCATAACTGCTGGATAAAAAGGAAACAAACACTTGGAATTGCAAGGGGAGGAAAAAAAGGACCAGTTTCTCTGTTGATGTAAATCAGGGTGGGTTTACAAGGAATTCACTAGAGCTTAGAATAATTTATGCCTGCTGAGGACTTGGCCTTAAGGAACCAGCTGGAACAAAAGTTAATTCTTAAGGGGACTCTGAGGTGTCCCTGGAATCTCTGCAAAAGCAAGAGGTGTGTTTCTGTCTGCCAGGAGCTTGCCCACATCTGTGTCTGATTTATCAGTAAATAAATCATTTGATGTTTTCTACAAACGTGAGCAAAGAGGACTGTAAGACTCTTACATCATTGGCTTTACTAGCCTTACTGTTAAATCCTCAATGCCACCCTCAGAGCTTATGGCTCTTAATTCTCCCCACAGGAGGTGGTTGTGGCTAAAGAAACAGTAAGGGTAGAAACAAGGTGCTCAGTATTATCACTAATTACAGCTGTTTTGTGCCTTATTATCTCTAACTGCAGGTGTTACATATTAGGAGTGTGATTCTCACCCACTCCACCCTTTAAAATGCTGCCTCCTTCCTGGTGGTCACAGGGTGTCAGAGGAACACAGAGTCGGTGCTAGAGCTGCTGTAATACCTCTGGAACAAAGGTACAGAAGATATTGGAGTGAGTTTGTTTCTCTGTGATACAGTTGCCTGCTGGTGGAGCAGCTTCCCAGTACTCGGTGCCTCTTTGCCCTCTCCTGGTATAGAGGCCAGAAAAAAGGGTCTTGCTTGGTGGCTTCTGAGTAGCAATGAATGAACCTCTCACTGTGACCTGCTACTCTTAGGCACAGTTTGGTGTGACCCAAACCAGAAGCAAGAGAAATCTCAACTGGTGTTTTGTTTGTTTTGTTTGGGTTTTTTTGTTGTTTGTGTGTTTGGGTTTTTTTTAAAATATTATTCAGTAGTATTTCTCTGTTTTTCTAAACAGACTTAGTAGTGAAGCTCTCTGGAAGTGTGTTTTAGGTGACCTGGAGTAGTTTCCTAATTCTGTAACAGCTATCCTTAATAGGCTAAAGACTAAGACAGAACATTTGTGGACAGGGTGCAACACAGAATGCTGCTAAGTTAATTCAGGCATCAACTTGTATTCCTGGTTTCTACTATTCAATTTTTATGAATAGTAACTAGCTGTAATTTAGTATAATGTGCCATATTGAAAACAATAAAATATGAAGACTTCTTTCCATCCTTTCAATGTCCTTCATGCTAAGGTCAGTAAACCTACTGGGTTTGTAAATACAGCAGGGAGGTATAGGAGTGAAAATACTGTGGTCATATTCATCTTTTGTTACTAATTAGATGAATCAAAGAGTTCTTTCTTGAAGAGCAGGAAATCCTTTCATGAGGAGAGGTATTAGGGCATTTTTCCTCATTCCTGCTCTTTCTCCTCCTCTCTTCTTGTCATTCCCCCTGCCAAGTTCTTTCATGCCTTCATTTTGTCTGAAAGCGATTTCCTGTCAATTAAAAATACGTCTTTTCCAAATGATCCTAGATGCCAATATAACCTTAATCTCCACTGTTTGGGTTAGTTAACTTTTTAGAAGGGAATGGGAATTTAAAGGTGAGGGAAAGATTTTAATTGGCCAGAGAGAGAAGATTCCATTTTAGGGGATTTCAGAAGGGGAATGAGCTGGTCTGCTGCTCAAAACACCTCTCACTTGATGGGCATGGAAAAGGCTTGTTTTAGGGGAATGTTACCTACTTGACTACTGTGTAAGTTTTGGTTGCTGCCTGTAGAAGTTATGGATTTGGGTTTGGGTGCTGCCCAGACATAGTTTTTCTTTCAGTTACTGTCTTTGCATCTCTAGACATTTGTGGTGTTTGTCTGTGGCTGCAGAATAGTGTTTTCTTCTGACACAGGTATGTAAAGGGAAGGTGATTAGGTTGTCATAAAGTGCATCCAACTTTTTGATGCACAAGTGAGTGCTTTCTTCAGAGATGTATTTGTAAATATGTATTTGTATGAGGATCATTTCTTTCCTTGGATGACTTTTTTGGTCCCAATTTATTTCTTATCTGTGGGAACGGTTCTGCACAGTGTCTGTGGAGAGGTGAAGTAACTGACATAAATGAAGGGGAGTGACTCTGGCTTATTCATGTTGGAAGTGTTCATACAAATATCATACAAATCCAGAGAATAACTTCTCTAACTAGTTGATCTCACATGTACAAATAAGCAATATATGTGGTAACACAGCAACCCATGCATGAGAACTCAAAAAACTAAAATGCTGTTTTAAATTGAAGTGGGTCTATCTGCCTTTAAGAAGGTAGACTGCTTGAACAGAAGTGGCTAGAAATGGCAGATAAATTGATCACTGCAAGTGTTTGCCCTGCTTTAAGCTTATTTTCTTGATCAGGTAACTCCCATTAATGAATTCTTGTGAAAACTTAGGGCACATCTATAAATGAACACACTCCTTGAACCAGGGGGCTGTATCTTTCATCAGGAAGTTGACCTTCAGTTTAAGGCATGTCAGCTCTGGCCATTCAGCTCTGGCCACTTCTCATTATGAGATGAAATTCTTCTCATTCCTCTATTTAATAATCTGTGCATTACGTCCCAGTGCAACACTGTCACTCACTCCACATTGGGGGCAAAAAGGAAAAACCAAAGTTGACTTCAGATGGTGTTGTTTTATTACTGGGAGGCAGCAACTTGGATTCCAAACCCCTGCTACCTTATTTTTTTTTCTTTTCCCTTGTGGCTTTATACAACATTTACTGCTCCTTCAAGCTCCACAGATGAATGGTGGATGTGGAATTCACACTGGACACATGCTGCATCACAAAACAATAGGATGGTGGTGGTATGATGAATAGGACATCAGGGTGAAAACAGGGAGATGGGAAAGGATTGGTCTTTTGAGTTTGCACAGGAGGTGTGTGCTGCAGTCAGTAAGGTTTATTACCTCAGTTATTTCGACTATTGCCTTGTAGAGCAGACAGCTGATGTTGTAGCTGTGATATGGAAAGTAGTGGTTGTAGTGCAGAAGCCTGGAATTATCAAATTGGTGCCTGGTCAGTAGTTTGGGTCTGACCTAGTCAGTAGACTCCAAGTTAGTAAATAAATTAAATAATATATAATAATATATATTAATAATTAATAAAGTAAATTCTTTCCCTGTTAGGGTTAAACAGGCAGAGGGACTCTTAGTCCCTGCCACCTAGGGGCAACTGCATTACAAGTAGGTTGTGAAGCACATAATCTACTTTTTGGGTGTTTTGTTTTTTTGTTTTTTTTTTTTTTTTTTTTTTTTTTTTTTTTTTAATAGAACACTTTACTGTTGTAATTAGAATTGCAAAGATAGAAAGAAAAACACTGTGATTTTGCTTATATGTGGAAAACTAGAAAGCTTTCACAATGTAAACCACTTTGAACTGACTCAGTATTTGTTGCTTGTGGATTTTGCTGAGCTTGTCAAACAGAAAGAAATGACGTTTAAAACTGTAATGGTGAAGCAGCTGGAAAATGCTTGGCAACATAGTAGTTTCATACATACAGTGTCACATCCCTTTAATGGATTTTTCTATCAGAAGTGTCTTTTAAGAATTCACCAAACCAATTTTCGAGTTCCAAATACAAACTTAAATCTGGCAAGGTCACCTCTTATTGCTGTCATTCCAAAAAATATTTCTTTCTGTGTTTTAAATTAGTATGGCCTATAGTTAATGAATATGTTACGGGGAAGAAGATATCCTTTGCTTTTTTCCAATAAAACGGGGAAATAAGTGACTAATATGTGACTTTTCTTGATACAATTTTTTTTTGGGGGGTGCTAACAAAACATTGGGCTTGATAAATTTGGTATGAGCATAAAAACTAGGTACTCAATACAGGAAATTTTATGTTACACTCAAAGAAACGTTTAATGAGTCTTGAAAAGGATGTGAAATGAAGCACAGTTGGGTGGTCAGCTCAAAGAACTGAATCAGGAGTCTTTAACTTCCATTTCTGAGTGACAGTGACTCTCTCTCTGACCTTGGACACTTGTTTGGGTGCATGAAATTAGATATTTGGAGACTCTACTCCTTCAAGTTCACGCATATTGACTAATCCTGCAGTCACACAGGGCCACACAGACCTTAGTCCTCCCTCATGGCATAAATGTGCAGAAAGGTGTGTGTTTTGTGGTGTTTATTTTGTGTGACAAATTGCTATGAGTCAGTGCTGCCCATGGTGGTATTACACTGCCAGCAGTACACAGTCAAATAATCAGAGAGCAACACAGAGAAGGGGAAGAAAGCTTCAATGCTCAGTTATAATGGGCTTAATGTCCTAAAATTTGCATAATTTAACTTTTTTTATATATATGTGTTTCATAGTTTCTGGGATGAACTGAAAACACTGGACTCAATTAGGAAGAAAAAAATTCAACAAAACTTCTTTTATCAGCTTTGGAAAGCTTCACACAGACAGCTTCACACAGCAGACACCCTTTATAGGCTTGTGTCTGATCTGGGATTTTTGAAAACAGTTCAGTGTTCCCATTACTTTCAGTGAGGAGGGCTGAAGCCCCATATGCAAGCTGGGATAGCTATAGGGGCAGATGAAACAATATCAAGTTCCTGGATCCTTAGTCTTGCTGTTTTACCATTAACTTTAATCTTGTTGGCCTGTGTGCGTTGGAGGAAAGGGAACAATTATATTTAACTGCCACCTCTGACTTGATGAGCTCCACATTTACAGCAGTGAATTCAGAGGTGAACGTTACATCAGTTATTTCAGAGACAGAGGGACCAGAAACAGATCAGAGGCAGATGCTAAGAGGACAAGTTCTGGTGTAAAATGACTAGAGGCTTCCCTCTGAAAAAGGCAGCAAATTGTAGGATGGAGAGCACCACACTCCTGATGTGTGCTGGGGAGGGAAAATGAAGAAGGTGAGAGAAGAAAGACTGATAAGAATTGCTGTTTTAGATGAGGGGCTGCATTTGATCCTCTTGGTAGGGCATTTGGAAATTCTGTCAAAGCCCAGCAAAGACTGACAGGTATTGACAGTTACTTGCAACAGCACCACCACCAAGCTTTCAGTTCTGACTCCAATGTTTTCATAACTGCAGCTCTTCCTGAATCATAACAAACATGTAAAACATATGCATGGAAGGCCAGTGTTTGAAAGCACATGCAGAAAGCACCATAATTATCAGAAGGTAAACTGTCAGATATTGTGATGGAGTGTTTTAGCAGCTTGAATTCCTGAACTGACAAGCCTAGGTTGCTGATCCCATTTACTTGAGCATAAAAACTGAATTAATGTCTCCTGTCCAAATTTACGCATCCAGAATTTTATTTTAGAAATGTGCTGTAAGGTCTCCCGAGGAAGGAACATGATTAAACTTTGTCCTGGGATAAAACACAAAGCATTATCATCTCCTCTTTGAAAGGTTTCTCTAATCTCAAGACTTGAGCATGGAACTAAATTTAGGAAGTCTGGATGCCAGTGAAGGCAGTGCACGTTTTCTTTAGGCAGTGACAAACAGTATATTCTCAATCACTTGAGTCAGAGTTCAGCTTTCATCTCTCCTCTGGTCAGAGGTTGGATGACATCTTGAACAACTGTCTCCTTGTGGTTTATGATGCCAACTGACAGTAGAGTAGTTTATTATATGATCTACAGCCTTTAATTGTCTGGAGAGACGTGGAGTTGATGTTTGATAAGCCATTCATGATAAAAGAATAACTGCTACAGAGAAATGGAGCTGAAGAGGTGGCAACACAGGACACAAATAGATGTTGTGTTTACTCTGAGTGCTCTAACTGCTTCTTAAGTCTGATCTGGTGGCATGTGGTGAAAAGAATGAGAATAGAAACTTTGCTGCTACTGTATAGGTCTCTGTCAAAAGGAAACTCAGCTTTTCTGCACTTTTAGGGAAAAGCACTGTGCTGACATTGAATGCTGAGAGTATTATCTTATGACTTAATTTTCCTAGGGTGAGCAAGCATATGTATGTATACAAATCAATAAAGAGAATCAGCATTTGCACAGTATATTATAAACATGAACTAAATCTAATCACTTCATAAAGTGAAAACTCAGGCAAAGATGTTAAAAGTCTACTCCTCATTTACGCTGAGGCTACCTTCCTGTTCCAGGAGTATTGATGTCAAAATCAGTGCCAAGCAACCTGTTTTCAGTGTCCTTTGTAGTGTCCTTGACTTCCCTGTTATTCAGTTTGCCCTCTTTATAACAAGAGGTTGTGCTGACTGCTCAGGAGACAAGCTAAACATCCACAGGCCAGCAAAGAGCTTGCAGTAATTGTAACAGCAGCCACAGCAGCCCCTGAGACACTTTTACCATACTTGACATAAATTAGCTTTCAGCTGTATGAAACCTGTGACCTTCATTCATTGCTTTATAAAATCAGAGGGCAGGTGTTTAACCAGAAGGACTTTTACTATCAAAGAAATGGTATGAGAGGATTTCAGACTATGGTGTTCTGGGCTAATCTGCAGTTTTGTAGGGGAATCCTTAAAAATATTATTTAAAAGTCAAGTATTGTGTGTAAAATTAAAATATCCTTGAAAGCTGACAGGTGGATGTGAGGATAGAAAGCCAGGTGTGTGTCCTGTTGCTTAACAGAACAGTTAGTTTTTCACTGGTGAAAATTTTAGTTCTTAATTGCATATCGTCCACAGGTGGTTCAGAGTTGTTTTTCCCCTGCTGGGCATTACCCAAGGGCTCTGAACAACCAGGGGGAAATCTGGCTACAAAGCAGAGAGAGGTGGAGTGAGATCTGACTGGCAAGTGCTTTCTCTTTGCAGCTTGTCCACATTATCAGTGCTTTGGGCAGGCAGGGTTGCAACAGAAGAGAAAGAATGCTGCCTTGGAGTGTAACTATTGCTGAACAATGTCTTGGAGAGAAAAGGGAGATTTTTTTAGCCATGATTTTTTTGTGTCAGATTAGCAAGATTTAAAGCAATATCATTACTGAAAGTGATCCTGAATGGAGTTTCTTTGAAATGAGGTTCTATCATTGCCTTGAGTTGGATGAAAATTATCATACAGAAGGGCTGTTAAGAAGAGAGGAGCATTTATAGCTGATTTTAGTGGGAATAAGATTTCTGCCCTGTTAGCCTCCCCTTTAGCAAAGCATGGATTTCATTGCATGTTTGTGCAATATCACCAAAATCCTGCTTTTTTCCACCAATACTGATAAGACATTCAGACTGAATTACATCGTTTTATCTAATGTAGAACTTCCATTGAGGTCTGGGGACCAAAACCATTGAATACATGGACCAAAATAAGTGGTGATGATCACATTCTTAAATTCTATGCTCCACTTTTTTTTACTGAGGGTTTCCCTTAGATCTGAAGGCATACATGGTTCAACACAGATCAGAAGTTAGACTTTTGTATGTAGTAAATGGTGTGGAACATGGGAAATAATTGCCCAGATTCTGGCTTTTTTTTGCATAGCTGGTAGGAAAGGCTCTGTAAACCTCAGACCTGCTTAAGTTCTCCTGCAGATGCTGCAAACCAGAGCATATCAGTGTTCCAAGGGCTGTCTTGCCTTGCCCAGTGGGCATATGCAGGGAGAGAAAGTTGGCAAAGAGAAGCCACTTTGAAGATGTAACTTTGACAGTAGAGACAATTAACTTTCAAAAGAGGCTGCTGTAACTGAAGGCTACAAGAGCTTCACCACTTTCTGGATCAACCAGTGCTAAATCACATGTGTGCACAATCTTCTCTAGACATGTACAAGCTTACTCTGTCCAACACCCCTAAATTGTCTCAGCCTGTGCCTGCTATTAAGCTAATAAGAGACTGCTGAGAGGTAGTTTTGTTAGTAAGAGTTAGAGGCTCAGAGATGGGTGAGACCACTTCACCTTTGTCTTCTAAAGCTACTTCTCCCTACTTATCTTCTGGGCAGTAAATTGACCTTTATCATCTCCTACCCTATATATCTGAAAAGTGTAACAGCTGGTGTGTGTGTGTGTTTTGAGCTCCTCTGGGTATTCCTGTTTACCTTTTCTCTCTGTTTAAGGGAAAAGTTTCCTTTATTCCCCCCCTCCCTCCTCCCACCTCAATTGTTTGCAATCTAAGAACTTTAAGATTGTAGCCAAGATCTTCAGATTCTGAATTGTTGCTGCGACAAACCCCAGAGCCAAAGGATACTCTGTGCTTGGAAAGGCTGTTTTCACATGCTTATAATTTTTGAAAAAATGAGAGAAAAAGCAGAACAAAGCCAATGGCAATCTGGGCAAAACTAAATTTAAAGACAGCCTCCTCTGAGAATATACAATAAACTGAAAGCAATGTGTTGTGCAGGTCAAGATCATGGCATACTTTTAACCACTTAGCAAACATTTTTAGCCAGTGTTCCCTCAATGAATTAGAAGTATTTCACAAGGGCAGAGAAGTGTTTTTCCTGTTTTCTACCTGAGTAAGCTGATGTAGAGAGATGAAGGCTGCAGTTTTTCAAACTTGGCTGTCCAAGGGAAATCTCCTGCAGGAGCTGTAGATACTTAACATTTCGGATTGCTTCAGATGATGTTTGTGCCAAAACCTGCTCACTTGCTTGAGCATTAGAGCAGGTCTTGGGTGCTTCATAAATACACAGTGGAATAATTTGATTGAAGTTCCACCATTCCTGTTCATCCACTTTCTCAAGTGAGCTTCATTCCTTTCCTAGAAATGGCAAAGTATTGTCATTATTGAACTACAAAAGGCTCTATACACCATCAGACTTAAAAAGTCAGTAAAATAGAAGATGCTTACATTAATGAAAATCACCTGGTAGCAATTAAAACAATACTTTCTAAGCAGAATAGCTGAATGTGCCATTGATTTAATGATCCTTGGCAGTGACTGTTTAGCTGGATTTACAGGAAGCTTCACATGACATTTCATTAGTATCACAGTGAATTAACTTTATAGTGGTGTAGTGCTTAATCCAATTTAGGCTTGGTATTATTAATAATACTACTAGGGAAATAGTTTTTAAGGCAATTAAACAGCAGTATGTAATGTTGCCAAGCATCACTACTGATATCCGATGGCATCACAAAATAACACATTTTAAAAAGGAATTGAAAACAGAAAGATGGCACTTCCTGGTGATTTAATCCTTTGCACTTGGAAAGCTACCATGCCACATAAAACCCCACTCTAAAAGATAAGTTTTGAGGGAGTTTAAGTAAATACATTCATCCTTCTGCTTGCTAGTAGCTTGAGCCACATGCAGTGCATGTGCTTGGTTTACAAAGAGGATGAGATGGCTGGGGGCAGGTACTCTTGACTCCAAATCTAAGGGCAGATCAAGACCAATCAAAGCTGCAGACACTGAACGTTGTTAAATATTAGAACATGTAAGCTCAAGCTCATGCTTGTGTAGGCTATTGAAATCTCACCATATTTGTGTAGTGACTTTATACCAGCAGGTATCTTAAGTAATTAGTAACCTCAGATTTCAGGACAATATCTTTGAATAAAAAATTGTCTCTCTTACCTGTATCTATTAATGTTGTTCAGTAGGAGGTGCAAGTATAAGGGCTCAGCCCAAACTCATTGAAAATGTTGCTGCTGATGTGAATTCCTTGGGACCAGGAATGGGAATAAGTGCTTAGTTTTTCGGTTTGTTTCTTGTTTCTTTTCTTCTTTTAAATAATCCTAGCATCAGTTTATAGGAAGTGAAACAGGACAATAAACTACAGGTACCCTTTGACCAAAATATTTGCTCACATCAGTTGTAGTTTTGCCTAATCTAAGACAGCACCCATAATTACCCAGCAAGGAACAATAAATTGGACCAAGTGAAGTGACAAATGCATTTTAAGAGATCGTAAAATTCCCATTTGCAGGCATCGTTGTGTTAATACCCCATGACCAATAACCCATATCATCATATAGAAAAGTATTATTAAGCTATAATTTATGAGGTGGGCTGTTGTATGGTGGGCTAGCACAGAGATCCTACATTTGCATGTTGTTCTGGTTATGGTCTAATTTTGGTCATTGTCTCAGGCTATTTTATTTAAGTTCCAGGATAAAACCTAAGATATAATGGGTAAATGTGTAAGATACTTTAATGTCACCATTTTAAGCGACAAACTGCAGATTCTTGAGACAGTTTCTTTTATCATCTTGATAGATTTAAGTTTGATTCAAATTCTGTTCCCTGCTGCTGTTTGACATACAGCATACTACAGATGTGTTTAAGTGATACATTAGTTCCAAAGATGATTCTCATGCTAATCCTATTGCTTGTTTCTCTCCTTGGTATTTATAGCAATGACAAAGTGCCTTTCATTTTATTTTATGGCATCAAAATGTAGTAGGGAAACGAAATAATGTCTGCACCCTTTACACTCTGGTGTTTTACTGCCTACACCAATGTGCCAAGGGCATGTGCTGTGTCATATAATTTAATTTTATTTCCATACAGTGATTTTTCCATATCACGAATGAGCGTGCCCTCCTGCCTATTTGATTTTATATAGGCACACTAATTTGTATATGTGGTTTTGTTTGTAATTTTTTCTTTAACTAAGGAACAGAAGACACTTTTATTATTTACCTGCCCAAATAGATCACTCGCTGTGCTGTGACTTAAATCTAGAAGCTGATACCAATGGAAACTTATACAACTGAAGTGAGAAGTTCAAAGCAAACAGTGTGAGTTACTCCCATAATGTGAGTTAAACTGTGGCCCTCCCTATTGAAAGATTAAGTGATTTTGAAAAATCTTACATGGTTTAAAAAGGAGACTCACGTCATTCACAAAAGAAAAATCTCTCAAGAACAACTAAATGCAAAGAAAATGCCTCAGACTGGAGAGTCCTTACAGCACAAATTGCTGTGACTGTTAGAGGGTATTTCAATGCATGTTTTTCCTTTTTCTGTACTGTTTTGTGGGCATCTACTGTGTTTTGGATTGATCTGATCTGTCAGCTCCTATGGTCTTATGTTTTTTATAATGTAGCCTGACTGAAGAGAGAAAATGTGTGAAATGTATGTATGTCAAAATGAACCAAGCTTATGGATAGTTCTTCCCTTTCCCAGTCTCTAAAGCCTGGTACAGGCTTTGCTTGTCCTTCTTACATGTACCATTGTGCAGGCATGTGTGAAGTAGTTATTTCAACATCATTGTGGTCTGTGCTCACTTGCTCTAATATAATTGATGACACAAGATCTAAGACCTCAGTAATGAAACCCTGAGGAGATTGAGCAAAGTACTTGGGGGCAGGGTTTCTGCTCATGAATTAATATTAATGCAAGTGGAGTTATATGCAAAGTTCCAAGCAAGAGATTTTGGGAGAGCCTGCTTCTGCTGTGGACCCTATAGATGCACTCTTTACCCCCAACATGCAGTGTGTGTTAACTCTGTTGTGAGGAGATTATTTGGAGGGAGAACAGGACAAGTAAGGAACCTAACATTGCCCTGTAACCTGTAAACAATGTTAAACTCCCCCCTCTTGGGCATTAGGGCTGCAGGTAACCTTCTGCATAAAGGGGCAGAATTTCACTTTCTAATGCCCCTTTTGTCAGATGAGCAGAAATCTACACAGCAAAGAGTCAGCCTTAAGAATGATCATAATTTCATAGTGAGTTGAATGCCTTGCTTTCCTTTGTACCTCTGAAAGTACAGCTTTTGTTAGCATAAAAGCTGTCATAATACAAATTGAATGCTTCAGTGAGGTTAGATAACTATTTAATGGTCAATTAATGTATCAGTGGAGCACAATAGCTATATCTGAGTTTATATCACAGAAACACCGCTTCCCTTCTTTTTAAAATGCTTCTCTTCTTTGAGAGTCAAAACTGTTGTGCTGAAGCACTGACTGATGTGCTGAGCCCAAAGAGTGCTGTCATACCTTGCATACATGTGTTGACATCACTGGAGGGATATGGAAGGTGTCTGAGGACTTGGACTTGGCACATTATCCTCTTGTAAGTTTAGTTCTCAGGTACACTAATTCCCCTGTACTTTTCCCAGGGAGGTCTGTGGTCTGTAGTTGATTTAAGGGTGGGAAATTGTTGCAGCCTGTTGCCAATTTGGCCAAGGAATTTATGAATCTGTAATCCCTAAACAGTTACAAAATCCTAGAAATTACAGATGGAAAGGGCCCATGAAGTACAATTTGAGTGCATTCAAATGCCAAAGCAGGATTGTTTTGTGCAGTTAATTCTCCAGTGTTTTGTCCAGACAGATTTTGAAAAGCTGTTATATGATGTTCAACAGTCAGTGCTAGGGAATACTGTGTTCTTTGACACTTGTATGTATGCTTCTTCAAACTTGTGAAAAAAGCATGTATATACATAACACATGTATGTATCACGTGGATGTGCCATTTTCATGGTTTTTCAGAAAAAATAACCACTCTTCAATACTAATGAACTTCTACCACAGCCTGCAGCTGGTGCCTGGAAGTTAAATGATATTTGGAAATGAGAGTCTTGGAACACATTAACACTCATGATAATTTTCCTAGAGTATTTAAAAGACTCTATTTCACAGTTTGAGCTTGTGAGCATCTTGCCCTTTTTCCTTAACGTAGTGTAGGCTTAAGAACTAGGAGCTCTGAGAAAATGCACGTGGATGGGGGAGAGAGATCTTCTTCCCTAGCCTTTGCCTGGATTGTAGAAGTGCATGTGGTATAGTAGAAGTGGTTGTTTTATGAAAGACACTTTCTTGGAGTAGGAATAAAGTTTCAGTGGAAAACTCATGCAGCTATAATTCTGTTTTAATCTCTTCTATCTCTGCAAGTTTTGTTATGCCTGAGTCATAACTTAGATTTAATATTCTTTGTCATTGATGGGTCTGAATTTGATAGTGTCAAATTCACTGATCTTGTCTTTGGTATAAAGACCAGAAAATTTCTTCACCTAGAGAACATTGTTCCTCTGCCATAAAAGAGGAGCTGCAACTTTTTTTTCCCCTGGAATATATGTATTCCCTTCTTTTGTCTGTTGGGTTATTCACAGAAGTGTTAGAAGTCTGATTTTCAACCTTGTGGCTGAATTTCAGACTTCCACCTGTCTTGTTATAGTAGAACTCTACTAAGCAGGTAAAATATTTTGCAAAGTAGCAGAAAAATCTTTTAAATTCTCTGCATTTCTAAAGCCAAATGCTATTGCTCAAATGTTGATCTTTCATGGCAGATCATTATGAGCTGCTGCCTCACAGCAGATGTCTGGCCTCTTTAGCTGTTGAATTAACACAGAAAATGCTAGATGCAGGTGCTGTACATGGAATGAGCAAACTAATGTGAAATTCATTAAATTCCATTGTCCTCAACTAGAATTTAGTCAGATAATGGCTAATTGAATACACATAGCTGGACCCAAATTATTAATCAGGTAATATTAGTAAGCTCACAGTTCCACAAAAAACCCATCATATTTCTGCATTGGTCCATGGAATACCTGAATTACTGAATTCTGTGGTTTCAACTGGACTTGCAATATATAAGCCAGACATATTTTTATTGAATCAGTAGATATTTCAATGAACTGTGGCCCTTCTAAGGAAGCTTTGGGTTGTGAATATCTCAGAGGATGAATTTGATAGAAAAAGTGTCGTATACTAAATAGGTGGAATAATACATGTGCATCTTTGTGCTATATGGAACAGCATTACAAATAAATTCAAGATAATGAGACTTGGCAGGCTATTTCAGATGTTTCTTCCAGTGACAGCATGAATTCTTCATGCTACTTTTGACTCTTGCTATTGACTGCCATACATTCAAAATCAGACCCAAAAGTAGCTATTTGGGAACCTGTTGCTTTAAGATTTGTTTATTGTTCCATGTTTGAGAGAGACAGATTGCATCAAATATTTCAAGAATTAATTAGAAGAGGAAGGGATGGCTCTAGGGAACACGCATTGACTAGGTAAGCAAAGTCACTTTCTGAGGACTTTGTGACAGGAAATGTTGCAAAATAGTCACTGTACTATTGGGCTGTACTACTCGGGCTCCTTTCTGACTTAGGCTGACTTAAGAAGGATTAAAGCAGTGATTGGATTCTTGCCTGTTACTGTTAGGAAGAGGTTATACCTTGTTCTTTGGGAAAATTCAAGGAGGGATAAGCAAAATTCAAGGAGGACAACCTCGGGGATTGTCACACTTGAGAGCAATGAACCTGAAGAGAGGAGATTTGGTAGGAGTTTTTATGGTTTAGGAAGTCCTGAGGCAAAGAGGCCAGGAGCAGAAAGAAGACATGAAAGCCTAGATAAACACACCAAGTTCCCAACCTAAATGGAGAACACCTACTTCAGCAGTTCCACTGACCTCTAGAAATCCCAGGACATGGAAGAGGAAAAAGATATAATTAAAAGGGCTTACAATAATATTCAGGAGAGGAGGAATTTGCTATGCTGACTCTAGGGTGTCTCTTATAGCCAAGAAGCCAAGGCACGAGCAGATTGAGCCCATGTAGGATAAGGCCTGGGCATGGTGTGAGGAAACATTTTTTCCTGTTAAGGCATCCATATATACTCTTCTTTTGCAGGAAAGGAACAATGTAAGTACATATTGAATTTTGCCATATTAAAAAAAATTATCTCGACCCTTAGTTACTTGCCAGCCTGTTTGCCCAGTAGGATGTTCAGTTTTTGATCTGAGGCAAAATTCCCTCCAAACTCTCCACAGTATAGGATCATTTTACGCAAGACTCAAACTTTGCATGGAGTTAGATGTAAAACACGAGTTGTATTTTCTACACTGGCTGGTCTCCTTGGATTCAGTAAGCTCTAGTTTGCAGAGAAGTTTTTGAAAGTGTTATCAACATCCTCTTGCACCTCATTTATCTGCTCACCTTTCAAGGAGCAGGAACTAAACTGAGCCTGACTGTGAACATATACAGTCCATACAGGTTCTGAGATCACCCCAAACTTAATTTTATGACTAAAGCATCAGACCTGATGGACAGCATGGAGAGATGGAGAAGAGTTGCAAAATGGTACTGTTATATTTCAATGTCTTTTTTACAAAGTCCTTAAATAGACTGAAGCCTATGAAAATGCCATTGAATAAGGTTATTCCTTGTGGAGATGAGGGGTTGTGTCTTCCTCTTTCCAATAGGGAGAAATCACATGTTACAAAAATACTTTAATTTGTAAGAGTGAATAGATGGTCAGTGTGGCTGAGGACTGGGCAAACAAAATTGGAAGATCGGTTTTCCCCCTGGTTTTGGGCTGACTGAGTGGAAGGATGACTTCTGATAAAGATGTTTTTGGATGATGACACAGTAGATACCAGAACTCAACAACAGTCATTGCAGGCTATTTTTTTTTTCCTACCTAAATAAATACACTTTTATCTGAGAGAAAGCAGAGAGTAGTTCCTCCGTGTGACAAGGAATCTCTCTGCTATCACACTGGAGACATTCAAACTCCCCTGGGTGTGTTCCTGTGTCACCTGCTCCAGGTGACTCTTGGCAGAGGAGTTGGACTGGATGATCTCCGGAGGTCCCTTCCAACAGTTCTGTGATCATGGTCTGACAGGTAGTTGCTCTGAGATGTGACACAACCATGGTGGTGCTTTTAATGCTGGGATAGAGCAAATATGTTCTACCATGAGTTACTTTAGTTGTATTTTGTACAAGATAAACGTGGTGCCTGCTTAGCTGTGCTGAGCAAGCCATTGTCATAACTTAGTCCATTCCAGTTTCATGCTTTCTTGTTTTCTGAGTTTGACCAGTAAAATGGGCTCTTAGTTTACTTGAAGAGGAGGTTGGTTACAATGAGGCTGTGAGTTGAGCCCCCCCTGCCAAAGTTTCCAGTGTGGCTGTGTGTGCTCAGTGGTTTCAGAGCCTCTGATCCAGGTGCTCCCTTTAAAACCTTTGCAGCTTTGCAAGAGAAAGACTAGCTGGCCACGGGTGGGAAGGATTTGCCTTTACTTTTCAGGTGGTCTGGAAAAAAAAGGCCGTTTCCAAGTTGTAGTGACTCATGGAAGAACACAGGGGTTTGTTTAGTGCTATTTAAAGGCATATCCTCCATTTCAGTGGAAGTTCATAACAGTTGCCTGCAACACTGTTGGTTATTTATTAACATCTTCACGCAGCTTAAAGAGAAAGACACAAAGCAGAAACATTTCTATTTTCTGTACTCCTGGGAAGTCACAATGATTTACAGAAAGGGAGAAGTACAGTTAATTACTGTTTGCAGGCTGACTTGCACGTACCCCACAGAACCTTCCAAGAGACTGGAAAGGAAGTACTGGCCTTGCTGAAATAAATGGCAGTGCTCCCACTGAGTTCAGTGGGGCCAGAGTTTTGCCCAAAGAGAGCATAAACCAAGCAAGAGTATTGCTTGGGTCTGAAAGAGAGGCAGGAAAATCACAGTTCAAACACTTCCTATTCAGGTTCCCCAACGTTAACTCTTAATTTATGAACAACAAAGCCACAATACAAAGTGGTGTTTCTGGTTATTCAATTAAGCTTTCTATTCAAAGGATTTTTTAGTTTCACAATATTTACTCCTAAACATAGTTCTCCCGGGCTTACAAAAACAAATGTCTGGTTGAAAAAAAAAGAAAAAGAAAAGCAGTGGCAATAGAGATGTGGTCTTGCCAAAGACTGGAGAATACTCCATATGCAGACATGAAATCTGAGAATCACCGATCACTCAACATACTTCTGTAAAATTCATGAGAAAGGAAATTTTCAGAGTTCCTGGAGAGATGTTAATTAACTACTTCCTAGGACCCTGGCTTGTTCTCAAAAAATTCAGTGTCAAATCTCCCACTGACTGGAACAATACAGTTCTAAGTCCTTTGAGATTACTGTTATTTAAGAGAGAACTGAAAATTTCTTACCCTGCAAGACCTGAGTTTGGGGCCTCACAGTCCTCTGATTTCCCAAGAATAGCTGGTAACATAAATAACACCTGAAACAGCCCTAAGCTGCATTCCTTTGAGTGCTTTAGGTGTTAGGGAAGTCATCAAATACAATAGGCAACACAAAGTTCCTGTAGTTCAGCTCTGGCAGGTAAGCAAAAGAGGCAAAGGATTTTTCAGACTAGGTATGTCAGTCTCTTCCCCCACCCTGCCCCCCACTCTCTTTTGCTTTAAACAATACACATTTTCTGTTAAAGATGTGAAAACTTGACAGCCTATTTAGCAATAATTTTCCCTTATTACGTTGCAGACAACCCAGAAGTGTGCATGGTGGTATAAAGACAAACAAAAGCAAAGGAACCCCACTGGAAGGGTTTTAATTCTTGAAGTAAGATTTAGGTACCTAATAGAATTTTCAGAACTGAATCTATTTCATTTTTGAAGCCCAAACTTGTGGTAGAAAGAGCTGCAGAGGGTATGTACTCAGGAGTGTTCTGTCAGAAGTGGTTTTGGGACCAAACTGAGTATGTAGATGGAAAGGGTGAAAGAGTGGTGAGGGTTAGTGTCACAGAATGAGCATGGTAACCCTTTTTCCCTGTGGGAATGCATGGGTTCCTTCCACCTTAGGTCTGCTGGCTGCCCAAGTTCTGCAGATGCCAGATTATTCCCTCCTGGCTTTGATGAGTGTGCTGTTGGTGGCCACGTTGTACTAATTTTGGCTTTTGAGAATTTATATTGCTGTTACAACAGTATCTGATTATGGCTGGTTTGCTGTGAGGATGTGAGCTCTTCTCATTCCTGCTCATGCCAACACAGACAGCATGGAGGGAAAGACAAAGAAGGTGAGGCGGCTAAATAAAAAAAGAAAAAGAGGAGTGGGGAAAAAGGTGGATATGGACAGGATCATGGAACATGCAGGTTCCTAGGAAGCTTTTCTTTATTTTTCAAGAAAATTTGTTTTGGTTCACAACGTATCTTTTTCTACTTGATATGGGCAAACACAGGGAACATGTATAACACATATGATGGTTCCTTCATGTAAAAAGCTTGAATCAGAAAAGTATTGGAAAGAGAAGACAGCTCACTAGCTGTCACCTCCATCTGCTAACAAAATACCAAATATATAAAACCTAAGTCCTTCTTTCAGCATGTGAATTCTCAGAACAGCCTGTGCATTCCACTGATCTAGCCACAAAGACTGGGAAGACCACGTCCAATCACTGGCTTATAGTCCGTTGGCAGAGCCTCCAGTTTCATTGCAGATGGGAATAGGAAATGGAAAGCACTTTGTCTCTAACACAGGCATTTTTTAATATGCAACTGGTGACAAACTTAAGCTCTAGTAATAGTAAGTTCCTTTTGGAAGACAAAAAACCTACAATAGGTTCTGGTAGAAAAAAAAAAAAGTGTTGGTTGATAGTATTTTGTTAAAATTTAGAAGAAGTCCAAGCAGGAAGGCCAAGCACCTGGATTATCTAATTTGTTGCTATGACTGGTTGAAGATTTTTAATTATCAAGAAATGGCTGATTTTGCAAAATGCTTTCTGGCCAAGAGGTGAAATCACAAAAGCAGCTGCATCATGTGTTTTGTTTGGATTGCTCTACTGCAAAACCCTAATTTTCTCAGTTTTTAGACTGATATGCAATAGGCTTGGAGGGAAATAAAAGATATCTCGTCTTCATTTCACAAAAGACTAGTACCTCATCCTGGTTATTTCTCTGGCTGATGTCCAGCATGAATTCTGCTGCATCTTCATTGCTGTGAGTTACTTTTCAATATCCCAGTATCTGCAGCCCATGTGAGACCTGTCAGAATACTTGAAAGTGGCACAGTGCTTGGTGCAGCCAGTCAGTTATTTTTATTTCTTCAGGAGTCTTAGAATAAGGAGCAGAGGACAGGTGCAACAAGGAATTTGTAAGAATAGGCTTTTAGAAAGCTGGGGAAAGCAGAGGAAGAGCCTCCAGAATGAGCTTCAGAGACAGGGAGATAATTTAGCTGTTCTGACGTGGTCTCCAGGAAAACCTGCCTTTTCCCCTTGAGTGCACAGTGAAGCTGAATTCTTAAATCATATAGCTGAAAGCACATGGGCAAACACCACTATCCTACATAGTGACAAGGTTGGGATAAAATTCAGTCTACATCCTATCTTGCAACTTTTACCAATAAAAAGGTATTTTTGAAGTGAGAGTTCATTCTTTTTCATTGTTTTAAAGAAAAAAAAAACAGTTTCCTTCAGATTCAACCCCTCTAAGTGTCAGCTGTTCTGCTTTTTACTACCCTCTTATTGAAAGATAGCTGTGATAGGCATCTGTGAACAATGCAACTGTCTGTGGAGGTATTATTTGGTGAAAGATTTTAGAGTTATAGATATCCTGGAGGGTAAAATACCCAGTTGTTAATTACATTAGTTCATACCAGCCAGTGATGTGACTGTCATTTGTATTCTCATTTTTTATAATGTAAGTAATCTTTTCCACATGTGGGTTGTTCCACGATTTCCTCCATATCTAGTGATATGGGGAAAGCAAGATGGTCTGATCACAGTTGCTGATCACAAACCCTGTGAGACCACAGATCCTGGCTTGGAAAGTCCAAGCCACACTGTGCTCCTGAGTAGAAATGTTCAGATCAAGCCAAAGGAGTTGGAGGCTTTGGAGACTGTGCTAAGCAGGTCACTGTTGCTTGTTCTCGAGCTGAAACAAAGGATTCCAGTCCTGCCACTTGAAAGCTACAGGGTATTTTGTGGACAATGAACAGTGAAGTCTGAACACAGATTTCAGTAAGTAATTTGGCAGTAAAGAGAGCTGCCTTGAGGTCTACTGAAATTTGGGGTTCCAAAGTTTCAGCAAATGTATTTTCTGGGTCCTTGGCCATCCCTTTGCTATGATATCTGTGAATGGAATAGCCTGGTGCATTGATCTGTGAAAACCTAACTTTTGTTTTGCTTGCTGCAAATCCTGTAATTGTTTTTTTGTAATTGTTAATCTCTTGCACAGCATAACTGGTCACTAACCACAGGCACACACAGGGGACTCTGCAGTCAAGAGCTGCTTAAAAGTAAGGTGAAAAACGCATCTGTAGTTCTCACCAGTTTAGTTCTTTTTAAAACAACAGCTGTTTTGGAACATCTGCAGCCATATCATGTCAGTTGATTGAGCCACTGGAGGAGAGTAGCTTTGGCTTGACTGGCAGCAGCAGGTCTCCAGATAACATTAATAACATCTGGAGTGGGGTGCAATCAATGCTTCCTCTGCGATGAGGTTTGGTGACTCTTGCTAATCACAGTCTGATGCTTGTTAAGCCTAAATGTGCTGCTTGGAGGGCTTTCGTGTTTGTGATGTTGCCATTTGATAGATTGTACTAATTTAGTCAATCTAAGCATTTTCCTTAGAAGAATCCTGATAATTCTGAGGAGAAACGTGGGTGCTTTGCTCCTGAATAACATACTGATCTTTCTTCCTAGTAGTTCTAGGCATGCATAGAGCCATTTGTGACCCCTACGGTCACAAATCCTTTGAACAATTCAGTAGCTGGAGAGTCTTCAGAATGGTTTTATGACTCTTGAACTAGGGCTCTCCAAACACAGTACATTCCATTACCCAAGTGAAGAAATTAGAGGAATTAAACAAGTGGAAATTCAAGGAAGAGGAAAATAAACATCTGTAGTCCTCCCTAAAGCAAAAAAATATTGATTTTTTTTTTTTCCTTTTTTTTTTGTTAGGATAGGAAATGTCAGGCTTCCTTGGTCTATGGAACAGTTTACATGCGTTAAAGCAATTGGTTTTGTCTGGGTACAAATTCAGGCAAGATTTGTGCTGACTTTGAAGAAGCAGGTGGGAGAACTGCATTTTCCTTGAAATGTACTCCTCACACTTGTGTAATTATCTACCTGTCTTGTGCAAATGGACTGAAATCACTAATTAAAGGAAGCAGTTTTGTTGAACACAATTACTAAAGTAAAGTGCAAATAAGCCTCTTGAACAAGAAAAAAGAAATGACAATAATGACACCTGGTTTCTTCAGGTGACTCTGAATTTATTTACTGAGCATTTTTATGTTACTGTTCTCTGGACTCAACGATCTGGGCTTCAGGACTTTCCCTGTGCTCCTCAAATGTACTTGGCTTCTGGCAGAAACCCTTAAGGGGGATGAGAATGTTATTAGAAATATGTCTCACAAGGCTTTGTTGCCATCAAGGATTTAGCCTCTCCTTTGCTTCTCATAGATGCTATGAAGTTTTGTTTTTTAACAGGTAAGCTGTTACAGGCCTTGATGATACCTTTTGCATATGGAGAGAGGATCCTTGATTAGCTAATTCATTATTCAAGATTGGGAACCTTGCCCTCAACAAACATTTAATGCACATAACAATGTCCCTTGGCTGTGTGCACTCCTGGCCCATCTGCTTGACTGGCATGGTGCCTGTTCCTTAGGGCACAGGTTTGAAGTGATGATGGGTTTAATTTGGTATGGCCTGTGACAGCAGAAATACCATCACCTCTTCAAGAGGTACATTCTGTGAGCTGTGCCATCCCATCATGCCTGTTGATACCTCATTCAAACTCTCTTGTAATAGGACTGGGAAAAGAAAAGACAGAATTCAAAGCCATGTATTTAGGTTGGTGGTAATATAGTTTATTTTTGTAGATGTCAGTTAAATAAAATCCTCACAGAATATGCAAACACCAAGCACTCAGTGTAACAAACATGTCCATATGTGATAATGACTGCAGGGGATGGAACTGCCCTGGAGAAATCCACCCATTTTCTCCCTCACAAAATATGTCAGCTACCTGTCTGTTACTGCAGTTACTTACTGACTGCACTTGTTTCTTTGGAGTTGTCAGCACCAGGGCATACATTACACCTGTCCGTATTTTTAAAGTATGTAGAATGTGCTTGATTTAACCAAGTATCTTGTCTGAAGGCTGCATTGAGGAACAGTAGTCAGCTGCAGGTATTTACTCCATTAAAAATTCTCATCAGCACTTCGCTGCTGAAGACGCCACTATTTCAGTAGATATGTGATTTCTTCATGATTTTATTATAGAAATGAGATGGTAACATGTTGTGAGCAGCTGGGTATGGTCAGCAAAGGAACCTGCTGGAGCACAGGCCTGAGACTGTTGGTGGGAGTGGAGCAAGTGGGGTCCACACAAGAGCAGGGCACAAATAGGAGACTCCGAGGTGAGTGAGGGAATAGACTTGGGAATTGCTGGCCTGCTGTGAGAGGCAACAGTGGAGATCTACTTACACATCTATTATCTGTTATCCAGCAGCATCTGCTGTTTTATAAAGGTCTTTACCTTAAATTGCACCTGAGTAAAACAGAACTTTTGATACTGGAAAAACTGTAGGGCATTTGTGATGTAGCTGCTTTAACAGAAAAGCAAAACAAATCTTCAAACCTCTAGTCAACTCCAACTCTCCTCTTACTTCTATAACTTCAATCAGATGCACACTCTGCCTCTGTCCCTTTTAATCCTCTTGATACCTTAGTTTAGGCATTAGTTGATTTTCTCCCACACATGATTGTTTAGTGATTTTACTGTTTGTTTTTTTTTTTTTCCCCAGTATTAAGTATGTGAAATACTTAAAAATATATGGAATATTTTAAAGAAGTGATAAAATTTAAATTGTAAGTCTTCAGAGAGGAGAACTGATCCAAAAGTTAAGGAAACCATGGGTGAGATATGAAGCCTTAGACAACAAATTGGTTGTCAGTGATTTAGCAACAGATTAGTATTCTTACCTGCTTGGTGCTCCTTAATTAGTGTTTGCAAATTGATAACATTTTAATATAATTTTGATTGCCTTATTCTGGAGGTCAGTCTAATATTGTATTGCATGATGCTAAATTGCTCTTCTCACAGTTAGGGGATAGAATTAAAAGCAGTGTCATGCTGGTTTTGATTAAGAGTTTATTTTCTTACTAACTAAGAAAAATTGAGTTTCATGAAGTTAATTTTGGGGGGTTTAGTTATGCTGTTTCTTACCCTCTTCTTTGCCATTAAACAATCTTGGGTGTGACTGCTTGGAACAAAGAGGTGTCAGCAGAGCCAGGTGCTGTTTTTTCTGAACCTTTGTAACATCTTTCCAAGGAATTCTATTGTGATACAAGTTAGAGTGAATTTTGTAGGATTCAGTTGGTAACACCAATCATTTGGGGACTCTCTAAAACCTCTGTTGCTGTCTCTGGCATAGTTGTTTAGTTCACCATTTCTATCCATAGTACTACAGTAATTTCACACAACTAAAACTTGTCCTGAAATACAATGACAGGCAGATGAACAATCAGCTTGATTATTCCTGGAAGGATCTATTCCCTCAACAGTAATTTCTCGTTTCATTCATTATTTCGTTTTTTTCCAAACAGCAGAGATGAGTCCCGGGGTCAAAGCCTGTGCAGAGCTCTCCTCTCCCAAGCCTCCGCATTTCCAACACTGGCAATTAGTGTCTGTGCTGTGGTCCCAGCCCTGGGAGTGAGTGCAGGAAAATCTCAGCTTTCTGTGTTAAAGTGAAATAGAGGAGAGATCTTTTTAGCCTACAGGGCTGCAGGGAAAATGTAGCTTGAAATGTGATCCCAGTGGCTTAAGTACACATAGGGAAATAACAGGAAATCCACACTATTTTAATTTTGTAGAATTCATGGTTCTTAAGCCATGTTTAGAATTCCTGGGGATCTGGCTCATGATTTGTGAATGTGTCAAACTGGCAGTACTGTGCTGTTTTAAAAGTAACCCAGATCACACTTCTTCACACAATGTAGTTGCATGTCACAGAGGGCTCTTTTCCTGTTCTGATTTCTCCTCTTCCTTTGCATTCTGATCTAGACCTGGATTAACCTCATGTTTTCCAGTGAAATAAGCACTCCACATCCTGAGGTGGAAAACTTACTAGTGAGGCACATTTTGAATGTAAAAAAGTGACTTAAATTTTCTATCTGTATGTATTTACATGAGCACTGTAGTACAAATTATTACAATGGCATGACATAAAATATCCTATAAATCACAAGTGGCTTTACAGTGAATTTTCTAGTTAGAATAACATTTTTAATTACAGGAGATATTTGAACTGTTTTACATCAATTCCTTTGTATCAGTGGAAAAGATTTCATTTGATTCAGAAGTGATCGGATGATGTTAGAAAGCTCAATGTTTTTCCTGTCACTTGTAAGAGTTTCCCAGTTTGCAACTGAGATATTCCTGGCTGTTAAGCAGCAGCCAGTGAGATCAGTGTGGATGTGGTCAGGATTTTCCTGACCAAAAGGGTACTGCCCATCCAAAAGGGTACTGCTCCTGCCAACAAGGAGTGTTCCTGGCTGGATGCCTTAGGCAAAGCACCTCCAAGTGTTTGTTGGTCTCAGTGAGACCAACGGGAAATGAGTTGGGTCAGACAACATCTTTGAACTGTGGTTTGAAGGTTAAAAAAGCCTTTAAAATGATTTCCTGGGTGCAGAAGTATTAGTCTGTTTTGCTGCTGAAGTAGGTTTGGAGGTGAGCCAAAAAAAAAAGTCCCGTGGCTATAGGCTGTATATGAATTGGGTTCAAAAGAGAGATCACTTGTTCTTGTGGACTGACAAGTATTTTCAATTTTTTGCAGCTTGATTTCATTACTCATAGTTACCTAGATTTATTTTGTCCTGCTGGAGGCACTTATTGGGCAAAGGGGTAGATTTAATTTTAATAGAGGTTTGGACCTGGCTGTAGTTATAGTACTATTAGTCTGGGGTGGAGAAGGGAAATCAAACTCGGATTGTTGATTTGCCTCTTGGCTGAGAGCTTATCAAGAGGGAAATAAATTTGCAGTAATAAAAGCTGGTCTTGACATTCCCTTATGCAGAGGAGACAAAGGTGATGATTAAATGGAGGTTACACATTAAAACTTCATAGCCAGAGGAGAGAAGAAAGGACAGAGCAGGATGCCTATCTGTCCCATTGAGTGCTGCTGACTTCTGGTATTTGGCTTTATTATGGATTCCAAAGATTTTGAAGATAATTTTTCTGCTTCTTAGGGGTAGGATATGTGGTGCCAATTTCAATTATTTGTAGGTTTTGATTATTAGTTCAGTTGTGAGATTATGAAGACATCATGGTTAGCCTTTACACTCTGATTTGGATTTCTTTCCAATAACTCAGGTTAAACAAGACAGTAGAGTCAAAGATGGGAGCTGGAACTGACTGGATTTTCCACTAATTCTTGAAGGTGCTGAAGGGAAGAAAATTTTCTTAGAAACCTTTTAATTTGCATACAGACTCTGCCCCCTTTGCCCCCTGTCAAATGAAGTTTTTTAAGATAATGAATGCAAACCTACACTGGTCGGAAAGGGAAATAAATTCTTCGGCATAATCAGAGTCCTTTGTTCTCATAAAGACTGCAGCAACAAATACTTCAAATTAAAATGAGCCATACTATCACCATTCTGTGCAGTGTCATGTTTTGGGTATCAGTAGAGTAACACTGGAGGTCCTTTTTCTACTGCCTGAATCAGGGCATGATAAACCTGAAAAACTGCAACTGGCCTGAAATAGAAGTGATTGGAATTCCTGTTTAAGTAATGACCTACAAGGGGAGAACAACCTCACAATCTTTCATGTTGAAGAATGTATTTGTGTACACAGAAATGCAGGCCCTGAAGTTTTTGCTTGCACAGAGGGGTTCTGTGTCCTTAAAAAGCTGCATTTCTGTGCTTTTTGCATTTCCAAGTCCTTTATGCCTTGTAATCCATTAAATCTAAATTGATTAGGGCTACTTCTTGTCGTAGCTGACAAAACTGTATGAATGCTACAGGAATATTAATGAAAAGATGGGAACTTAGGAAATAATACAGTCCAAGGAAGCTCCCATTGAACTGTGTACTGCTTCAGTTGTTTGTCTGACCCATCTTTAAAGATGATGGAGGCTTCATAAACTTCTGAAGCAATGTGCTACTCGGTCCCTGTGTTTAGAAATCTTTGCCTTATGTCTAATCCTCTTACTTACTGTTTTATACACAAAACACATGGGAAGCAGCACATTCCCTTCTGTTCAACAGCCCTCTGTGCAGTTGGAGGTTATCGTCATGGAGCCCCTTCACCCTCTGCTCTAGAATAAACAACTCTGGTCTTTCAATCATCCTTTGCAAGTCCTGTTTTCTAGAAGTTAAAAAGATAATGTACTATCCTGATGGGCCACATGGGAGGAGGAGGCTGCCAAGTGAAATTCTGTGAGAAATTATTCATACTCCAAGATGTGCTAATGAAATATTTCATAACTTCATTAATATGAACACCAGCATGGTGTTTTTCAGATTTGTGGAAGTTTGCATTCCTTCAATGTGGTGCGAATGAAGTTGCTAAGTTTGTTTTTCTGAGAAATAAGTGTTGTAGCATAAATTAAAGGAAATAGACTGAAAGTGTGTGTACAAGATGTAGCCATAACTGCAAACAGCAGTACATGTGGCCATGGTTCAGTGTTCGGCTCACAAGGGCACAGGGGCTGCAGGCAGAAGGATATCAACCTCTACTGATATTAGAAATGCCAGTCTCTCCCTTTATCCTAATCCCCATCCAAAGCCTCGTTGCAACCCTCTTGATTCCATGGATGATGCTAGTTTTTAAGTGTCAACTGTTCCTTTAGAAGGCAAATGAGACCACTGGAAATGCTCTATTAGAGGCAACTAGTAATTTCTATTATTTTTTGCATTAACTCAGCTTGACTGAGACATTGGTCTCCAGTTCTGTCCCTTCTCACAAGCTTTTTGCCAGTGTTACCAGTCATGCCAGTAATGCAACATAAGTCCTTTTATTTTGTTCTTACCTTAGGACACTAGAGTAAGATTGAGATTTTTCAGCATAGCATGAAAATCAGTAATATTATCTTTGTTCCATCTGTTCCTTTGTCTCCTTAGTGCTTTCTTTTCCATATCTTCCTTTCCCTCTTTCTCTCCCTATTTCTTTTCTTCCTCACTTGTAATTGCTACTGTGCAGCCTTCTGGGAATGCCCTGAATCTGAGAGGGATTTGTCAGGCCCTTTTCATCATGAGGTCTGCCAGACATAGATCAAGGCCTCTTTGAGAGACCTCTTGAGGCTGAGAGAAGGACCAACAGGAATAAAATTTGACCTCTTTAGAGAAATGGAAGTGGATGAGCTGTTGCTGTATGAAACTTTTTTTCCCTTCTCTTTCTTTTCCACTTCCCACACGCTGTATGTAGCTGTTAGGTAGAGCAGGACCTTGGTATGTTCTCAGCCAAGAAACAGCTGTCTCTGTAATTCATTTCTTAACTCCTTTGATGCTTCCAGAGAAGTGGAGGGTCTGGGAGAGGCATGGAGACATTCTTTTCTGATAAAAGAAAGAGGAAGTGCTCACTGTTGTGCTCTTCTTGTGGTCTGTTAGCAGATGCTTATCAGATACAGTAGGATTTAATTTCTCTCAGTACAGGACTTTGTATGAGCATATTAAGTCCCTGTGACTGGTGAGCCTGACAGGATCCTGTAAAGGTGGCTTCAGAGGCAGAAGTCTTCTAGTGTCTGAGGTGTCTCTTATGCCTTCTAATCATATGGTCTGCATCCATTCTGCTTAAGAAAAATGCCTTTATTGCTCTTGCTGACAGAGTTGAACAGTCTGCTTTTCTTTTGGAAAGGGTTTTGCTGTCCTTTTTGAAGGCTCTTGATCAAATAGTGGGTGTCAGATTTGTTGGCCACAAAGCTCTGGTGCTGCACTTGGTGCAGGTTTTCTTCCACAGAGCAATGATGTCCATGGCCAATCCGGCTGTCCCATACAGAGGAGCCTGGAGCTGTGTTTTGAGCTTATTACTGAGCTGCTGTTGCCTGCACAAAGTGATGGGTTTGACTTGTCCCTCACACGTGTCTCACAGAGAGAATTCAGAGCAAGAAAAATGATCCAAACTGTTTGGATCTTATTCCCAGTGGGATATATTTTTCTCTGTTAATTCCTATTAAACTATCCACAGGTAATAGACAAAAGAATTATAAACACATAAGGAGATTGATATAGAGCTATGTAGCTGTTCCTGTAATAATTGATTTAGAATAATTGAATCATTTTCCTGCAGAAATCTCTTCTTCCACAGAACTCTATTATATTCTGCAATACCTTTTGTTCCTTTATTTAATAGAGCCATATAACAAATCCATATCTGCACTGGCAAATGCAGACCATTTGAACTCTAAAATATTAATTTTAAATGTACCTATGGCTATTTTTAATAGTAATTTAAAATGATCCTAAAAAGCCCATGTTGAGATAATGAGGTCCATAAATATTGGTTGGCATTATTGATTCACATGTATTGCTTCCGTAGATTACTTCCATTTGCCACATTTCTTTTCATGTCTATACTAATCAGGGGGCTGGTTTTAAAGGTATTTATTTATACTGAGCCTTGTGTAAATACAATGAATTAAACTTCTCCAGGGGGAGCAGAATTAAGCCAGGGTTTACCATTGTGGAAAAATTCAATCCTTAGGTTTTGTTTAAGATTAAGGGAAAGTGTTTAACTTATTTTATAAGCAGGGATAAGTAAGTTCCTCACTTCCAGAAAACCTAGGGGAGCATTCCATATTTTTTTGCAGTCTCTGCAGAAGAGTCTTTCTCTAGGGAATGGAAAAGCAGAAGTGTACTGTGAGAATGAAAAATCATTTTCAATAAAAACAAAGCAAACTGGTTCAGGCTTGTCCAAGATAATGTGTATATCTCAGCTTTCCTGAGTGACTGAAGTTCTCTAGCAGCTACAAGCTGTGGTCAAGACATTGGAGTTACTTTTATTATCTTGATATTCTGTTTTACCTCCCTCTCTCTGTAATTTATCCAAGCAAAACTCCAGCCTTATGAAAACAATACAAGAAAGGCAGACCTTATCTGCCCTGTGAAGCTGAAGTGATTCCATTATACCCATTCATGTTTCTGCAGGGATGCTCATTTTCATGTTGGGATTGATTTTGAGATAAACAAAATAAGCCACACTGGAAGATTGCTCAGACAAGGGTCAACTTTAAAGCTTTTTCTGTTGCCTGTGGCAGCTGCCCAGTACTAACAAAGTGAGTCCTGATTAGGAAAGGTCTGTTCTTACCACGTTGTTAGAAACTAGTCATCTACCACTGGACAAATACTCATAAAGAAAAACTAGATTGTACATGGGTTCTGAATGATGGACTTCACTGGGCTTAAGTACCATCATGTAAAGTGTCATCAGACTTACTTGTCACTCTCACCTCTGCAGAATAGCACTGAGGCAGAACAGGAGTGGTAGAAAATGACTTTTTTTCCACACTTCCCATCATTGCATTTCAAAAGCAAACCCATTTGTCAGACTCGTGGCTGGTTAGCTGATTAGGTTAAATTCTGCAGGGAGCTTTGTGTTCCAAAAGTGTTTTCGCATCACACAAGTTTTACGTTCTCTCAACAGAATTCTGTTAAAATAGTTGGGGAATGTATGAAGTAGAAATGTACTACATAGAAAGAACACTTTCTTTTTTCTTTTACAAAAGAAATACATCTTGTGATGTTTTGAGCTTCCTAAAATTAGTATTTAAAAAAATATTATCTTTTTATTTCTATGCTATGGTGCAAATGCAGAAATGGGACTGAATTCTAAGGCAATGTAGCTTATGTATTTTTTTGTATTATTCATATTTTTTGTTTTATTTCTCATACTTGTACATGCTTGGTAATATGGCCCATGATCTCCACCCAGTCAGAACTGATTTGCATTGATGTTGGGACTAATAGGATGGGCAGTGGGATGTTGTGTTACACCCGTGCCTGTTTAGTATTACAAGTTCTTAAATGTGAGTTTTATAAGTTTCATAGGGAGTGAGTCTCCTTCATGTTCCTTATCTGCTTTGAGACTGAGAGGTTGAATTACAATGCATGTTTTCCATTCATAAAGTTTTTTTCTCAACAAGGTAAAAGGAAAACATAGTGACAAATCTTATGTGGAAGAGATGACACGTCAGCATTTTGTTTTATTGGACATTGATGATACAGTATATCACTAAAAGCAGGTTTAGAGCCTAGGAAACAGCACTATTGATCTCCTGGAGTCCTGTTGCCAGAAATTGTATTAAAGAGCTTAACACTATGATGTGCAGCCTCGTGGTAGCAATGCAACCAAGAACAACCTTTCCTAGAGATCAGCCAGATCACTGAGAGTCCCAGTGATATGGTGAATTTACTGAGGCAGGTGTGGTGCCTCTTCATTGTCCTCCTGTAAACCAAACTGTTGAGTATCAGAGGCAAGGCTTACACATTCAGGATTCCAGTGTTTTCCGAGTAATTATCCAAAGGTAGAACAATTCATGTGCTAACACTCCTCTCCTTCCCTCCCTGCCCCATTTTGAATGAAGTGAAATATAGGTTATATTTTTCTGTTTATCATCCACTTGTGAAAAAACTGTGGAAGGTGAATGTAAAAATGTAGTAAGATTTCAACTAATTAATTTTTGGAATTGTCAGTATCAGAAAGGAACAGTTTATTGTGATTTATTACTATTACAATATAGTTGGCAAAGTATGCTGTTACACAGTTATAGATGGAAAATTAGTCTACACCAGTGAAGTGTTCTAGATTTATACTTGACCCTCTAGTAAAAGGGGAATTAACACTTACTGAAAGATGTTCAGATTTTTTAAGCTGAGTTTAAAAATGGAGACTACACTTTCTACAGTGGTTAAATGCAGATTTCAGTTATTTTAGTACTGTATGAGATTCGAAATGCTTAGATACAAAAGAATGCTAACACTTCAAAATGCTTGTGCTGTAGAACACGTCCATGAAGAACGAGTGCATGAATGCCTACAGGCTTGGAAGAGTGTGTTTAACTTTATGGTTCAAGCCTTGGTTTAAAAAATGGATGAGAAGCCTGTTTAGCTTCCTAAAAATCATGTTTCGTTTGTTTTTTAACGAACCTGGAGTTTTAGTAATCTGGGGACAGATTTTCAAAATCTGTGATCACCTGAAAAAAACCACACAAACAGGGTTTTTTGAAATTCAGTTTCACTCTAATTTTAGATGTTTTGAACCCCTTCAAGACATCTATTAGTGTCATTAGGGTCTATCCATAATGTCTCTGAAACCTGATTTTTAGTTCCTTTTAAAAGCATCAACTAATGTCTGAGATTCTGCCTGTTGCAAATGCAAACCAGAAGATTTATTTCTGAGGAACCTTTTTTTACAGACTAAGCCATATAAAACAAAGGAGGAATGTGCTTTTTTACAAAAAATGTGGCTGTTTTTTTAAAATATAGCTATTTTCTAGTCCTATAGTGCTTCACTGAAAGGGAATTGCTGCTGTTTCTCATGCTCTTACCCATGGAGCAATGTGTTTTGGTAACAATTAGAGATGGACAGTTCCCTGAGGCACCGAGCTCTTAGGTGTTCAGCATTAGTCACCCTTTCTGTTAGCTTTACAAATCACTTCATTTTCCAGAAGTGGATGAAAATGCTCTTAAATGGGATGGGAATACTGTTCTATTTTAGGTCCTTCATTCCCATTTAGAGCTTAGAAAAAAAACAGGTACCAAAAGCAAAAGATTGCAGCAAAAAAGTTCTATTAAAAACTACTCCATTTTCTCAATTAAAGCCTTAGACCAATGCAAAAAGTTTTAGTGATATTTTTTTCCCCTGTAATTTTCTATTTCCTTTGTGCTGGTCTAATGTGTTCTTGTTTTCACATGAGCATAATTTTTATGTGCATTCATACAGCACTTCCAAAGCCATTCTGATCCGTAAGGCAGTTGTCTTAAGAACTGTGACTCTTCTTTCCCATGTGCATGCACGTCCCTTTCTGCAGGGGTCAATATAGCTATGAGATAACTGGAAAACATTTGAATAAAAAGTATGGCTTTATTCCCAATGACTGCTGTGATTCCTACTCACAAGTCAGTGACTAAAGCTAGAATTACTGCTCTGTAGATTTCAACACTGCTTCTCTTTAGTTTTCATTTCATTCTATGTTGGTTAAAAAACCCCCTGTATTTCTCTTCAGAGAACAAAAACCTACACATCCACAGTTAAGATCTACACCCAATCATTGGAGAAATGGGAACTCTGATGTATGTTGGTGCCATTATTAATATTTGAATGTGCACCAGGACTTTTTCAGCAAAGATATGTGCTTGCAGATGGCTGAGTGCACAGTTTTAACCAGATATTTAGCATGTTTTTATTAGATGATTACCAAGAAAACGGAATACAAAACACCCACGAGAAAACAGCTTTCCTAAAGAAAAAACCCAACCCCAAAATCCCCCTGTTCCAACCCCAACTCAACAACAAGAAAAATAAGTCAGTAGGAGAAACACTCATGAAGTACTGTGGCTGGTATTCCAGCTTTTCCTACAGAAAGCAGCAGCATGTGTTTATTTCCACTGGTACAGCTGTTCTCCTCCCCATCTCTTTGAGTGCAATACCAGCTTTGGAATGTGTATTTTCGGGTTACAGGACCAAGGTGTTATTTCTGCTACAATGACAGTATTGTTTCCCCTCAGCTGAAATGCAATAGTAGATTGTGCCATAACTAGTTTACATCCTTAGATATGGAGGCCTTGAGCCATATTGAACAGAGACTCAGTCTTTCATTTCTGTAGATGTAAGTAAAGCTTTAGCATGGGAAGAGAACACAGCTATGGGATAGAGACAGCCATGGCGGTGCTCTGTATTCATGCTGTGTTCTGTATCCTCCTCTGTCTGTCCTACAAACTGGAAACATGTGGTAATCATGTCTGTGGATTTTCTTATTGCTATATCCTCTAATTCTGTTTTATTTGTAATTTTAGATGGACTCAAAGCTCTAGTCCCAGATTTATGGCAACATGGTGTGCTGCTGATTTCTCACAAAGAAGTCATCAAAAAAGAGCTCTGAGAAGCCTCTCCTGTGAAAGAAGTGATGTGTTTGCAACTCAGAAGCTCAGGAAGCTGCCAAAAACCATAAGGTAACGTTTTAAATGAAAACATACCATTTTTTTTCTGAAGAATGATTGTACATTGGACAGAGTCTTAATGAGGGAGCTTAGGAAAGTGTGTGATTCCCCTATAAGAAAAAGAAAAAACTAAAACCACTGCCAAGTCTGAGCACTTCTACCACACCAAGTCAACGGTTTTCCTTCTTATAAATCTGTTTATGACTTGGAGAGTGCAGTGTGGTTTTTTTTCTGTTCTGTTGAAGGGGTGAAAAAGCAGTGGGAAGAGTTCAAAGACTTGCTAAATTCCTTGAAGTTTAATGGAACCAAAAGTGCTCCAAAGAGATGGGACATATACTACACAAGCAACTGGTAGGGTGAGCTGTAGTTCTGCCTTTAGGCACGAGAGGAACGGCAAAGGCTGGGTGTGAGGGGCAAAGTACCACCTATGGAATGTGTTACCTATCTTATGTACTGGAAGTGGGACTGGCAAATAGCCACTGTCACTGTTGTGAGGGGTTGTGCCATGGTCTCAAAAGGCCATAAGGGCTATCCACAGCTTTGCCTAGAAAATACTAGCTTAGGACTTCTGTTAGAAAAGGTGAGATGCAGTAGGAGCTTAGGTGTTATTCCTTCAGCCACAACCGTGTGTGTGCCTGTGCAAAGTCTCTGTCTCTTAAGGGAATGAGATGTCTTTTAAGCATTTTGTGTGGGAGAATGACTTAGGAGAATTATCCTGTGATGGGCCCTCTTCACAGGGGTAGGAAGGTGAGCCTGCAGCCACCTCTCCAGCCCAAGTTATTCTAGGCACTGTGCAGTCTTAGCAGCACATGAAAGAATCACCCACTAAAAAAGCCCATAGTATGGAATGTGGAAGTTTATATGGAGACTCCTCACTTTTTTATAACCCTGACATGGGTCACCAGGTGAGACCAGAATCACATTTAATTGTGAACTGATTTTGGAAGGTTCGGGGTGTCTTTTGGAGAAAGTTGGAGATGCAGCAACCATGGGTAGTCATTGTCTTTACAGAGATAAAAAAATCACACAGAGATACTGTTACAAAGAATTAAAAATACTTGCCAGAAACAATTATAATGGCATTTATTTGGCATTTCCCCCTAAATTTCTCTACATGAATACCCATTTTACAAATGAAGTTTTTGATCCAACATTTTTGCTGTCACAATGAATTGACTACAATTAATGAGGTAGCTAGAGAGTTATTTAGACCACACAAATGAGAGAGCCTGATAGTTGCAGATATTAACCCTTGAAAAAATGGCATGAGTACAAACATGGAGGTAGAAATATTTTATTGCCTGACTCTCATCTTGATGCTTGCTTGTTTCTTTCCTGCTCTCCCTCCTCCTTCCAAGACACAAACATACATGCAAGTCTTGGTTGATGCACAGCTGAAGACTTCACTTTAAAATAAATAAAAAATAAACTGTGCTTAATTCACCACTGCAGTCTCTGTGCATAAGCAAGACGTTTCCTGTTAATGTGGTATAAGCACTGATCCCTGAGGACATCACACCTTGTGTGTTCTTCCCTTTCAAACTGTTAATGTTTTACCAATCCCAAGTGAATGCATAAACCTCTGGAATATTTGGAGTGTGGTGCCATTTTAACATGGGTTTTCTTAATATGTAAAAACTATGGATGTTTCTTTGTCTTCTGTGTGAAGTACTAAGGTCTGGCCTAGGTACCTAGGGCAGAAGAAATCTTGTGGAGACGTTTCCATTTCAGCTTAGTTCCCTCTGAAATGTATTTTGTGAGGAGAGACTGACTCATACTTTACAAGTTGTTAGTAAGGGCACTGTCCTCGGATGTGGGACAGCCAGAGTAACCTCACTCTAAGTCATATGCACAGAGACCTTGCCAAGAACCGGGCAGAGCAGACTTGCAGCCCTCCATGTTCACGAGGCCACACACGTTCTTGTTTTGACAAAAGTTTCAATGTGTAATGGAAACCTTAAGATTTGACTCAGAGTGGAATAGTCATTTTATTGTCTCCAGGCAATATCTCCATGCCACTTATGTCACTTCACAGTTCTGTCAGTTCCTAAGTTATATGTGGCCTTTCTTCGTGTGGGCAGTGTTAGCTGCTGTTTTGTTAAATGCCCCAATTTTTCATTCCTTTCGATAACTATTAAACTGTGAGAAGAAGGTACTCTGCAGCAAAAGAAAGCTCAGGAAGGAGGCATTTAGATGAAAATTCTCTAGGAACATAGTCTTTTCCCTTAGCCAGAAAATACTTGTGAATACTTTTGGAGTCTCATTTGGAATTAAGATAATTTTCCTGCTGAGATGTTTAAAATAAAATTTTCAGTTTTGTAGCTCTATATGCTTATGGGGTTTAAGAAGACCTGGAATTAGTGGCTATACTTTTTGATATATTCTAAGAAATCATAACTTAGAGAATTAAGAGGTTTTGCAGATATGAGCATTCTGAGGATCATGTGTGAAGAATTCAGTCACTTTTTTTCACTGCATGAAACAGAGGAGATGTGCTGGGAATGTATCAACATCTTAACTTTCCTATGAACAATAGTTCAGGAAGAGAAATGAATGAGTTAATTGAAATGCATCTGTTGCTATTATAGAGTCATGTTCTGTGTTGGGGAATCAAATTACACTGAACTTAGCAGTGAACAATAGATTTGCTGTCTAAACAATCCAGCTATGCTGAATTCTCTGGTTATTTCACATAGTATTATTGAACAGAGCTGTTGTTTTTCTTCACTCCAGCTTTTAGATTCTTTTTTCAGTTTTTCCTGAATTCAGAAATCTTCATTTTCTTCGTTGCTTCTTTATTTCCTTCCACACTTTCTCTATATTTTTATGCTGGAGTTGTGTTCACCTCTTTGATCTTAGAGAAATGAACGCACTGTATGGATTCACATCTTAGTAATTTTAAATCTGTATAGCACTTTTGAGTTCATTATAATTGTTTCTAATTTACTCTAAAGCAAGGGTGATTCGAAAAAGGTTCCCAAACCAAATTGTGTTAAACCTCAGCCTTGGGAGACCAGTGAAAGAAAAGAAACAGTTCTTTTCCTTACCTTAGCTCACAGTCAAAATGTATAAAGAGGTATTGTCAAATAAAAATATTTTGTTTTGTATGCTTTGAACACATTTGTAAATCAGGCCCTCCCATCTTGGTTTAGGCCCCTCAATTCAGTGGCTGGTTTTGGCAGCTCCCTAGGAGAGGCAGATGGTTGTGTAGTGGAGTTCTGGTGTAAGATGGTGCTGGCAATTTGTCCAAGAGGGTTAATCTTTCCACTAAGAAGCACTCACTGCTTAACTCATACAAGTACATTGCTGGCTGCTCTTTGGGTGCCTGTTGGGAAGAACTGCCAGCGCTCCAGTGGGGCATTGGTGTTGCAGGGCAGTGTGTTCTGCTGCAGTGGGACTTCAGTTGAGAGAGTGCTGTGAACATGACTTCCAGCATCCAAAGCAGAGAAGTCTGTTTTCTGACCGTTTCTGTTTTTTTTAAAAGTAGTTTCTTCTTGTGCCAAGTCTCCTAGTGTCTCCTGCATCTAGAAGTGTCAGAAATTTAGTTCTGTAGAAATCAGGCGCTATCCTGTGTCTGTCATTTGCTGTGGAAAAGAAGATTTAAATCCTCTTATGCCTACTCCTCCTTAATAAACAAAACAAAACCCAAGTGCCATAGATTTGGCAGTTGGCAGCAAGAATTTACAATTCCTGAAAAGGAACAAATATATCTTAAGGGACTATATTTACTTTCAAATAATAGTAATAATGATAACCATTTTGTTGCCTTTTTCATCAGTAGTTCTCAAAGCACTTTTTGTAAGGAAGTTTGGCAATACTGTATTCTCTTGACAATAGGAAAACATATGGATACCATAAGATCTGGCACCAAGATCATTTAATAGCTGGGTTGCAATTAGAGCCTAGCACCCTCTTTAAGACTGAAATGTTTTTCTTCCTTTCTTTCTCTTGGTAGCTTTAGATTGTCAATTTATTGATTCAGGAGATGGTGGCTTGACTTCACAGACATCAGTGTCCAAATGCTAAGGGAAGGATGTTATTTTTAGACTAATGTCCACTTGTATCTTGAGGTGCCCAGACATTTGCAGGCCAAAGAGTTCATCTAGCAATTTAAGCACAAACACGGAGAGGCTGGTTTTGTGCAGCATTGTGAGAATTAACTGCACTGCTGTTCTGAACTGGAGCTGCTTATTGCTGCCTTCTCTGAAAGACTGAGCTGCTTTTAAACATCAGACACGGTCTGAAGGGAACTGTGCTTTTGAAAATGTGATCTGGCATAATAAATATTTGAGTATTAAGGGTGAGAGTGAGGAAACTGATAGAGGTGGATCTATCATAACTGCTTTCATAAAATATGGAGACAAGCAACCCTTTTAATCCATTATTTACTCAGTATCTAATTATTTAGGCAATTTTTTAAGTCAGTAAAAGGCTTAACTGATTCCAAACTATATTTTGAGTCATGACAAATTCTTTTGTCTGGGTAAAATATGATAAATTTTGACACTTTTATGGGTAGAATACCTTCCTGTTGTCAGTGAGAGTTCTAATAACTTAGTCACTTAAAATTCTGGAGGGAAAAGAAAAATAATTAAATACGGTACTTGTTACAATGGTCTTTTTACTGGTTCATTCCATGCTGTTTCTATAGACTTCTGGAAGCTGTATGAGGAAAGCAAAGATTCAGAAGCCAATAGGGTAGTTTTGTGTCCTGTTTAACGTTTGTCCTTTTGGTTAAAAGCTGTTTACACAGGCTGCAAATGATCCATCCTGCTCTATTACTACTAATAAAACACAGTTATCAGTATAGTGGCTTGGGCGCAAACAATTAACTCTTTCCTTTCTGGAGATTTTTTTTGTGCATATAAAAGTATGTTGTAGGCTAATCTTTCAAATATGTCAAGTAGACTTAATGTACTTTTGAGCAAGAACAGTCTTGTAGCCCTTGATGCTGCTGAGATTAGTCTCAGGACTGCCTTAAATTGCTCTGGCTAGTAGCTTAATTGTTTCCATATAGAACAACTCCTCATATCAAAGGAATTCTCAATTAGGGTAAATTTGTTGTGTGATAGAATAACAGATTTAATGATAAGGGTGTTCTGCTGCATATCTATATAAAGACAAACATTTATGCTAGCAATGACTTAGATCTGTGTTTTTCCCACATTTTCAAATATTTGGATTCTTGTTTCCAGATTTGACCTGTGAGAGTTGTGGTGGTCTGGCAGGTTCTGGCTAAAAGATTTGAGGCCTAGTCACACACATCTGCATGTCAGGAATGTTGGAACCCAGAGTTTGGTTTCAGACCTGTTGCTGTTTAATGTTTGGTAGTTTTTAAGTGCAGAAGATGCGTCTGTGCTGAACTTTGAGAACTGCTAAACATTAGTTTTGTAATGACTCAGATAACTGCCACTACCCGAAAATGCTTTTTAGGATTCCACAGTAAGCATATGTTTTGATCAGTTAATTCTACCCCTGCCTTTTTTTTTTTTCTCCCTAAATACAGAACTTTTATGTGGGCTGACAAGTTTTATTTCAACTGTAACCCCATGGAAAAAAGAGCTAAGATGCAAACCCCTAGCGATTGCTTCTACAGTTGAAATCTTGGCAGAACTTTAGGTCTGTTGTAGTGGCACTAGGAAAATGCTATTCTAGCTGGTATTATTCTTATATGATAAAGAATAATCAAATTCTAACTATAAAAATTTTATGAAAAGGTCAGTTGTACTGCTGATGTGAAAAACCAGGAACAACATTTTCATCTTTAGTTTTTTGTACTCCAAAGTAATGTTGTGTATCAGGAACAGGGGTGAAAATAATGAGCAACTGAAGAACCTGGTTTATTGTAGTGGAATACGAATACATGTGCACACATCTGTCATTCAGAGGATTGTTTCATCACCCTGAAAGCAAGGAGAACTTGCCTCCAAAATCAGTTTTTCTTCTTGTACCTTCTTTTATCCTGCCGTCCTAGAGTTCATTTGGAATATTTTAGGTGAATTCTGCACAAGTTCAAAGGCATTAGAGCAATAATAATCCTGACCTGGGCCCCAAATCAATTTGTAATTTGTCATAAGAAAAAAGAAAAAGAAAAAAGCACCAGTTCAGCCTTTCTTCATCTTTTCTTTTCCATAGAGACAGAGCTTTGGTTAAGATGCTTCTAACAGTACCTGCCAGCAACCTTAGCCTGGCTGTCAAACTGTCTCAGTATTTTGGGACCATCTGGAAATCTTGAGTCTCGAGGCTCCACCTTGCACTTGATAGAGTAGCACTTGTATAAAATCATCACTGGACATCAACTTACATCTGATGGATAAGCAGAAGTATGTGATAGTCGTGGTGACTGAGTGTAACAGAGTGAACATTTGCCAGGCTGTTACTTTGTCTTTGTATGGGCTTGAAATGGTAAAGCTTCTCCTTCATCACTAGGAAAAGGGTTCCAATACCTAATTTTCCCAACTTCTAATTTGACAAGAAACATTTTATTTCTAGGGAAACTTGTGTCACTTCAGCTCTGTTTTCATTTTTCCTAGTTTTTGTGCTTAAAGAACCATCTGGTACCAGATTTTTCCATTATTAAATGCTTTTAACCTAACTCATGATTAATGAGATGCATGGAATTTGTCAAAAGATAAAGCTGTCTTATTTTTTGATATCATGTTTATTAAGTTAATACAGGACTGGACATAATATTTTCGTGAAAGGACTCAGCCCACAGTAAGTGCACAGGACTTGTGGAGCTGTACTTTGTACTGGGTCTAGGATGTGCAAGTATTAAGTGTGTACTGTGGAAGTTCATACGAAGCAGTAGCTATCTGGAATTTAGACATTGAAGAAAGCTGCTGCCTTCCACCAAGTTTCCTTGACTAATCTCTGAAAGATGTGCTGAAAACAGTAAAGTAAATTTAGAAAATAAAACTCAGAATGGAGGAACCAAACAGTCAGGAGTCTCATCAGAGCTGTACAGAACAGTTAAACACAGCTTCAATTTTAATTTATAAGCACTACTGGCCAGCAAAAAGGAGGTAGTCAGAGTTTAACCTAACTTCTGTTGACAGCAGATTCTTAAGCAGCTGGAAATCTGCAATATATTTTGCTCTTTCTGGTAGAGTAGTCTAATTCTGAAACCATATGGGAGACATTGGAATACTGTGTTACACACATTTGATGTGGAGTGATGCCTTTTAAACAGAATAAAAAAAACTCACTGAAATTTCAGAAGACTTTGTTTCATCAGTCATAGATCAGTCTCAGAAAAGAGTTCCTAAACTAAAAAATGAAAATAGACGTCATCTGTGCTCTTAAAGACACTACTGAAAGACCTCCCTGCAACGAGACAAAGTTTGCAGACTTTGAGAGGGAAAGAATTCAGTCAAGACTGAGTGTAGGACAGTGAGACAGTTGCTCAGTTGGGTTAGTGAAGGACTCAAATTATACTAACTAACTAAATGCTTTTACTGGATGATGTAATTAGTCATTACTAATATGGACATTATTAATTAGTTGTTTTTTCTTTGTTAGATTCATCTCCCCCTCTCCCCCCACCATGCTCTCAAAAATAAGTTAATTTGGTTTTTTGCAAGTTTAGTGAAATTATTGTGGCATAATCCCATGAATTTTGTCTGAAAGTTGTGAGGCACTGCATGGTAGCTATAATTTCTTTACATACAGTTAATTACCTTGTCCATATTGTGTTCTCATCAAGAAAAGTCACATCTGACCAAGAAATGGAGCTATAAAGCTGTGTTGGCTGTCATTATTAATCTTAAACTATTTTTAATGTGCATCTACTATCAGCTTTTCCATTATTTTGCTGAGGGATTGTGTCAACTCGCATCAAATCATTATTTGTTCATTCTTCATTTGTTTACCTTGAAAGCTTTTTCTTTTGGTTGCTTTCTCCTTCTCTTTTCTTCCCTGTTCTCTGGAATTTCTCATGTTCCAGAAATTGTAATACTTTAAACTTGAAGTAGTTACTCTTTTATTTTTCTTCTGAGGTGAAATTGCCTGATTCTGCAGAGTTAAGAACACTGAGTTACTTCTAAACATCTTTCATATTCACCGTCAAAATGAAAAACAATACTTTTTAAAGCACTGGGAGCATATTGTCTTACACTAACAGAAAGATTTACCTGTTCTTAATTTGTTTGGCTTTCTTTCTATATTGGATGTGTACTTTTGAGGGATAACAGTGATAATGAGGGAGATCCCCAGTGGAGAAGTAACCAAGGATACTCTTGCAGGTCATCCCAGTGTGTCACACTGTAAGTGACTGGTTTCCAAACTTGAAGACTGGAGCTAACTCTGTTGGCAACAGTATTGTTCCAGGGTAAAACATCATAAGTGAACTCAAAGTTGAGCCCAATTCAGTTGACTGTCACATAACAATGAATGATTCGAAGCATTTTAAGTTAATTTCTAATCACAATATGTGTTTTTTTTTCAGCAGAGTTTAAAGCTATAAACTGTGAGAACTAAATTTTTGGATTTCATTGTGTCTAATAGTTCTTCTGGCTAAAGTTCTTGGACTGACACATAAAATCTTCCTTCATAACATATAAACCGAAGGAAAGTATAATCAATGTAACTCTTTTTCTGTTATTTATAAGATTTAAAGCTTCTTATAAGTACGGTATGTCATATCTTACCATCTTGAGTGATGGGTATAAAGGTGCAGCAGATTTTAGGAGTCTTTGGAGTTTTCTTCATTATGAAGAGGTTTCTCAAGGCCCTTCAAACAACTCTCATTCACATAATCCTTGTTGTCTTTAAGTTATGATAACATTCCTTTTTGTCACATCACACAGATTGTAATGAAAGGGAAGGATTAACCACCTGGTTACCAAGGGCCATTTACTGCTAAATGATAATAACTGCAAATCAAAGTGAAAGGCTTCACCCACTTCAGGTGGTGCATAACAGCAGTGACTTCACTTAAGAGATATGTCCATTAGCACCTTAATCCTCAGCAGAGTGTGAGCATGAGAAAACTTGTTCAATCCATAGTACAGCAGGATAATGGTGGTAACCATATTTTCTCATTGCAGCAGATATGTTTTCATTAATATTCTAGATGGATTTTTTTTTTTACCATTCTGCCTAGTCTTGTTTGATTGACACTCAGAAGATGAGTTGTATCTCAGCATTCAATTTAGCCCTTCAGATGCATCCTTCTTTCCTTTTCTTTTTTTCATTAGATATAACTTTTTGAAAGTTGCCATTTCTTTTTACAGTATTTTCTAGAGGCTTAAAGCTTTAAGACCAACAATATTATTACATCAGTCAAATGCCAGCAGGAAAGTCTCTTAAAAAAGAAGGGAATAAAGTAATCTTTAATCCACCTTGACTAATGTCTGTCAGACCAAAGAAAAGGAAAATTTAGCAAATAGAATTTTTAAGGACTGGGGAGAGGAGCATGGTGGGAGGAAGGGGGATATTTAATAAAGATCAGGAAATTCAGAAGAGCTTAGAAAAGAGGTTTTTTCCAGATGTTGTAATGTGAGGAGGCCACATGCTAAGTTTATTTGCAGAAATTCATCTCTCACTGATTCCTGTGTTTTGGAAAGATCTTGGTTTTGCATTTGTTTCCATAAACATCTTGATTTAAATATTTCACATATATCAACTGCAAATGTGTTGAAACAGGAACAACAGAGGCAGTTATGAAAAGGAAGCTTGAATGTACCCATTGCACATGATATTTTTCCTTCTATTCTGTCTTTCCATAGAGGTGGGGAGATGCCCCTGAAGGTTCTGATCTTTGTCAGAGTCATGTGGATAAAACAAAAGGTGGGGCTGAGTCTTAGGATAAATCCTTTTAGGAGCTGCATGGGGAAGGGGGACCATTAACTCTCTTGGTGAGGAATGTAGGAGCAGCAATCCCCGCCTGGCCCGCTGGGGAGTTGTGCAGCATTAGGAGCAGATAAGGGGAGGGGAGAGAGGGATAAAAAAACCAGGCCCAAGGATGCTGAAATGAAAAAGTCTTGGGCTGGTATTAAAGCTCTTTAATTCTTCAGTTGAGACTGTTCCTGGAAGGGGAAATTGAAAGAATCATAGTTACCATCTGCTTCAGAAACTTTGTTTAATAGCCAGAGCTGCAGGCAAAAGGTGCTCGCTGTGGGTCTGGTGCAGAACATAATGATCCAAGAATTACGGACAGCCCTGCCAGGCTCTCCTGACTCAAACAGCCTCCATGTTCTGTCTAAATTATCCCAAGGATGTTCTCAGAAGTGCAGTTCTCTGCTGCTGCCTGCTCCCTATGAGCCTTCTGGTACACAGGTGTCAGGCCTCGCCTCACATCAAGAAAAGGAAAATTCCACAATCTTCACTTGTGGTGAAAATGTTAAGTTGTGTGTTACATTGTCAAACATTGTGACTTGGCAAAATTAAACAAAAGAGGATGTGATATAACATCCATTTTATAGAAATTAAGATGCCAAATCTTGTAATTTTTGTCCCAAATCTGTACTTGTATGTCATTTACATATAATAATAGTCCAGAATATTTTTATGAAGTTGAACATTTCATATAATAAGATCTTTTTTCTCCAAGGTATTTACTTTAATAATTTAATTAGCAGTCGCCTGGTGAAATTATTTTTTCAGCTAGCAGAAGAGCCACCTTCATTTAAAATTCTGACTTAATTTGGCTTCAAAATTAGGTGGCTGACAAAAGGCTGCAGATTTTTACCCTTTTTGTTTTGTTTAAGCTGTAGGGGAAAACTGATCTCTGTGTTCTTTTTGTTTAAACATTTCTAATGAATTCTGTTTGTCTAGAACAAGCAGTGAAGTACTCAGCAGTAGATGCTATGCTCTTATCTAAGGATATATAAAGGCACACATCATGTTGTTTTATTTAAAAAATGATGTGTAATTACAGAAAAAAGAAAATGTTGGAACAGGTGAGGCACTGTCACATGTACACGTTCGGCATTTGTTTTCAGGGAGAGTTTTTTGGGCTTCTCTGAGATAAATTATTCCCTTGCGAAGTTATGAGGCTTTTTCAAAAGGCTGAACCAATATTCTACTTTTTTTCAAAGAAAGAAGGAGAAAATTCCCCTGTGAGGTGAGCTTTCCAGCATGTTCAATACTGCAATACCTTCCAAATTTTGTAAAAAACCTAACCCCCTAAACCAACCCAAAAATAAACCCTACAAAAGCTATTGTCTGCTTCTAGGATTTGTATGAAAAAAGATAAGAGTTCTTTATGTCCTTTGCCAGGCTTGGCCTTGAAGGCATATTATGGCATAAGATATATTTGATTAGTGTTATTTTATGCTGCTTTTTCAGTGCTTACAATAAGTGTACTTGAAGCTGGGCAGCTACTAATTGAGAATTTGAGCACTCAGATATATACCCTCAGGAGGAACTGTGCTTTTAAAGCACATGTCCCTACTACCCTCTGTGACTGGCCTGTTTTATGGCAAAGTGGTGGCACACCATTCATCCTGAAGAGATCTGAAGAGCTTTAGGAAGTATGACTTGGTCAGCTTCTGTCTATTTATGGTTAGGGAGAGCATAATCCCAAGTACAAAAGCTATGGGGACCAAGAGGACTTTAATCAGTATTTTTCAAAGAATTAGACAAAATTAACTCCTGAGTTTAATTTTGGTTTCCTTACTGATAGCTGTGATTCTGAGAGATGAAATGTCATTGTGAGAAATACTCTTGTAAAGGGTCAAAAAATTTAAAACCCAGTCCCAAAACCAGTGTTTTAATCTAAAAAGACTGTTGTTGTTGAATAAACAGTTGTGAAAGAACTTCATGGGAGGCCTTATGTTTTTGAGAAGTCTTAGATGCTGAAGCTTAAAAATCATGCAGCAATCTTCTGGTGTCATGTTCATACCCTCTGGTAATTAATGTGGCCCAGTATAGCTCTCATTAAATTGTATATAATTTGTGTCCAAAGGATTTTGACTTGCTCAGCTGGAAAATCCTACATAGGCTTATGTTATTTACAGCTACTGTGTCTACGTTTTCAGTGTTCCATAGAATTAATTTTTTAAAGTGCTACCAGAAATTTGGGCATCTTTTCCTATTTTGTATTCTGGTGTCATCTGAAGGCCCTTGGAAAGACAGTAGGTTAAGACATAATAACAGAGCTGGTTAAAAAGGATTTCTTTTAGTGTTTTCTCATTGAGTAATGCTGCTTTGTTAAAACTGTCTCTCAATATCAAGGTGGGATGCTGGTGCTGGGAAATGGAGAGTCAGAACAACCCAGAATCCAGTAATTAAGATACCACTAGAGATGTGACATAAGCTAAGCTCAAGTTTCAAGGCTCAAATCAGATGCTGCTTAAACTTCCATTTTCCATATGATCCTGAGTGTCACACCCACTAGGCTGTTGTGGGGCATACGGGTGTGTCTTTCTGGCCTTTACATAGTTTTGTAATGAACTCAGTTCTGTATTGATGGAGCAAAAGAAATGCTAAATTGTCACTATTCCCCCTGCCTCCCCTGCCAATGGAATTGTTTCCTAGCCAGCCAATTCCCCAATTACTCTCCTACTGTGAGATTCAGTAACTTGTCAGGGGTCTGTTGTATAGGCAGGAACTGAGCCAGGCTCTGTGTGCCAGTGCAGAGCATTAAGCCCTCAGCAATTCCTCATTTGTTGCTGTCTGTCTTTTGCTGTACAGTGTGGGATGTTTCCCTCTCTCCCCACCCAGAAGTATATCAGCCTAAAATCCAAGCATTCTTATGGAACTGATAATTCCATGTGCATCAGTGACAGGAATGCGTTCCTGAAAACTTATAATACATTTTGGTATTTGCAGACATTTGCAGTACCTGGGTATTATATTGAACCTCTTCTCCAGGACAAAACTAAACTCCAGAGTTCAATCACAAAATGGTCATATTTAAATGTGAGAAGGGCTTAAAATGCCCCCATTTTATCAGTACTTCTCAGTACAGTTTGTACTTGCATTGTTTGCTCTTGTTAATAAGAACCTTCCTTAAGCCTAAGACTGGAATAAATGAATATTTAATTTAAGTAGAATGGTAAACTATCCAAGAGTTTGTGCATGCCTGAGGTTATCCATTTGTTGCTACATCTCTGGAAGTTCACTGAGAAGCACAGATTAAATTACCAAGTATTTATTTAAGTGTTGTGACCTGCCAAATAGACTTATCAGGCAGCTGGAGGGATAGATTTAGGTGTCTCTAGCTTCTGCTTAGAAACACAGAGCAAACCTGTGTAGCAATTCTTTACTGGGGTAATAGAAGGGGAACTGCTGAATCTGTGTCTTCAAGCAGAAATGGGTCATATGCAGATCACTTGCCTCTGAGCAACCTTATCTAGCTGAAGAGGTCCCTGCCTACTCCAGGGGGTTTGTACTAGATGACCTTTAAAGGTTCCTTCCCACCCAAACCATTCTGTGTCTTTGTGATTTCCAGATACCTTTCCCTGCTGTGGTTACTGTAAGCACTGTAATACCTCAGCTTCCTCTCTTGCTGTAAAACCAGCATGAATAATCAAGGAGGAATATTACCTGGCTCAGTCAAAATTATTGTTGGGGTGAGAGGCTTCTTTGAGAGACATGTGGGATGAGAACATGTTGTGCTTCAGTTCATCCATGAAATTAATTGCAGGCCTCTGTTGTTCTGAATGTGCCTTTTCCTAAAGGATGCCAAAAGTCCTTCACTAATTCCTTCACCAGGCCTGCTGAACGCAGGTCCTGGAAAGAGGAGAAGGACCCATGTGTAGGGCTGGGGAATATTATTCTTCATCGAAAGGACCAGACTGACAAAATGTTGAATAGGTTATGCTTTGCTTCTGGGAGGGCAGCACAGCAGGGAAGGTACCACCTCAGGATGCCTGTGGGACCAGAATCCGGTTAACAACACAGGTCCTTCACATTTGAAGTGCAGCCACCTCCTGTTTCTTCTAAACTCTCAGGCAAATGTAGTTAGTAAGTACAGACTATGGGCTGGAGGAATTTGCTTGTGAAGAAATTATTATATAAGCTGCATTTAGCTAACCCATCAGAGTTTTTTCTGTAAACCAAGTTTTGACCACATTTTCCTTAAACAGTGTTCTGGGATGCTCTTCTGACAGTCACCACTTCTGTAGTGCCTTCTGTTTTCTTTCATCTGTTTTTTTGGGTTTCTTTTTTTCAAAATTTTTTTTATTAAGACTAGCATGCTATTTTACCTGTGTTCATCTGATCACATGAATTAGAAAGTTCTTTTTCACATTTAAAATATTACTTTGTTTTGAAAGAACAGTCTTGGAGGAATTTTCATAATGCTTCTTCCAAATGTAAAAAAAAAAAAAAGACAGATTGAAAAATGTTTAGAAGAAAATGAACAATATTTTTTGATGTGGATAGTTTCACATTATTACTACGGTTACTCCTCAGAGGTAGAGGAACTGTTGCTTTGAGGAATGTATATTTCAAATATTTATATTTACTTTTGGATACATTTCCTTGATTTGTTTTCCATAAGGTGTAATTTATCCAGCCAAAGATGGAGATGATGTACACTTTAGGCACTAATTTGATTGAAGTTTTTAATTGTGACCTGAGGATAAATGTTTTGGTGGGTTTGGTTAGCCCATATAATTTAAGGCATTGTCTTTCTAACCAGAGGTTGCTTCTTTCTATGAATTTAAGAATTTTGAAAGTAAAATGTAGTACTTTAAATTTTAATTTTTTATTTAGATTAATCACTAAATGAAACACCACTTTGAAATAAAAGCTCCAGGGTTGGTTGTGAAATCATTCTTGTTGAATTGTTAAATAAAAAAGGATTTTTTTAAAATTCTTAGAATTTGCACGAATTTATTCATTGCTTAGGGGTCTCAAAGTACTTTGGAGTAAACTTACTATTAATAAATGAAAACCTGCTCTCTCTTCCCCAGATGAATTGGCAGAGTATATAATCTCAAATGGTACTTTAATACCTCAATTTTTAATTGTAAGACACTTCATCCTGTGGAGGATGAACAGCTTCTGTGCACTGCTACAAACGGGGAAAGTGAAGTAAAGCTCAGGATTTTGGATGGATCTCCATCTGTGCCAATGAGGTGCTGTGATTTAAAGTTGCTACTCTGATTTTGTTTCCTTGTAAGTGAAGCAGGGGTGGCCCAGGAGCCCAGCAATCAGCAGGACCTGGCTGGGAGGTAAATCCCCTTCAAGGCCTGGCACCTCTGCACTGTCACTGCTCCTCAGTGAGATTACAGGGGAATGATGTCTGGGATGGTCAGTCAACCATGGCAGGTCTGTGGTAGAGCCACTTACAGAATCTGTTGCAGAACCTGAGCATTTCTGTTTAATTCTGAGCACGGAGACAAACCAGAGATACTCTATCTGAAACTTGATTTTAACTTGTTATGGTTTCATGCACATGTCAATATTCTCTGCTCTGTAATGGTAATTGATAGCTAAAGAAAAAGGTAAATTTATATGAAAAATTATTTATCAGAATTTTTGTTGTACAAATTGTTCTTTCCTAGGCTTGCATCACCAAATGATATTTATTGACTTTAATTGGATATGATTGCATTCTGCATCCTAGGCAGAACAATTTTTTGCTGCTCTCTGCCTCTGTATTTGCTTTTCAAATTCAATTTTCTATACCAAAGAGAGTGAGAAAGCTATTTAACACAACGATACTTATTTAGAATACTGATTATAGTGTTCTCTGTCCCCTTTCCATCTTTGAGACATTTTATTCCCTGACAAACTATAGAAGTGTTAAAAATTATAAATTGTGTCAGTAGCAGAGAGCTGATAGGCTTCATGTATGGAAAAATACCTTCTTTCAAGTATTTTCATCATGATAGACACTGAAATTAGGATTGAAATAAAAAATTCCTCAGGGATATTTTCTTTGTTAAAAAATACCTCCTTACATGACTTGGTTTAGTTATTTTAGCTCTATAAAGTGTATTGTTTGTTGTAAGTAGCATTAATTGATGTAGCTGTATTGCAAATAGTTTGCAGTATGGTACTAAGTTATCATCTGCCCTCCAGCTACAAAATTTATTGGTGTGCTGGGCCAGCATTATACACTGAAATGTTAGTTGTTGCTTCAATTACAGACACTGAAATGGGGATGAAAAAGTGTGCAGGTTTTTTCCTTCCTTGCTTCTCTAAGCAAATTCTCCTCTAACTATATTTACCACTACCAGGAAATGCTGTTAAAACGTAGGATCGTTGCAGAAAGTATAATTTCCCATTTATGCTGACATTGTGCTCTACAGTGGGCAGTGTCATAGGAAAGTAAGATTAGTTCAACAGTATCTAATAGCTGGCTCCAGTGCAGGCTGAAATCGTGCCAATATGCTAGAGCCCTTTTCCTGCAAGGAAAAAAGTCTTTCAGTCCTCTTCTAAGGAATATTATGAAAGTTTGAAAGTTTGGTACCTTCTGACTTTTTCATGGGTATGGAGAAGGAAAAAATGTATAAAGAGCTCCTCTTGTAGCCAATTTATTACTCTGACAGAAGTGGGAGTCCTAAAGTGCACATGGATTCTTTCCTCCATGTTTCCTGGAAGGAATATATTGTCCATAGCAACGACTTTGGAGAGGGAAGCGCTTTAATTTCACTATAAATTCCTCCTGAGCAGGGATGACAAGCCTGCAACCAAATGAAAGTCTGAAGCTTTTGGTCAAAAGGGTTCTGTTGCACTCTTCAGAGTGATCCACAACTTCCCTAGCTCTACACAGCTCTGTGCTTCACGGTTCTCTGGGTTGCTCAGTCCAGATACAAACATTCACTGTTTGACAGACAGCTTATGCTTGCATGCTTCATGGAGGATCTGAAACAGAGGAGAATTCCAGGATGTTCTCTCCAAGGCTGCTCAGGCAGGCACTGACCCATTGAAGGCAGTGCTAAGGGCTTTCTGAGATGAGTCCTCTTGGTGAAGGAAAGGCAGCTGCTTCCAGAGCTCAACACTGTGTCTGTCTTGATGCTTAGAAGTCGTTTCTTCAAGCAAATGTCTATATTTGGAAAGCTTTCCCCACTGAGTTCTGCTGCACCACAGCATGGAAAGCACAAATTCCAGTCCTATTAGGAGAACACTGCCAGGGTACAATTTAGTGGTACAGAGTAGTTTTATAGGCTGGACTTTCAATACCTTAGTTTTTACCTAGATTGGATTCTTTATTTGAAAATAGGACACCATTCATACCATCGAAGGCATTGTTTTTATATATTCTGTTAATCTAGACCTTAACGTTGCTTTTCATCTTTCTGTATTTCCCAGTGCTGGTTGTAACACATGAATTTAGGATGGTTCCAGTAGGGAAAGTAATATATTATTATGTTAACTCCTTTAGAATTATTATATATTTATTTTCCATGATTTCCAGGCTAGTGCAGCCCTGATTTTTGTTGTGTACTTCTAGTATGATAAAAACAAAGTAGCAGAATTGCAAATTTTTGTCCTTTCTCTCTTACTTATGGTGTATGTTATTTTATGTCTTGGAGCTCTTCTAGTTTAGGATGAACTTAACTGTGGTGGGGAAAGCTTATGCCAAATGCATTTGACAGTTTAACAATTTTCAGCTGATGTCCTCAGATTCTGATGTGCATTTTTGTTCTGCTGTCTAATTATAGCACCAGTAGAAAAGTGTACAATATGTTGCTGCTTTCTTCCTGAAATTCTGTACAGTGTATTTTGCTTAGTGATGGAAGAGGAAGATGGAACTCTGTCGTGCTTTTTGAGCAAACCAGAAAATATCTCCCTTGTATGTTGTCATAGAAAACAACCTGAGTCTCTATTCTAATACTTGACAAGGAACCTCTCTAAAATGAGGAAACAATTTAATATTGGTTATAGGTTCTTGCCATAGAGTCACAGCATAATCTTGTATAGTATTTTTCCTAGGTTTATGGAACTAGTGCACACATCCTGCTGCACTACCATCTTAGCCTGCAGATAACAGTATTTTTCATTCCATTAGATTTTGAGTAACAAATCCATAAACACACCAACATGTCTGTACTGAAGACACCTTTCACAGCTTCTCTGCGTTTATCCTTATGCTGAAGAGGTTCAACCCAAGGAGGAGATACAAGCAAATGATTCAGTTGCTGTGCAGAAATTAAGATAGGAAGGATGTTTGAAGGATGAATGCCAAATACTCTTTTTTTATCTGTTTAGTTCACTCTTCAGCTACTGGTGAGTTGAAGGGAGGAAATTAGCTGGAACTAAAAGATGGCTTGAACAAAGACTCGCCGGCTGAGGGTCATGTAAGAAAAAGTTTAGACAGAAGCATCTTGTTTAATACAAAATGTATCTAACCAAGCTAATCCATGTGGATAACACATTTAAGGTTCTCACTGACAGGAGGTCATAGCCATCTGTATTTGATTGAATAACATTGTATCAAAGTCAACATGCAGAGGTCCCACCAGAAGTTATCAGAATTATCATTTCAATTAAACAGATGGCTGAGGAATCAAATGAAGAGCCTTTGAGTGATGGCTACAGAATCAATAATGTCTTTCTGAGCTTTATTGATTTATCTTTGTCCAGGCAGTAGAATTGATTTATGTCTCCAGCTTTATTTTGATAAGTCAATGATAGCTCAACTATTCCTAAATTAATGTCTTCTTTTTGTGAGGCTCACATTATTTTTTTTCTCCTGGTGAAGAGACAGAATTTTACATCAAGCCAAACTGATTTTACTAAGTAATTCTGTGGCTAACAGGGTATCATAAATCAAGCAGAGGGATGGTCTCTGTAGTTTCACATGGAATGGATGACTTAGAATTGTGGAAAAGGCACTTATTTATTTAGCCAGTCAGATGGTATTGCATTTTTCCTCTCTGTGCTAACAGAGCAGTTGACATTTGTAAGCAGACAGGATTCTTGCTGTGAAGAATGTAGTAGTGTGAGGATTGTAATGTATTTCTACAAGTAACAGGGAAAAAGAAAAGAAAAATGTGTCTGTGTGTGAGAGAAGGAGAAGAAAAGGGCAGTCCAGCTCCACAATTAAGCTGCTTCTGCCATATGGTACATTCCAAATATATGTGAAAAGGCATAACATGTGGAACTCAGTCTTGTGTGTTGTGGTGAGCAGGGCCTGGTGTGGTACCAGCTTGCTTTTTACAAACCCAGAGAGTAGCCTTGGTTTTGCTGCAGTTAGAAATGTCCATATTAGTACAAGTTTTGTTTTCCAGGTCATTGAAATATTGATAATAGTTTTACAAGCTTGTAAAGCAAGTAGGTCACAGCTGCTTGCTTGTCTTTTTCTTTTACAGTATGTACCCTCTGAAGTTCCCAGGAATAGTTAAGGGATTTTTTCCTTTGAAAAACTGTAGGAATGAAAAATAACCCTTCCCCCTCATGATCTCCTGTCTGCCATTTTTCAGTGCCAAAACCAGGCAGGTTGTCCAGTAAAAAATGAGTAAGTGGAACCTGTGACCAGATCTGGTGGTAAGTGAACCTGGGAGCATTGAGGCAACAAAAGTTATGTTTGTGGCTTAGATTTTTACTGGACTAATAGTTAGATCATTGTAGCTCTAACAGGATCTAGCCTCCTTGTTAACTCATGCTTTGAAAAGCTTGGTGCAACCTTGTACAATTTCATTTATTATGTATATCATAATTTATCCTTCTGGGGATCTTCATACATTGAGCAGAGAATGTCTACAAGTTTCTTCAACTATTTTAATCTGTACATATTGTTTTAGAAATGGAGAGGAAAAGTAATATTGAAATGCAGTGTGTTTGGAAGGAATGTCAGGAGATCTGGGTCATAATTCTAGCACTGGCTGACTTGAATACACAGGTAAATGACTTCATTTCTTTTATCTTTATCAGTGATTAAAAGGATAAGTAGGTCTAGAATTGCTAACTCCTACCCATTTGTTAAATCCCTTCAGTTTTGGTGATAGTTTAGGAGCTCAATTCCTTTGAGTATATAGGTCCCTTTCTTTAATTACCTTTAATTACCTTTACTTTGTGGTTTAATTTGTGCCAGGTTTTTTGAAGGTCATAAATTCAAAGCCCTGTTGTTACTGGGTAGGCAGAATACAAAAGTTACATTAAAAAAATCAACTTTTGGAACAGGGGAAAAGCTAATTATTTGATCTTAAAATCATAAGAAAAGAAAAAACAATACACAGACAGACTAAAAAAAAAAAGATTTCTTGAAATCAGAGTATTAGAAGAAAAAGCACTTTTTCAACCAAAATGCACAGTTCTTCAGGAAAGTCAAACCACTGTATCTTTGGTTGATTATTTGTCATAATTATGCTTATTAAGTGGCATTTGAGACTCATGTAACTCAATATTGTAGATTGGCTTTTCTATGAAAACATAAACAGATAATTCTAAAGCATCTAAAGTCAACATAAACATTGTAGATAAACCTACATTTTTAATTTTTTTTTTTTTAGTGTTTAGTTCTTTGTTACTGCTGAATGGTGAATATATACTGGATGCATATTTTCTTTGCTGGTTTGGGCAATAAATATGTATATATACATGTACAATCAGATGTCTTTAAAAGTTTTAGTCTTAAGAGATTCAGTGAATGATAGTAGAGAAATTCATTAGAGCTGGACATTGCCTGAAGGTGAAACAGATCTTGAGAGGTATTTTTTTTCTCTATATGCATGTATTTTCTACCCAGTCCAGGATCTGAAAGTAATGCTCCCTTCTGATGTCTCAGTATGCTAAAAAATTAAAGGAATTTAAACATCAGTTTGAAAAGAGAAATCCACTGGGGTGGGGGTTTTGAAAATATACATTAAAGAGATTACCAATTCAAGGAAAGCAATTTTGCAAAACCACTTTTTTATTATATAGGATGGGCAGTCATTTTTAACTTAGGTAACGTAGTAAAGTTATGTAGAAACACAATGAGAAAAGGAGATAAAAGCATTCCAACTGTCGTTCCAATATTATCACTTCAATCAGAATTTGAGCACAATGTAACTGTGCTGAACTATGGTTCAGCATGTCAAGCCATTGTCTGGCATTAGCATCTGCATAGCTGCTATTGTTTTACTGGAGCAGCTGCCACTCAAAGCCGTGATGGAGTAGGTGGAAGGCATTCCACAGTTACACTTGCATTGTGCTGCACAAAAGAGACCTGTTGGGATAATTCCCCCCACGGTTTTTTTAACTTTGCATGACTTTTAATACGGAAAAAGCTTTTATTTGAAATATTGGACAGGCTGATAAGCAGGATCCTGGAGATGAAAATTACAATACAGAACTGTCTATAGATGAAAAGATCGGTGTGACAGAGTATAGATGTACAAGTTGTACTTCTCATCATTTCTGCCGGTGGGTGGACATAAGCACTCCAAACTGGAAATCTCCTCTGGTTCTTTATAGAGATATTTCATTCATATGTGAGTGATGCATTATGCATGAAGGAAATTAAATTTGTTCATCTTGAGAGAGAATTTGTAATCTTCTGTATTCAGACTATTATAAAGACAATAGAGATCAGAGGATGGCAGATGAAGGTCTGAATCGAGCTGAATGGTCGGTGTTCAGCAGTCAGCATGAGGTAGCTGTTGGACTCAAGGCCAATAAGTTGCCGACCTTAACAGAATCCTTAAAATGTTGCAGCTTTAATTCCAGTATTCATTAGAACTAAAACAAAAATCAAGAGAGAAAAAAGGAAGACTGAATAGAAGGGGTTGTCATCTTGCTCTTAATCTCTTTCTCCCAGGAAGGGGAGTGCTTCTGTATCTGGACTAAGGTTAGTGGACTATTCAGGAAGATTGGAAGTTTTCACACTGTTCTCACTTGCTGATGACGACATGTATGACCAAGACCAAGTGGTGATGTGGGTGCCCTGTGCTAGAACTTCTCATAATGTCAGAGAATAGTTGAGACAAGTTTTCCATCCAAGTTTTGGCATGACTTTAGATGAGATCCAGCATATTGATAAAGGCACCTACATCTCTAGGACATGTATCTATGCCCCTGTGGAGCCTTCCTAAATTACCTGCCAGCTCAGCTTGTCCTGGGACAAGTCTCAGAAAAAATTACCCTGCTCGCAATTGCTCAGCAACTTTTCCTTTGTCTTCAGTGTCAGGCTGTCTGAACCTAGTTAAGCTTGTGTTGCTCAGGTAGCCTTTACTATAGTCCTAAATACCTATTTCCTGTAGGAAGGATAAGGTCTGAAGGCATATAAATTCTCTTGTGTGCCCACTGTAATTTTAAAACAACATTTAAAAGGAAAAGTCTACTGTAAGAGAAGACTACTGTATTCAAGTTTGGGCAGGACAGTGCTGGAAATAGTACAGTCCAGGTTAGCAAGGAGGGAAGGAAAATAAGTAAAATGGATGGTTGACCAAACTGTCAATCAAACTTATTTGCATTCTGCTGCTCTTGTCTGGAATTTCTGGTAGCACTGTTGGTTTACTTGGTTTAGCACAGTCTTTCTTTTTCCTTTTTGTTTTACAGTAACCTGGAAGAAAAGGGGTAATTTTTTTTAATATCATTTTTACCTAGTAATTGTTTTTAAACTATTTCTACTCACTTGCAAAAAGGTTGCTTAGCTGAAGTAAAAGGCAAGAAATTCAAATTAAGCATGAGAAATAAGAATTTGCTGTGAAGAGTGGTCAAACACAGGATGTCCAGAAGTTTCCATATCTGGAGGTATTTGAAATGTGACTGGACGTAGTCCTGTGGAATCTGCTGTAGTAGACCAAGAGAAGATTGTGTGGAGTACTCATAGCAACCTTATCTGAAGGAGGCCTACAGGAAGGCCAGTGATGGTCTCTTTTTCAGGAGGGTCTCTTTGTCAGGAACTGTAGTGATAGGACAAGGAATAATGGGTACAAATTGATAGAGGGGAAATTTAGGTTAGACATTAGGGAAAAAATTTTTACTGTGAGAGTGGTGAGGCACTGGCACAGGTTACCCAGGGAGGTTGTGGATGCCCAAACCCTGGAAGTGTTCAAAGCCAGGTTGGATAAGGCCTTGAGCAACCTGGTCTAGTAGAAGGTGCCCCTGCCAAAGGCATGGGGAGTTGGGACTAGATGATCATTATGGTCTGTTCCAATCCCTTAATAGTCTATGATTCTATAACATTCTGTGATCCAAGCACAGGAGTTGGTTCAAATGAATGATATCCAGAGGTCCTTTGAACTTCTGTGATTCTTTGTCAAGGAGAATCAGGAAGACTTTTTATTTCCCCTGATGTTTCTTCTTTAGCTTAGTGCCTTGCTCAGCACAGTGAACAACTAGGGAAAGTTTGTTTGCCTTAGTGTCTTCCTAAAGTGAAGGGACAGATAATATCCAGAAATAGTCTCTGATAACACATCATAGTGATTAAATAACAACTTTATTTCTGAAAAAAAGCAAAACAACAAACTTGCAAGGCATGTCACAGGAAGGCACAGTGCTCTTCTGTGTCTCTTGAACACATCTTTTGTAGGAATTTAGCTGAAAGAGAATGGTTCACTAGCAGTGACTGTGAGAGGGAGAAGCATTCAGGAGTTTCTCTATACCAACTTCTGCAAAAGGCAAAACTTCAAAGATTTTTTTTTTTTTTTTTCCTAAGAAAGTAAGGGCTGCAATGCATTTCAACTTGTGGTCCAGGCTTTGCAAGTGCATTATCATAACCGTTCTCAATAAAATGCTAGTAATTTGAACAAAAGGACAATCTCTCAAACAAAAAAAATGTTGCCTGTCACTACACAATTTCTTTCTGGATTGATATCTTCAGGTTGTTCAAATATTGGATAATTTCTTATTTAAACACATAGCTGCAACAGTATGCTCAGTAGATAACAAGGGGCCCATTGAATCTGCAAGACATTTCTATTTGGTTTGTATCATATGAAGCCAATCAAAGGTAGACATGAGAGATTATATTATGCCTAAGCCTTCTTATTAAGGTTAAGATGAGATAAATGGAATATTGAGATTTTAATTTCCAGCCCTCTCATTTCTACTTCCTGAAAGGAAAAGGTGCATGTGGCTTAAATTTGAAATTTTTAATGGAAGGAAAAATGATCTGTGCAGAAGTTGTAGCATCAAGGATTGGCTGACTTGTACCATAAACCAAAGGAAGACAAAAACATTAAGAAAGTTGTTGCTAAACTACTTTAATTCTGTAGGAATGGAATAATATTCTCCAATCCAAGCAGTTCAGTGTTATCTACAGTGCTAACAAGATGATAAGTAGTGGAGCAACAATTAAAACCTGCTGTATGGGGACTGTACTAATGACGGATGGTGTTGTTATTAGGATCATTTGCAGAATTCATATTTTTTATGTATCACTCTGTAACCTTTCATTTTCACGTTTCTTATTAGTCCAAATTGAAAGACTGGGGTTGATTTGTTTATTTGTTTCCCTCATTTTATCCTTTGATTTCCACCATTTTGGGCACTCAGAGCATTTGGGCGCTTCTGACATATTATCTCACCTGCTTTTGAGATACTACGGCAATGCAGAGATTTGTATAAAGTCAACAGGCTGGTATGTTCCCATTGTTAGGTTATTGCTATTTTGATAATATTGGCTAAGGAAGAATATTGAATTACAGTCAACTGTAAATGCTAAAATCATTTCAATCTGAAGAGAGTGCACAGGGATGTGAGGCCTTGAAAACAGTGTTAGTGTTCAGGCTGCATCGCTCCATTTATGGTGCAGTCTTAATTTTCACAATTGTGTGTTTTGTCAGCCTCTTGATATACTTACACATACACTATATATATATACACACACATACACATAGAAGTTATAAACATTATGTCTGCTGCAGAGTTTGCATCTGGAGTAGTGCCCCAGCCCAGCGCACGGGGTTGTTTGCCATGCCAAAGGATCTGCATGCAGGAGTACAGCCCATGTTATAGTCAGACAGGTCATGTGCTGTGCATGCTGTGTACCTTTCACTAGTCTGAAAGGCAGGAAACAGCACATAGGCTGCTGTTCTGTAAAGGCATTGCTAACCTGGAAAATGATAAATATAGTGCTATTTATGTTTGCCAAGTATCAGAATAATAGAGAGGAAATTTTGAAGGCCCCAATAAAATATGAATTTTAAGGTGCTACCTCAACATCAGATATGTGGACTACTGCAGAATGCATATCAGAAAGTACCATTTGTACAAATACATTATTGAATCAATTTTAACTTCATGTGGGAAAGACATGAACATTTCTATAGACACCTGATTGTGCCATAGGGACCATAAAAATCAGAAAGAGTTTAGGCTGATGTAAAATCATAAGATGGAGATAGGAGCATAAAATATGATGGTAGTATTTATATGGCAGTGTACTAGGTCTTGCTTTGAATAATGTGCTCAGTGAGGCATCCTTTGCCAAGACCCTGAAGTGGAAGATGGAAAACAGAATGGATTGAATCTGAAATGAGAATGTCTCTGTTGCTGCTGGTTTCTCAGCTACCTGTTCCTGTACAGAGCAGGAAAAAGCTGAGCCCCTGGTGTGGTCCATCACTGCATAGCCACAGAGCCATGGCACGGCTGTGTTACCCTGTTGGAGGTGTCATTGTTTCTGCCCTGTTTCTTCCACTCTTAGAGAATCTTGAAATAGTTAATAGAACTGGTTAAGGGGTCAGAGAGCAGCAGAGAGCAGCTCCTCCAAGAAGCAGCGGTGGTGGTACAGCAAAGACAGAGAAGGAGAGTGAGGGAACACATAATAGAGAATTACATGAACAGTGAAGGCTGCCTGACTGCTCTTTTCACCATGCTCTGGAGTAGAATAGTGGATGAATACCAGATGCAGCAAAAGGGAGGAAAGAGCCAGCAGTACTTGCTTACTCTCTGAAGCATAATTGGTGTGCTTTCGAGATAGGTCGAGGAAGGATTTTTGTTTGTGTGTTCATAGAAATCATCAGGGGGTTGTGGTTTAGCTGACATTAGGAAGAATGGTTGTTAAGCTTTCTTGCATTGGAATGGTGTGCTTGCCTCTTTTAGAAGTATTTGCACAAATACCCAGGCCTGTGGTGATGGAGTGGTTCATATTCTGCTCTAGCCAGTTCCACAGCTCAGTGCATTATAATTAAACTGGTGTGCTTTTCCCCCTCTCTGCCTGTGTCCAGACACAGAACCCAGCGATACTGCTCATAGTCTTCCATATTAGGTAGGAAAAAAACCCCAAAATGATGCAGAAGTATCGTTTGTTAAAAGAATGTTATCAAAGCAAGGCAGGAGAAGAACTTCCATAAGCAAAGACCTCTCTTCCCACAGCCCACTCACTGTTTTAATGATCTGTACATACCCTGTGAGTCCAGGGGCAGAGTTTTATACCTACCTGACATGCAGTTGGTACTGAGCCACCAGGTGCCAAGCATAAGGCTGTTTTCTAACCACATTTGTGTTTTCAGATCTCTTGGCTGCCTGCATCTTGGTAAGCATCAGCTCAGCCATTTATTTCAGTGCCTGAATCGGATGTGCAATCATATATGGTTTTTCACAATTCTCTGCCTTTACTGAATGCAATCTGGGCAGGTGTTTGTTGTGGTAGTTTGAGGCCACTTCCCTTTCTGATCTCTAGTCCTTATTCTTACAGAGTCACTCAGGTAGATTTGAAAACATCAGCTTTTCCTTTTAACAGCGCATCCCATATTTTGAGAGTGTTAATTCAAGCTGCTGTACAAAGGCCTTCCACAGCAAGACAGGTTCATTGCTGCAAGTGTATTTTTGGTGACTTGCAGGCAAGCAACTGATCAGGGATTATATTTCTGATTATTCCTCTGATTTAGTTAGAATAAAAGCACCAATGACACTGCCAATGACCCAGATGTTTGAAAAAGCTGTAGATTAAGCTGTTGGGGCCTGTACTTCTAAATCCCACAGTATTACATTAACACACGTTCAGAAGCTGCAGAATTGGATTTAAATCCAGCTCTTGAACCCTCTTCATAATCTCATTTTATACCTGGAGTGGTGAAAATAATGGTAATGCAGCTGCTGCAAGAGTGACTGTGTGAGCATTTTTCACATTAGAAAGGCTTTTAATAAAGTAAAAGTGTCTTAAGTGCAGAAGCATCTTTCCTTACTGTCTTGCAGCCTTGATAGCAATGAAAAATATTTCATGTATTGTAACTGACTGCAGGCTGGAGACTGGTGGAAAAGGGCTGTGGTCTCTGACTCACAGTGTAGTACAAGCTTCACATATTAAGGCCTCATTAAGTATTGATGATGTTTACATCATTCATGGTTATTTCCAATTTTTGTTGCATGTCTGACTGTCAGATGGCATTACAGATGAAGATGAAGCATGAGAGCAGCAATTGCATCAATCTCAATTCTGATTCTGGATGTTTCCTTAAAAAAAACAACAAAAAAAAAAAAAAACAAAAGAAAAAGGTGAAGAAGTGGGAAGAAAAATAATTGCCTGTATTTATAAAGAAATCCTGAAGTGGGTTAGTGTATCGTGTACTGAAGTTCCTCAGCAAGGGTCATAAATACATGTAAATGCTGTGGCTTACATCCAAGATCATTTTGCCATGCTGCAGGCTTGGCACACTTCTTCTAAGTTTGATGAATGGGCAGCAGTGTAAGAGAATGGACACATAGCAGTGTGCACTACAGGAGTGCTCCTGGAGTAAAAAAGGTGCTAAATCAGATAGGCTTCACTGTGACTTACACTGCTGATTTACCTCCTGATGGTGGAAATAGAAAATGGGGCTTCCAGTACAGGTGATCCTTTTCAATGGTAATTTACCATCTGCCAGGAACAGGTGGTGTTTCCCTTTGAACATGTTTGTATTGTACATAAATGAAATGATGGATTTCCATTCCAGGACATTTTGTTAAAAAAAAAAGTTAATAATCTGCATATTTTTCAATGAATGCAGGAACCAGCCAGAGAATTACAGCCTAAGTGGAGAAATGGCTCATTTACAGTAGCTGATTCAGTTGGAACGTAAGAGTTCTTTTCCAAAAGATCTGGAAAGGGAATTTCCCAGTATTACCATTGGTTTCTTCACCTGCCCATGCACCACATGTGGTAGTTGTAAAAGCTTTTTATTTCTTTGAGTTCTGTATCCTGAAAAAAAATGCTGATAACAAAACCGTGATTTAAGCCATTATTCATCTGAAAAAAGAAGCAACCCTTTACAGGCTGTTGTTTTACCAGTAGAGGATAGATGAGGATATATGGAAGATAAGGATATAGAGGATATGTGGAAGGCAGAAGTGAGGATTAAAGATCAGCTGTGTAGTTATGTGTTACAAAGCCTTTGAGCACAGAAAGAATTATCTGTGAATTATGGACAGCTAAGGCCAACTGCCCAAATTCAGGTTTTGCTAAGTCTGGTGCTTTTTTGAGCCAGTTTACCATTTTAGCAGATCATGGCTATTATGGATCATTTCCAATAGCAACTGGAGGGACTGTTTTTCCCTTTTTTTTGGAAGACATTGGAAAGAACAAAAGAAAACAACAACAAAAAAGAGCAATATATATTTCTGTGCTAACTTATGCTTGATTTATGAGCACTTTCCTCTGTTTGAAATAGAGGACTAATCTATTACATTCAAGAGACAGAGAAATTAGAAAGAATTTGCAGGAGTTGAATGAAGGTTTCTTCCTTCCCCTATATGGGCAGAGGGCTGGGGTATGTGATCAACGTGATGAGCATCTCAGGAGTGCATGTGTAGCTTAGAAGTCTTGCTTGGCTTAGCCCTACCCAGATACTGTTGTTTTTCTTTCACACATCCCCAGTGTTGAGGTGCAGCTACTGGCAGCATACTTTGGTTGACAGCCAATCCAAGGAGCCACAGATACCTGAGCAGCACATCCCTTCTTCTGGCTGTGCCCTCTGCCCTTCTGGAGGAGAGCAAGAAGCTGTTGCCTTTAGATTCTCTCTGTGCCTTGGAAGTTCATCCTTTCTAAAGAGGATTTTCTCTTCAGTGAGAAGAGGTCAGAAATGAAGATATAAAGGATAAAGATACCAGCAAAGCTGGTGGTGCAGTTACTTCATTCTTTCTGTATATCATTTTGGATGAAGTGTAATGCTTTGCTTTTGACTGTAACAGAGTATTTGTATTAAACAAAAGTATAAAACCCCTAGAAGCTGTCTTAGGGAATCACTCTGATGGAGGCAGTTGCCTCTAAAGAACAACATACAAGAAATCTCTCTCAATAGGTAGAGGTGGCAAAACCTGGCAAAACTTGCTCCCTTAATGTTTGTGTCCTGGTCTGTTCTGCTCAGAGAGAGCAGTTTAAGGTCTGAAAAAAAGAGGTTTTATCTTCCAAGTTCTTTTTCTTAGTGTTGGCTCTCATAACTCTTGATAGCCCTGTTGAGTAGTAAATGATCAACTAAGTGGTAGGAAAACCAGGTAATTATTTTAGCAAGCATAGAGAAATATGCATTAAGCTTGAAAGTGGTCTACCATTAGTTTGATAAATGCAGCTTTCGTAGTAGATGTCCTCCCTGCTCAGGAATGTTAACATATTGAGATTTTAAACCACTGGTAGAGAAATCTAGTAAGAAAAAATCTAGAAGTTATAATATAAAAAATTTGAATGACTGTGGGTTTTTTTAAATTATTATTATTATTATTTTTATTTTATTTGCATCACCCTTAACTTTATGGTAAAGGTATTTGTGTCTAATCAAGTTTTTGGTCAATACCAACATATATTAGGTATAAGGTACTGTGTTTCTATAAACATCAGAAACCATACCCTTTTAAAGACCCTTCCTGGCCATTATATCAGCTGTCGGTGTGATCTAGAACCCTCCTCTTATCCTGCAACTCCCCTGCTGTGGGCTGAGCTGAAGTGACAATGGATTTGGTACATATTGTAACTCTGGCATTCTCAGTTTGGAAAAAATAAGCTCTAGAGAGTGTGTGTGAAGGTGGGAACCACCATCTCCTGCTGGAGCATTTGGCAAACTGGACCTGTGTCAGCTGCTCAGCCAAACAGTCCCATTTGAAAACAACTGTATCCAAAAGGAGACCTTTGCCTTGGCATTTCAAGTCAAATTCTTACCTGGGTTAAATCTGTGTCACTCAATGTTTACATTTGTTTCTTTTTTTTTTCAATTGTGTTTATTTCTTCACACAGGGAGTCAGACAAGACTCTCAACACTTGCATCAGGACCACTGGCACAGATGGAAATGCTGCGTGGTGTGGTTTAGTTGTAAATGTTTAATTCTGTGTATATGGGAGGGATTTGTTTTTAATGAAAACGTTACTGACGTTTACACTTTCCCTTTCCTTTATTTTTTACAGAATTACAGATGGTTTTAGTATTGTATACTTTTTGAGTTGACAATTAATTAAGTCTTTAATAACCTACTAAATGTATTGCTCGCTTTTAATTCTTTCAGTCCGGATATTTGTCCTGCATGACTTATCCAACTTTCCTTCATCAAAGTGTTTACATTTGTTTCAATTTATTTCATTGGCAGGGAATTTAATTTGGTGTTTAAATCAATTTATTAAATAAAATACTGTGTGATGATTAAAAATAATTTAACTATTTCTTATCTGAGTTGGAAGGCAGTATGAAACCCCCACTGTGTGTGGAAAGTTCCAGACCACTTCAAATGTATTTTTCCAGAGTTGTTGCTAAATCCTCAAAATGTATCAGTATATGTCTGTAGTTGTATTGGATCCACTGAACACATTGTGCAATCTCAGACAGTGCTTTCAGGGGTAAGATAGTCTCCCATTTTGATGGAGATACTGTAACTGTGCAGTTTTTGGTCATTGTGGAATCCATACTTTAGGATGCTGTTAACATCTTAGACCTTACTGTGCCTTTTTTTACACAGTATGGTGGAATTTATTTTTAAATTCATTACTTTCTTCCAAGGTAGAACATTTTCCTATGTGGAAAAAACTTACCTCAGATTAAAGAATTTCTTTTAGAGCTGCTGTTATCAGAATACTCAGGGAAGTACATTCACTCATTCAAGCAGCATCAATAAGGCTGAGGAAAACTTCTAATGAAGTGCAGTTACAATTCTATTTATGACTACTGTTTGACAGCTTCACTATCTGAATGCCCACTATTGGTTGATTAAATAAATGTATAACAAACCCCTTTGCTGTCAATTTTTTAAATAGAACTCAACAGTGTGACTGAAATGCTCAACATCTGCTGTTGCCTGAGGTGATGTATGCTAATGTCTGTGCCTGGGCACTTTGACTCACTTTCTTGCAAAATACAGTTCCATCAGCTGAAAAACATGGTTTGAAGGAGTTTGAAATTCTGTGAGGGCTTCTTCAGACTTTTCTAGATATGGCTTATGTTATGTAAGAACTCCCAGAAGGAGATGACTTGTGAAACCCAGAGGATGGATTCCTACTGTCTTAGAACTGTACTTATTATTTAACTTGTGTAGTTTGTTAGTGTTGAAGAAACATTTTCAAAATTAATGCTTAGGAATGATGCAAACCTTGTGAGAGCAGAAAATTCAGTGCAAGCCTAAATCAGAGACCACTGAAGTTGAAGGGAACTTCTCTATTGACTCCAGTGGAATTTGGACCAAGCTGTTGGTGTTTCTGGGATTCTATTGCAGGGCTTGCTAAGGTCATATGTTCAGAAGCTCAGATTATTTGTTTTTCTTTCTCTTTGTTTGTGTTTGTACTTCTTCTCTGAGTTGTTTCTTATGTCTGGAGATCTCCTAAACTTGTAGTGGTGGACTTTGGTTTCAGCAGTTGTGTTGTTAATCTTGTTTTCAGGGTGTTGTAGAGCAGTGGTATGAGGCAGATCACAAATTCAAGTCAGATCAAAACATTTGCTTGATAGTTATCACAGTTTATTTTTCATGGGGATCTAGATGTGGCCTTATTAGTTGCAGAGACTTATCCTTTCAGAGATGCACATTTAAACACTGTCTTTTAGTTTTGGTATTTGAAATGGATCTGTACCAACTGAAGTCGTAAAATAATTCAATTAAAAGGCTGGGATTTTTTTCTGTATAGCAGATATTACTGATGGAGAATTCAATTTCCTGTCTTGTTACTGGTAATATTTTATTGTGTTCTATAAGTGTGTTAATATTAGTCTGAAAGCTCTAGGTCTAGCAGTATTATGTTATAGACAGTGTATTAAATTGTTAACACTGTGTGGTAAGCAAGGAATGTGGCCCTTTTCTGTCTCATAGAAATGTTTGGTTCGCTCTGAAATCAATGATACAGTACATTAAAATAGGGCTAACTTTTAACATTTACCTAACTCTTTCATGTAGTTACACTCCCTATCATAGTTCAGAAACCTGCTAATGAAGGAGTCAGTAACTTTTTTTATATGCTGTAAGTAGGAAAAATTTACGTGACTTTCATGCATGCAATTTTGGTGGACTAGATGCTCCAATCTGTTATTGCAATATCAATGGAAGTAGTGTGTGTTAGCTACTTTCAGTTGGTATTTTTCTGCTTGCTTCAGTTTTGATGAATTGGCACTGTCTGAGGGGAAACACTGGGTTTGGAGACGCCACCTACTTGCAAAATTTCAAACTGGATTTACATTACAAAGCAGTTGTGATAACAAGCAGGAAATCACCCCAAATTTTTTAGGGTTATTCCTGTAAAAGAAAAAAATCAATTACACTTATGATCTAAAAAGAAACTGTATTGATTTGGAGTGTAACTTGTCTGTAATGAAATGGTTATTAGCTGAGCTGCAATGCCTGAGTGTGTGCTCTGCCCATTTTCAGGTGTCCGAGGGAAAGAGTGTGTGTAATGTGTTTTTGGGGTGTAACTGCCAGGCTGTGGCAACTTGATAGTGTCTGTTTTTTCATTAGGTAGATTGCTTAATTCTTTCACTCTCTGCTACAATATGTCAGTGTTCCCCCTCCCCCCTTGGTTTCTCATTGTCTGGTTCAATTAACAGTGAAAGACATTTCTTTTTCTAACTGTGCTTTTATGGAACGTGTGTGTTTATACACGACGGATGCAGAGAAAGGAGCAGGTAGTTACATACTCAATGTGCAGCATTAATGGCTGTTGTGAGGCACCATTGCTATTTTCAGAATGTGAACTTGAATATAAGAATTGAAGTTAAAGGCTTGATTATCCAAGACACTGGATTAGCTTAAAGAATTTAAACGAAACACATGGAAAAGTCAGTCCCTCTTAAGTAAATAACCAGGCTAAAAGAAAGCAATTCCACTCAGTTCGGAGTTGCAAGTGAAAGTAGTGCAATTGGTAATTGCTGCAGTCAGTGGTAGTTCAATATAGCTGTGTGTTAATGAGTTAATTCTTCCACACAAGACTTGACAGTTGTGAATCCCAGAGCTGTTTTCTTAGGTGTAATTTCCCATTACAGTACTGTCTTTGGATTTCTAGGTTATAAGGAAATGCTTCTGCCACTTACCTGTGTGTTCCTAGAAGTGAGCAAAGAAAAATAATGAAAGGGAGGATGGTCTGATTCCTCTGTAATTGATTTAAGACACTACCAAAGCAGAGGCTGCAGAAAATTGTGCAGGGACTTTTGAGATTTGTGGTTTAAAGAATGAGAGGGAAAAATTCCTCCTGAACAGAAGTAGTATTGGGGGAGCCTGAATTTACCACGGGGTAAGTAGTCTGATGTCCTGGGCCTGAATGCTGCAGAGCAGAGTGAAAAGTGTGGTCTCCCACAGTGGTAGCGTGCTTTGTGTTTGTCTTCTTGGAAAAAGTATCTTCCAGATATATTATGAACGGGGTGGTGATAGAGCAAAGAATACTGAAGTGCAGTTATATCCCTGTTTTCTGTTAATGTCAAGAACTTGAGTCCAGAGGGAGAAATGGGGAACCCGGGCAGTTCTGTCACCCTATCTGGTGCTCAGCCAGCCTTTCTGGGACTTGCCACCCCAGTTTCCAAGCAGCACATACAGTTCTCTGTAGCAAAGCAGAAACCAGAGCGGACCAAAATCTGGACTTTGGGATTTTCAGGAGGAGGACAGATTTGCAGGAAATGTTAAGGCCTGAAAACTGGGCTCAGTCCAAATTGCTTTGGCAGCACTTTATACCAGCTCTTAATATCCCTTCACACTGAGTTGCACAGCACTGGTGGAGCAGGTGGTGATGCTGGTATGGGATGAAGCAAAGCTGCCACATCTTGTGTTGTAAGAGCCAGTGATTCTCCTCCATAAAACACATTGCACAGAGGAAAGTGAAATTAGCAGCCTGGCTAATTGCTCAGAGGGTAGAACACCGGGGGGCACCAATCAAGGGGCAGCAATGCTGAACAGGCAGGCACTGGAGCACAATTAACAGAGCTCTTGTTACTGCAGAGCACAGGAATTGTCTGCTGACAGGAGGAGAGAGACAGGGAGGAGAAATGGAGAATATCTGTGAAAGGGAAACCAAGTGAAAACTAAGGCAAGCTTTGGGTTTCTAAGTTCCCTGACCTTCACTGGTCAGAGACATGTAGCTTTGTCATTATTTGTCAGGTCGCTGTTTCAAGGACAGAACAATTATTGTTCTTGTGTTAAGGTTGTGTACAGAGTCCTTTCTTCCTCTGATGTTTGTCCATCCCATCACAGATGTACATATTCTTTAACAAGATAAATTCATGTTTCCCATCTCAACTGCTCTTTTCCAGGTTTGAATATCTAAGACTGTGTTTGCTTGGAAATCCGATAAATGTAATTTAATAGTTGTATCGTTACTTTACGTCAGAAATGTATGTAGTGAATGAAATTCTAAATGAACAATGAAATGGATGAAATAAAGAGAACTAGGCTTATCTCTGGCAGTAGAATGTAGGTTACAAGCAAAAATGATCATTCCTAAATAGGCAAGTGTGAACACCATCTCAAACTAGAAAGATTAGGAAAAAAATGAACACTCTACCTCTTTAGCTAGATTAAGCTTTTGTTTTGCTTCTCTGCACACCTTTACATGCCAATAATTTCCACTAAATTAGCTATCCTATCAATTAATGTCCATTACCAGGATAAAGGTTTTTTTTTCTTCATAGTTATTTGACTGTGATTGTCAGATTTTCAATGGCTTAGTCTGACAGTAAGAGAGGAATACACTGAATGTGTTTGACTAATTCATGTTGTCTAATTTGCTTGCTCTACTGTTTTTGTTTTTTTCCTCATTAATCTTGTAAGTCTCTGTGGAAATAACAATCTTGTCAAGAAAGGAAAAGGAAAGGGCAGTGTACCAGCCCTGGTTGGTTATCCATGGAATATTCAATGCTTTTCTCATGACAGGAAATAAGAAGTCTGGGAAATGGGTATTACATGAACCAATAAGATCACTGCTGGCATAACTCATCAATTTGTTTGCTATAAATTTCTTAAAGCTTGTTTGGTTGATTTATAGGTAGTTCCTTGTTATTACCTATAGCCTTGGAGAAAGAACTGACTTGCTTGGATAATGTCCAGTAAAGCTGCACTGAGGCACATGTGCACTGCTTGTAAAGCTGGCTGAAAAAAATCCAATCATGGAAGGTTGTCCTTGTCTTGAATTTGAGTCTGTGACCTTCAGAACATGTAGTCAGTGAAATTTGGGATAAAACAACATTTTTGAGAGACTGAGAGTTCAGAGCTCATACAAGTTTTTGAACTTCCAAGTCCATTTATCTAACAAAAGCCAGAGGCTGGGGAAAACTCCCTGGTTTCTGTTTGCATAAGCAAACATCTGGTATAAAGATCCACTGATCTTCATTTTGACAAAGAAACCATATTTTTAGACAAAAAGGGCTGCAGAGACCTTGAAGCACTGAAGCTATATCTGAAAACCCCTAGTGTATGAAGATGGTAGCTTCCTCATTTGAGCAACTCTCCAAATGCAAAGTGCTTTAGTCTCGTTGCATTAATCACTGATGGCCAGAACTTTCTCATGAATAACCTAAAAAGTAAATCTGTGAATACAGTGATATCACAGATAAATCCTTTATATGTGTGTGTGCTTATACATACATATGTAATGTTTATATGTGCTTTCTAATATGTTCTGTCAACATAATCTATCCTCTTGCCCAAGCATCAAAATTTCAGCCATGAAAATGATTCCATGTCACTTTCTCATTCACATCTTTTTAGACTCTGCCTTTTTTATATTTTATTTTTAAATTTTATTTAAAAACTGCTAAACTGATAGTAGCATTTCAAATGTATTGGGCCCACGTGTTTGCTTTCTACAGAGGAGTCTGGAGTCTCTGTGATTCAGTTTGAGGAAGTAGAAAAAAAATATGAGTAATCAAAAGTGCACATTTGTAGGAATTCTGCAAACCTGTGCTATGTACTAATGGCAATGCACAGCTGTGGTTGTGGTGAACAGAGACTGGGAAATGTGTCATTCAGCCTTAAATTCAAAGGAGCAGAAACTTTAACTCCTGAGGGATGCTGTCACGGCTCAGAAGCTATGCTTTCTTGTGCAGGGGTTGGGTTTTGGCTTTCTTTGGATGAGAAACAAATTCAGCCCACCTGTGACAAGTAAATCTACTTGTGCCTGTAACTCAGCTAGGAGGTTACAGCATCAGCACCAGGAGCTCAGTGAAGTGGAAGGCTCTTGCAGCTGTTTATTGCTCATGCTGAGGTCCCAGAGGCAGTTTCCTATACGATTGTCACACTTTTGATGTAACAGGTAGTGACTCCGTGTGTGTGTAGAATAAAGTATAATTTTTAATTAATTTTGTCCCCACATTTGCAATTTAATACTTTTAATTTTTTTTTTAATAATCCTAAGAAAGTGATCAGAAAAATGGAAATGAGATAGGCAAAAGAGAGGGAGAAAGAGAGAAAAGGAGGGTCAGGCTCTAGGAAGTAGTTTAAAGTGGTCTGAGGCTTTTTGCTGCAGTTGGTGTATCCTGATAGAAAATGAAGCTGAATCCAGTTAGTAGAAGAATAATTTCCTAAGAATAATCTAACCTAATATTTAGAGTGAAACAGTAGATTACTTAATTAATGAATACCAATTAAAAAGTGCTTTACAGCAATGTCAGACATTTGAAATGTAATCTGTACGTATGCAAGGCAAGATTTTACCTGGAATGTTTCTCATGGATGCTGAGAATTTGAGCCAGGTCATGTACACCATGATGGGAGAGAAGCAGAGAGCATGGCTGAGTGACTGCTGTCTGTGATCTGCTGCACAGAGTCTGCTTGGGAGAAGACTGAGGAAAAGTAGGGATGTTTACATAGAGCACAGATGTCACTTTACAGGCATGTAGCTCAGAGATCCAGCTCTGGAGAGCAGCACTCTGTTAGCCTTCATTGCTGTAGAGAAAGGAATAAGAATGTTGGTAGAAGTAGGCAAGGAACATGTCTCTGTCTGATACCCCCTGCAGCTGCCTGTTTTCTTTGGCTATTGTTTCAGGCAAGATTAAACTGGCGTCCCCCTGTGATCAGAAAAAGAATGTTTGCTGGGAAACCAGGACCTGGGGGAATTTGTTAACTGGTAGAAATCATATTTCTCATGTCATTCTGGTGTCTTCAAGTGGAATTGCAGTCAGTCATTTGGCATGTCTGAAAATAGCACATCTTCCTCCAAATTCATATGACTCTGTCTTTGTAATATGGAAAAGAATTAATACACTGTTCCAGTGCAACTTCTCTGTAGCTTTAGTGGGAAAGGCAGGAGAAACACTTGTTAAATTCCAGTGGAAAGCCAATGTATTTTGTTACCCTCTGACTAGGGTAATAAACTGTAGTGGAAAGAAGCAAATAGAGAAAAGGTATTAAGCTGGCAATGTGTGCCAGAAAGAGTAAAGTGATACCAGTAAAGCTTTGGTTTAAGCATTGCCCCTGGATGTAATTTCAGTGACTTTCAGTGTGTATTGCACCATTTCCTAGGTAATTCCCTTTATCAATTGCAGAGTAAAAACTCCTTTCACATAGTACCAGTCAGATAGTATTTGACCCCATCATCAGGCTCCCAACTGTATTTATGGTGCTGTTTGCTTTTGCAGTTTTTTGTAGCTGATCTGTAAATGTGACTGGAAGCAGTGTTTTGTGAATGCTGGAGAGTTGCTGATGGTGCTGGGGGTGTTACTGGGTGCAGATGTCAAAGTGAGAGATCATTGACATAAAGGAAATCAATGCATGTGAATGAAAGCAATTAAGAAGTTTAATCATGGGAATAACACTTTCTCCCCTTACTGTAACGGTGAAAGACCTTTGCTTATTTACTGCTTTTGGTGAATTACTCATAATATGCTCATCCTTTAGACTCAGCACTAAAAGCAACTGTATTCCAAGTATGAGACAAGTTGCCCTTTCTTAACATTGTTTTTACTTTAACCATTTGTCTGCCTGTAATGAACTTGTACCTCATGCATTCCTTGACCTGATCAGAGAAGGTGAATTAGTAGGTTTGCAATGCTGTAGTCTTGAATAAATATTCAACCAACAAGGCTGAAGACAGATTAAAAGAACAATATGCTGTCACTGTATATGACAATATAACAAGTAATTTCAAAAGCAAAGCTGAAATATTCAATAAAAACCACATAAGCATAAATGAGTTGCTAGGAAACATCTTTTTTCTTTCCTTCTGTCTTGTTCACCTTGGTGGTATATTTTCTGAAGTCTTCTACCAAGGATGAGAAGAGGCAAAAAAAAAATATCTCTTTAAGTTGGCTGTTGTCCTCAGTTAAAATGAGCTGACACTGTTTCTTATCAGTATTCTGCTGAGGCACCCAAGCCTGTTCATTTCTTTCTTTAACAAATGATTGATCTGGACCCGAGAATTGAGGGAACCTTGTAAAGTGCTAAAGCAAACAAATGGAGATAGAGGGATTGATTGTGCTCTGCTGCAGTGATTTTATGCAAGTGTTTTTTATCCTTAAGAGACTTCTAGCTTTTGAATTGGAAAAGGTTTATATAGGCTTGAATCATTAAAACCTTTATTTACTTTCAATTAGTGATGTGCTGAACTGTTCAAGGAAAAGTTCTGGGATGCAAAAACTTGGTGTGTCTGCATGTTGGGATGGTGGCAGCTGGCAGCTTGTTTGCCAAATTTTTCCATGGCTTTTGATAGGAGTGTAACTGTAGCAGCAAAGATTTCTAGGTAGAGCGTTTGGGTAGTGTAGGTGAAACTGTTTTGTTAATACCTTTAGTTCTGATGAAGTGCTGAAGTTCATGTATGCTCTCACTGGGCTGAGCAGTGTGTCCCATTCCAATATCCTCTTATACTTGGTTGCCAAGAGTGAAAGCTGTCATAGCATTCAAACTTGTTAGTTGGCAGGACTTGCTTAAGGTGTTGTTAAAGTTGAAAGGTGCTGAGGATAACAAGTATCAGTGACCTATCAAAGTTTCCTACTCCTGGCGGTTGGAAAGCCGTGATGTCCTACAAAAGCTAATCTGCAGTTGTGGCCAGAATTGGCTCAGAAGGGAGGGAAGACTGAGCAGCCTTTTGAAAGATCTGGTGTGGCTTTCCTAAGATCTTCAATTTATATTACACTATGGAAGAGTCAAAACCAGAATTCTATGCTTCAGTGTAAAGTTCAAAGGAAAATACTTGGATTTTCTTCTGTAATAGAATGCTGTGTATAGTAGCATCTGTGAGAAACTTTAAAACCACATAACATAGATGTGATCAACCTGTCCAAAGGCGAAATTAAGCAGTGGGTGGATAAGCTTGCCCCGACCTCATCAACTAAAATTAGTCTTTCGCTGTAGCCTGTGAACATGCCTGACATCTTTTGAAAATTCATTTTCTTTGTTGTTAATTCCTTAGAGAGATTTTGTTTGCTGACCTTGCACAGTAATTGTTGTTGAGTTCATTTGTGGATTTAGGCTTTGTAACAGTAAAACAATAAAGAAAAATGTGCATTGGAGAAGTGATGGGACAGGTCAGGTTTGAGCGCAAACAACTTTATTATCACAAGTGAATTATGCAACTGGATGTGGAGAGAGGTGAGAGATATCCCCACCACTCCTTCTCCAGCTCTATATGCTGAGCATGATGCCATATGATTTGGAATATCCCTGGGTTAGTTGGGGTTGGCTGTCCTGGCTTTGTCCCCTCCCAGATCCTTGTGCACCCCCAGCCTTCTCGCTGGTGGGACAGTGTGAGGAGCAGGAAAGTCCTGCCTGTGTAAGCCCTGCTCAGCAGTAACAACCATCCCAGTTTATCAGCACTGCTTCCAGAACAAATCCAAATCAGAGTTCCATACTAGGTACTGTGAGGAAAATTAACTCCACCCAGGCCAAAACCAGCACAACTGAGTAAAATGTGCCCAGTTATCTGAGAGAGCTGAGAAGACAGAAAGAGGAGTTATATTTACCATATGTAAGAAAGAATTGAATGACATTAGTAGAGTAACTATAGAGGAAAAGAAGGTAGGAGAAAGGTTAGCAAGCGAAAGAATGCTGTGAACAAAGATACAAAATGTGAGGTTCAAAATTGTTTTTTTTTCCTCATAATGATTTCACTTATATATGAAGTGCATCCTTTCAATATTTTAATATAAATGCCAAAATTGCTGAAACAATGAAATATACATTGCCAACCCTAGTAAAGTGTCTGGTCGTAATTATGTGTGGCATATGGAGTCCTTCCAGTGTACTTGAACTGCAGATTAGGTAAACTGTGAAGTTGGGTACAAAAGAAAAAGCATTTGAGTTTTCCTTCTTAAAAAGTAACAGAAAGTCTGCAGCACAGCAACTGACTGATTTGCTTGTGCAGTTCATGTGGTATCTTGTATTATAAATAAATATTTAAATGATTAATACTCATGCATTTTATTCTGAAATGTGACGTTTCTAAGTAAATCTTGAGTCTGATTCCTTCTGCTTCAAGAGGGGTTATGAGTAGGTATTTCTCATGTGATTTCATGATCTTTTACTTGCTATTGATCAAAAAGAATGGGGTTAAATCACTGGTCTCATCAGGATTTTAATATCTGCCTACTCTGTCACAATGGAACCCAGTATCTTTCCTGTCTCTGGTAAATTCCAAGACTTAAGAATTAGAAGGTAAAAATATTTTACCATAAACCTTCTTTTTGTTCTTATAAGATGTAAAAAAAACACAACAACATAGCAGGTAATTGACATCAAACCTTAAACTTTAAAGATTATTTTTCTTCACTGCTAAACATCCTTCCAGTCTTGTTAGACCACTTGAATGAGAATGGTATTTTAAATCAAAGTTTATTTAACTACTGTTAACATAAAAATCAGCAGCCAGTCAAGTCAGTGAATTCAGATGACTCCCTCAGTCTGAAGAGATCACCACAGTTGTTTTTCTAATCATTGCAATCATGTTTTATAAAGCAGAGGATATTCTGGCAGAAAGAATCTGGAACTTAAAATACTGTCAGTGTTTTCCAGTGAGGACAAGTAGAATTTGTCATATGTCCACTAAACTAACTAGCCAAATAAACACACTTGATTTTGCTATTCAGTATGTCATTCGTCATCTTAATGATGGGGGAGTTGAATTCTATAGATACACATTTTTCTATAAGAATTTTAATTCAGGGAGCATTTTTATTCAACTGACACTGTTTCATTGAGACCTATCCTAGCAGGTTTATCAAATGCAACAAGAATTTAAACTGACAGCAGTTATTTATTTTTTCTACCTCTTTTATATATTTATAAAGATCATTAAAACCGTATGAAATTGAAGCTTTGCTTTATAAATTCAAAAACAGTCACTGTTTTCCTGGCTGTTGCAGTTAAAGCAGTGGATGAAAACTCTCTAAATTTATTTGCCAGAAAAAGCAGAGAAAGTCCTGAGAACTTTCCCAAAGCAGTGTGCTACAAACCTACCTCAATATAAGTTGGTGGCAAATAACAATAAAACCTGACAAGATATTTACATTATTTTTGTTTTGTTGGTTTTTGTTTAGTTTGGTTGTTTAGTTTGGTTGTGGTTTTTTTCAAAAAAACTTTGTTTATTAGAATGGCTGCATCCTTCCCCTCCTAGAGTCTCACAATATTTGTGTTGCTTTTTTTCCATTTCAATTCTTCTATCTCCTCCTCCTGAGAAGTCAGAAGGCTTTCTCAAGCAATAATGACAAACAGCAGCACAGTGCTGCCACTGTAAGAGTGTTCATAGAGAGAATTAAAGTACAGGATAAGTGAAGGTCAGAGCCATGATGAGAACCCAAATTACTCCTCCTACAAAGCTTTAATCTCTTGACATTCTTGGGTTTATAGTTTTGCTAATTACTTGCTAACTATTAAAAAAGAAAAATGATTGATATCGTCAGAACTTCCTTTTTCCATTCCATTGCTTTCTCTTCTACTATGGTTGAAAATGTCCTTTTCCTTTCATTTGCCAAGCCAAGCCTGGACACTGTTATCCAATTTTCTTCTTCTTCCAAAATCCATCCTAGCAATTAGATAGAGGAAAATTCTGCTGGTTTTTTTTTTCCTCCATAGCACATTGAAAAATCATTCCTGTTTTCTTCATAACAAGTGTTGTTCTTTATGCTGTAATTTTCTCTCTGCTTTTGTAGCCTAAAATGTAGTCCTTGTTCAGACTTCACTTGCTTGTCACTTCCAAAGCTCTCCAAAATCCCAGGATCAGAATACCATGAAAAACAATTCAGTCTTCACAGTGCTCATCATAATAACATCTTTTGAGCCCCTGTTTTTATGACTCCAAATCTGAAAACATGTACCATTCCCAAGAAATTATAGGTGCTATAAGTAGTTGGACTGTTCTTAAGACTTTCAGTCAAATAAATCCCAGAATGAATTCGTTTAACATTATGGTTCTTTTCATGAATGATGGATGAGACAATGAGTAAATTAATACTGACTTGCTGCTGGAAATGAAAGTAAAAGTCAGATTCATCATACAATGATGAATTCTTGTGGACTGTGCATGTTGGAGAGTCTGTGAAGTCTTTTAATATAATTTAATGAGTGAAGGAGTTTTGTTTATTGTTTTATACTTACATGTGTAGCATATGTTAAGTAGACATGCTAAATTTTAGGCTGCTCACATGCCTTTGCACTAAGCAAAAGCTATTACTGCTACAAGTAAATTTTTGAATTTTCCCAAAGGAAAATTTTGTTAAATTGTTAACAAAGAAAGTGGACCAATTTATTAGTGCCAAACATCCTGGAGGGTTTTTTCACCCTTCCTGATATAAGACAGACCTAAGAAAACAAGTCTAATGATCACAGAGTGATCAGACATATTCTAAGGCTACTTGAAAGCCAATTCTAATCAATTATTAGAAGAATTCCTAATAGGAATAAGAAGCTTAAATATGACCAATTAAGAAATGCAGACAAATAAATTTCTAAACTGAAAGGAGACCTATAAGTAAAAGTTCAAGTTTAACTGGAGATCACATCACAGAGGATTAAAAAAAGCAAGGAGTAAGAAGTTTCAAGTAATCTTGCTGATGTAGGATGATATTTCTTACTGGTGCACAACTAAAGTTGTTGTATTTGTAAATCAGTGGGGGTTCTGCATGCCCTCACCAAGCAAGTGTTTAAATTAACCTCCTGGGAACGATTACTACCTGCCTTCCCTACTGTGTGGCATAGGAAGAATACAATTTAAAAAAAAGAGAGAGAAAAAAACTTACGTAACATTAAATATTGTATTTTGTGTAAAATCACATTATGCATTTTATATATTTCACACATTTATATTTTATATAAATAAATGCATCTGAGTAGTTTTACAGTTTTGCATCAAGTTCAGCAATGAAAATGGATCACAGAACCACAGAATGTACAAGGCTGGAAGGACCACAGTGGATTATCTGGTCCAACCTCCCTGTGTAAACAAGGATTTTGTTATTCCTGATTTATCTAGTTGTGCAGTTCATGATTTAGAGATTATGGAGCAGGGATATCCTTAGGTGGCTGAAGCTCAAAGTGGGGAGGTAGCTCAAAGCTGCAGAGAGGAGGACAGAATTATTATTTCCAAGCAGTATTTTTGTGATGAGCATCAACCAGTTGTTGTACATCAGGCTCAGGATGGTGTGTGCTTTGTGCTGCCTCTTGAGGAGAATCAAAGTACTTCTTTAGCTGAGGTGGTTTGGTCTGTCCAGTACTTCTTGCCTGCTCTTTGGCTGCACACCATGTGCTGCTGTCTGCTCAGTCACCCAGCTCCCTGCACAGCACCGTGCCTGCTCACACGGCCCTTTTTTATCTACTTCAGAAATACTCTTGCACTGTAAATTGGTACATGTTGTTACAGGAGTGGAGGTTATGCCAAAGGCTGCCAGCAGAGATTAATTCTGTAGCTCCTTCATTTTCTGTATAGTGTTGAGTCAGGTATTATGAGGCAGAATTTAAACAAGCAAACAAAAAACACACTTCCCCACCCATCTAGTTGTCTCTCAGTTTGGGATTAAACCCACAGAAATGTTATCCATGAACAATATTCGAATCCTCTTCAGTATGACAATGCCAGGATTGTTTATAGGTGCTCCAATGTTGTTCTGTCTGGAGTCCTTTCCCGTGCTGTTTTTAAAAACAACTACTTTTTATACATTTAAGTGCAGTGTCTGCTTTAAGTCTCTATGAGATTAAAGTGTATTTCAGTAAGTTCTTACTGACAGTACAGAGCTGTTGAAGCAACCAGGATGTCAAATTGCAGGACTACCTTAGGAAATTTATATATGACAGAGGGCTAGAAGTTGCCAGAATTTTAGTTTGATAACTGTTTTTCTTTTATCAAAAATAATAGCACTGTTGTCATAAGTGGTTTCAGGTTGCTTTAAAAACTGATTTCAAGGAGCAACGCTAAGGAAGTGAGGTTTTACAAATAAATTACCAGGAATGTCCTGAAAACGCAGTTTAGTTTCACATACTTTTATTATAGTAACTCAATAAAATTAGCAGAATAGTTTTCTGACTACAAGACTCACTTCAAGTCAATACCGTGGTAAATAAAGGGGATCTGCTGATAAAAAGAGACAGGTGCTCTCCTCAAGTTGTCTCAGACAGATGCTGTTCTCCAGGCATGGGCTTGCTGTGCTCTATGATTCCATATCAGTTTTTCATTATAGTTGTTCCTTGGGGTGAGCAGGTCAGGAATTTCAATTCTTTGGTTTGGATCAGGTTCAGGTCAGTGAAAACTTTTAGTGACCTGACCCAGCCATGAACCAAAGATAGACCCAGAAGTTTCCCTTGAGATGGAAACTGGACTCCTGATGATGTTTATCAGCTGGTGACACAGTATGGCTTTCTAGATAACATATGACATTGCAGGGTGCTCATGATCACAAACTCATTTGGATAAAGAAAGAAATGGACCTTTTACTGAATTTGATAAAGTTGCTAGTCAGTCACATTGTCATTTGCTTTTAGTTCACTTTAATGGGTCTGGGGATCTGTAATTTTTACAATGTGTTCCAAGGCTTTTATCTCTGCTTGATCTATTTTTAAATGTTTTTTATTTTCACAGCTAATTTGCAGATTCTCAGAGTATAAACTTACCATCCAGGACCATAGTACCATATGACTCTATGGTTTCATTGATTAGTTTCACATTATTACCTTTAATTTATTAGGAAAAAAAGGAATGTTCCCATATGCCATAGGTCATATAACTGGGATCAAAACAGTAAGGATAAGAGCTGCTGCTGCCTCATGAGAAAAACAGAGCCAAAGATTATGTGTGCATATACTGGGTGCACTGCTGTGTGATCCAGCTTAGCCTGAACTAAACTGGCTTCCTCTCTTCTTGCTCTCTATTGTTTTTTTTTTTCTGACTACCCTGATCCACATCTGGGCACTAATATTATATTCAAGAATTTCCTGAAATATGTCACCTACTCTATGACATAGGAGGATGAGTGAGGAGGTATTAAAATACAGGTAGACATGGTGAGATTTGCTACCTTTAATGCTTCTTGCCAGAGAGATCTTTGCATGTGAACAGCTGAATAATCTTCATCTTCATGATAACTTTTAATATTGCCCCAAAATTATTATGATAAAGTGAAAATACACCGAAATGCTTAACCATTTTTTCCCAGTTAATCCTCAATCCTTATTTCTTAATTTCCTAGTAATAACAGCTAGGCTGTGACTGGCAGCATCTGTTGATGTGGAGATTTGTTTTGCGTCTGTGGTTGATTTGGTTTTGTTTTTTAAGACAATGATTTTTTTTTCAGCTGTGTAGTGTAGCCAGTTAAATTGGTTTGCTAACAGAGTTTGCCCTGTTGTCCAGGTTGACCTGTAGATCCGTGCATTCCGTAGGGTGCTGAGTGTCACTGGCAAATTTCACTGGAAAGGAAATTGTGTTTCACTTCCCAGACTTGAGGATATGTCAGGAGATGAGCCTTCATCCCCTCTACATGACTTCTCTCTTCTTTTTCTCCCCCACCCATCTGTGTAAGCTCAGTTTCAAGTGGAAGGCTGATGGCATAGACTCTGCTTCTGTGGGAGATGCCGCCATCTCTTTTAATTCAAAACTGTGAAGAAGTAGAGGTTGTTTTATAATTCACACTTCATCTTCATTTGTGGCTTTAGAGAGTGGCAAATGCAACCTTCCTCACCCCCACTCTGAACCTATTGCTGAGAATCCCTGCAGTGAGGCTGTAACAGCCCGTGGGGGAGAGAAATCAAGGTAAAACATGACACCAAGGCTCCCCTGTGTTTAAAGAAATGAAGGGAAGCACAAGACCATAAAGGGGTATGTTTTATTTCTTAACAAGGTTATTTTTTGCAAAGCTTGCGTTACCACGAAGTCTAAAGATTGATAGGCCTTATCATGGTTAACCTGGTTTGTAACCTCTTTGCTTTTAAATTCATCCAGATCAGACATTAATAATAAGACCTCTAAGATAAATAGAGATGGATGTTTTATTAAGATAAATAAGATGGATGTTTCAGGGCAGAACAAGTTTCATTTTGGAATGCAGTGCAGTTTGAATTTGTTCATTCAAATGGATGCTCTCTTCCGGCCATTGTCAGAGTAGTTTAGTAACCATTAAATTAAGGAATGAAGGCACTTGGGGTGATAAATAGGTTGAGCTGATGGCTCTGATGGGAGATACATGAAACTGGACCTTCTTATAATGTTTATTATTTAATAGGCCAAAGACAACCCAGTAAAAGTAGCATGCAGTGATAAAAGAGAAGTGTTCTGAGCACTGCCCCTTCCTGCCTAGCAGCAGTTCTGCTTTTGCTGGTGCTTATAATTAATAAACTGAACTCAGAATTATTGGATTTCTGACCTGATTTCAGGTCATTCATTTTGTGAAGAACACTTCTGGGGAATGTGTAAGTCAAGAACTAGCTACATAAGTATTTGTTGGGATTTTGTGGATTTCCTTTATGGTATTTCTTGTTTCTGAGCAGCTGCAAGTATGAGACATATCTCTGTCCAGAGGCCAGTCTTTCTGGATTTAGTACAACCCACTGGGCAAACACTGTGTTTGTGTACTCTGAGTCCTTTCTGTCTGCTTGGTCAGTACAGTTAATAGATTTCTAGTTGTTCTGTTTCGTTTTGTTTTGTTTTGTTTTGTTTTTTTCCCAAGGCTCTACAAGAATGTTGTGTTGCACACTGGTTGATTTTATCCACTTATGACTTACAATATACATTTTGGCTAAAACATGACTCTCAGAAAGGCATCCAGTCATAGTGGAAGACATCAAATGGTGAAGGATCTCTTGGTAGTTTCTTCTTCTAATTTTCCACTGGAACAGTTAACAATTTGTGTTAATTTTAATACTGAATTTGGCTGCTTCTGCTTTCAGCCCTTCATTTCCCTGTTATGATTTTCTACTAGATTAAAGAATTCTTAAGGCTAGGATTTTCTCCACTATGATTGTCACCTCTCAGTCTTTCAGATGAGATAAAAGAGTGGTCAAGCTCTCTGTGTCTTTTACTGTGAGGTGTTCTGGTTTTTTGCCAGCCTCTCACCTGTGGCTTTTTTGACATTTCTTTCCTTGCAATGTTTATTGAATTTACTATTGTAGTTACTGCACAGAGCATCTTGATATGTCTTTTACTTTTTGACAATATGCTGATCTGCAAATATTATATAATCAAATGAATAAATCATACACCCAAAGTGATGACATTCCAAATGTATAGAGTTACCAGAGTTGTGTGGCCAGGAATTTCCCACCTAATGTGTTTGAAGCTGGAGGCTGGTGTTCCTGGAAATGGTATAACCTTTCTATGTTCCAGAGCAAGAACAATGTCTTAAATCCTTCAGAATCTTTTTCAGACATCACTTTGTGAGCCAGATTTCAACTGGGATAAGTCAGGATAGGTCTGAGGTCAGTCACACTGTCTTCAGCCCTCAGCTGAAGACCTGAATGTGGGAGCTGAAGACCTAAGATATGTAGGAAATGCATGTTTTTTGCATTGCATTTTTAAAGAAAATCGTGACAAACATTTTATTGGTTTATAAAATCTAATACTGACTGATTCTCATTCCAAGAACAGACTGACATTATATTTGTAAAATATCTGGCCACCAGTCTTGAACAGATCCACCAACCAGATTTCTGCTCAGTGTAACTCTGAACTCCTGTAATCTGTGATTCTGCAATAAAGTGATGCCCTGGGGACAGGCTTGGTGCTTGTGTGATGGGGCCTCCAAGCCATCTGGAGCAAACTGCTGGTCACTGTGAAGTTATTCAAAGCTGGAAAAGCTAGACCAGGTATACACACTTTTGTATGTCAACCTGTGTAGTTTATAGTCTTCTATAAAACAAAAGCTTTTGTGGTCTTCCAGCACTTGTCCTTCACTAGAATTTCACATACTATTTGCTGAGAAGCAACAATATCTAAAGGGAAATATTCTATATGCTCCTGTTGTATCTATTGTCCAGGATTACTTCCATGTGTGCTGAATTCATTGAATGACGCAGTTGCTGGGGCACTTCCCATACATATGGCTGGCTAGAAAGTTTATTGTAATAGGAAATTACTAAAGGAGTTTTTGGTGTTAGTTTTATTTTGTTGAAGTCAGATGAAGCGATTTTTTTTGTGTTCTTTATGTATTTTTTGTTGGGTGGAAGTCCTGAGTTCTTTTCGATTTAAGCCATTAAAAGTGTCTTTTCTTGAGCTAATTGCACTGACCAAAAACCTCTGTGTACAGAGTGACTGAATTTGGCAGATGGTTTTCCCCTGAAACGAGCTTAGACTGACTTGGACCCACACAATTTAGCAGTCTCATGTTTAAGTTTTATAAGAGGTAAAATTGAAAATGACTGTGTTTTTGGTTATTCTCCATGATCAATAAATAACAGACTTCATGGACCACTGGGGTATGGTCTGGGCCGGGTGACAGTTGAATAAAATTTCTCTCTGTTTGTGTAGCTTGTTTGATTTAGCCTCATCAGCATCCTGAATGTTTAAATTGAATCTTTCTACACTAAATTCATTATCATTAGGTAATCCAACAAAACAGAAAATGTCAGTCAAGTTCGATATCTCTTCCCAGAGGAACTACAACAAAAGTCTCAGAGCAGTAGACTATATTACATCATAGCTTGTGCTGAAAGCAAAATGTTATTGGGAGCAACAGTCCCAATTCCAAATTCAAGCACAGGGATTTTTATTTCAAGGTTGGGATGGGATTTTCTTGTTATTTTGTTGTTGTTGTTGGTTTTTTTTTGTTGTTTGATTGTTTTTTTGGGGGGTTTTCTTGATAGTACTTTTTGGTTTGTTGGTTGATTTTTTTTTTTTCATGTTCAATTTCCTGATCAGTTCCTGTTGGGAGGGAAGGAGGCAGGTGTGTGGTGTGAATTAATAGATTAGGGTTTGAGTTAAAGCCCTCTGGGGCAGAAGAAAGTTAAGGATATTCTATTCTAGTGTAAATGTTGTTGCTTGGCTGCCATAGTAGCAGTTCCTCTAGCACAGTTCTATCCAGGTATGGGGCCAGTCAGGAGGAACATTTGAACTGAGTGTAATTTGAAATCTAAAACTTTGAAAGTTCAGAAAAAGGTCTGAATGTTCTTTCTGATTGATTTTTGTGGGACTGACCCCTCAAATTCTGCAGACAACTCCGTCAGTCTGTATTGCCTGCTGAGGGTACCTGTCTTTGTAAGTCCAGTGGGGGTTACACTGAAAATTTCTGGAGTCAAAACATAAATGAAAATCCCATACCTAAGTAGAAGGATTGAATTCTCTGAAAACTGAACATGGTGAGGGAACATGTGATAGTGTATATCATAAAAGAATGTATAGATTTGTTGTTTTGTATACTGCATGTCACACATATGTAAAGAACCTTCAAAACTTCTGCCTTATCTTCTACACAAGAAAATACAAGGAAAAATCTCATCTTTAAAAGGCCTCATTTTGGTGACCCACAGGTGCTGGAAAGAATTAATTCATATTTGAGCTGGATAGCATTTTTACCAATAAAACACAATTTTGTAGTTCTGTATTATAATTTTGGCAATTCAGACTTCTTGTAAAAATTACATTATTTATTTACTTTTAATGTGGGGCAAGTGACTCCTTTTTTTAACTGCTCCACTTGAATAAGTTTTCTAGACTTTAGTAATACAATTTGAGATGACCTATGAAGTTTCTCAAAAGAGGAATTTTACTTTCTTTTTTTATTATTTAAATAAACCATGTGTGGCATATATAAAGATGTTAAAACATGTGGAGACTGTTTCTTCCATTATTTGTGATGTGGTTGGCCAGCAGAGTCATGACTCTGCTCTCCTGTTGAGCCATTCAGAACAGGAATAGAAAGAGTACGTGATAAATGCTTTAAAGTGCTATGTCAAAAATTAATATAGTTTCAGAAACTTATTTCCTCTTCTTTGCATGCAAATCACAGCATTTTTAGGCAATGCATTCATTTGATTATTTGTGAAGAAGGAATTTAAAAAAGAATTCTTGGATTTTGAAATAAATGGGCAGGAAAGAATGCAAGAAAGGATCCTTGAACCTGATCAAGACAAACAGCTGCTTGCAAAAGGCTTTTTGTACTGCAGTGGAATGTGCCTACTGATTCTGAGGGGGAAGAAGAGTTGTAATCCAACAGCCTTAGTCCCAACTGTGCTGCTGCTTTATTTGACATCTCTCTCTTTCTCATTTTAATTAAGACAGCTTTACTGTGCATTAGTCACCACAACGTGCTGGTTGCTCTCCAGTCAGAGAAACCAACCTCTGACCTTATGGATAACAGAGGTAATGCCTTGAACATCCAGTTTCTGGAGAAGTGTTTTTGAACCACTGGCTGCAGGTCAGGGTCAGTGTGAGGAGGGCTTGGAGGAAACTGCTGGGTATAGTTATCCAAACAATCTCTGTCCTTCAGGCTGCAAACCCTCCCCAGATATGGACATATACCAGTGAAGCACTCCCCTGGTTGCCCAATTCTTTTACAACTATGGATTATTTTTCTGAAAGACTGGTGTCCCTCTTCATTTTACTGTAGAGCCTTATCCTTGCAGCCTTCACCAGAGGCAGAATCTGAGAGAAGTGATGATGAGTAACAAATGTCATAATTTGATTAACTTCTTACAATTTTACTTTTTCACTGCTGAATATGAAAGAATAATAAAACACATGCATGTTTCCAGAATCTGGAATGCCAAATATCTAAACTGTGTGAAAAAATATTATTGTTTTGAAAGCATTTTAGAAATATTATTTTATTTGTAATAATTCTATATTTATAGAGAATATGGGTATATAGCAACACTATTGCAACTCCTGAAATTCAGTGGGAATTCACTTGTTCTTAGTTTCTCCAGTGAAAGCAACAAAACCACCACTTTGAGTCAGTTCAGCAACATGTGGTGATAGACAATACCCAATAGAGACCTGTTTTATGTTACATTATTGAGCCTGAAGTCAATAGGGTAGTACTAGAACGAGTCAACAATTGCATTCTGTTACTCTGCCAGAATCATTATAGTGACAGCTACAGTTCAAGGACAGAAGATTTCATGTACCCTTAGCTATTTCCACAGCCATGTGATGCCAGAGTTAATATTGGTCTTCTCTTCTAATCACATTCATTACTTTTTTGCTAAATTAGGAAAACTGTTCAGTGATAACCTGGAGCTGCTGCTTAACTTCCTATTGCACAGAGTGTAAGAAAGTGCTAAACACATACTATGATATTTGTCTGAGCGTAGGTTATGACCCCTCTGGAAAAATATTTGTATATACTAGCAAAAAAAATTGCTGAAACCCATTTCCCTGTTTGAATTATGTATAAAATCAATTTTTTGCAAGTTGGTTACTATGAAGTAATGTAAGTATTAGTAATATTTAATTTATCACTGCATTTAAGGCTTAAGTGCCAATAAGAAAGTCCGCTTTTCTGAATGGAGGCTAGTCTTGTGAGTAAGGCTAGAACAAGACCAGAACTCAGACCTTTAGCATTCAAAACTCTGAGCGTGCTATATAATCATGTTTAATTTCAGTCCTTTTGGCTCTTAAAATCCTAAATGTTCTGAAGAAATGGCTGTTTCTACTCCACCAGGTACAGTTTATATTAAAACTAATCAAAAAGCAGTGATTGGTATGAAGAAAGTTTATGTCAGGTGATTGGCAGGACTTTGGATCTTCACCTTTTTTTATTTCCTTGACACATCCTGTTCACAGTCTGAACTGAGAGCTTCAGAAGGCACACCAATGAAACCCTCAGTAACTTTTGAGTACAGAGTCTGTCTGGATGTCTGGAATATTTAACAAGTATTCCAACATTTGTCAAAACAGCTTCTCTGGAGGTTATAAAAATAGGCTGACCATTTCACAAGGACATAGGTGAATTTTTATGGTCCTTTTTCTTTATATATCTATTTATTTATTTATTTAAATTAGAAAAGTTTGACACTTTTTTACAGCTCGTACCATTGATGCAAATTTGCCTTTCTGACACATAAAAGTATTGAAATGGCTGACAGCAGTGTAAGAAAGCCATAGAGAGATGATGTGGTAGAAGAAATACCTTTCATCTTTGAGGCAAAGGGATGCATTTAGTTATCTAAATTCCTCCAGGTCCAGCTCAAAGCCTAAGCATCCTGTCCATCAACATGAACTAGTGGTGTGAAGGTTGTAAAGTGCTCCCTTTACATGCAGATCAAACATGCCCTTGTTCAGGGCAATCTAGACTTTTCTTCCTCTTTTAATTTCCCTTTAGACGTAGGTTAAGCATATTTGGTATTTCTGTTTTTTTCTTAAGGATATTACCAGATCAGTGTATGTATTTCTGCTTACTACAAAGAAAATGCATTTTTCATTCAAAGAAATGCTGTTTGTTTTATAATTTTGCAAGCTCACTAAGAAATGTATGTGCTCTCACATATACTGTAAATGTATCTAGAAAATGTATGCAAAGTATTTGTTCCTCATGTAGAAATTCTTCATGCACCTCCTAGTAAAACAAAGGCATTTTTCAATCTGCTGTGCCACATGATGTAGAAGTATGAGTCCATAATAATGCAAAATAAAAAAAGTAATCAGCTGATGTAGTGGAGAATGTGTTTAGGTAGAGACAATTTAAAAGGATTAAAGGATTTGAAGCTTGATCAGAAATATTACACCCATTTAGAGCATTGCCATCTTTTTGCAGTGCTACATGCATCCATTAATAATGTATGATTGTGTAGAATTTACGTTCCAGGGCTTCCTCCTGGAATAGCTCCAGTAACTCCTGAAGTTACTGACTTCTGCTCTCAATTCTGGGAATGCAATGGTCATGGAAAGCAGGTGTGAAGCTCCACTGGCTGCAGGATTTGCTGTGTGTTACTGTCACTCCCACTTGGGATTCCCAGGGTCTCTTCCCTGTGTCCTTCAGTGGCTCTGTTGTTAACATGCTGTACAAAGGGCTGTTCAGAAGCAATGGAAATTTAAACTGTTTGCAGTAAGTTAAACATAATTTTTTAAAATTATTCGCCATAAATGTTTTTAATTGAATTTGTTATTGGTTATTTTTTTTTTTTTTAATTTTGGAGATCGAGGAGCCCTGACATTAAGTATTTGAGTGGTTTCATTACAAAATAATTGCTTTCCTTTTAATGAATGCTTGCAGTACAGGGAGCTGAGAAACTGCTCCCTTTAGAAGGATAACATTTTCGATCTACTGAGACTTTTCCCCAAATTTATTTTAAGAAAGAAGTTTTGTGCTATTGAGGTTTGAGCACAGTCTGAGCATAGACACCCTTGTCTTTACAAAGAAATCTAAATGAGGCCAGAATCTGGGATACACTAATATTTCTGTGATTGTCAACTATAGGTCCTGTAACAAATATGAGGTTATTATTAGGGCATGAAAGCTCTCAGAAGCCTCAGAGGTGAGTCATGGAAACTAATAGAACAAAGCCTTTAACCTGCTGAACAGCATTAGGAGGTGCCAAATTAAGTGACCTTGTCTAAATGGTGGTGAAGTACATTTAGGAGAAATGCTGTCAGAAATACCCATGGCAGAGGTGGTTACATGATCTCTTAAATGCTCTGAAAGGCCTGAAGTGCTACAGTGCATTTACATTTTCTATCACTGTCCTGCTATAAAAACTCCAGTGTTAAAACTTTAACCAGAAGTAAGGGAAAGAGCTGTTTTATTATGAAGGAGAAGAGTTAGTTCATTTTGGTTTTAACAACTCTTGCTATGAAATGTTAATTCTAGTATGGAGTACTTTAGGAACCCTACACTCTAACAAAAAATTACAGTCAATGTAAAAAAAAAGGTAATTAGAAAAGACAAAATTCTATCAGTTGAATTTCAGTAACCAGTTACATTTGATAACTTGAAGGATTGGGGTAGAGACTGACGTAGATCTAGTAAAGATTCAAATGGAACAGCTGATGGAATGAAGCTTTAGAAGAACAAATGAAACCACTTTTAGCTGAATGGTAAGGAAAAGAACTGGCTTTGAGTTAATACTATCAGGTCACATAACAAACAAATAAATAAAACAATTTCAGAAGAAAAGTTGAAAGCTACTCATGTGGAAGTATTAAAGGGAAGCTGCACTGAGATCTGGGCAGTCTGTGCTACAAACCTATATTCTTCTCTTTCATCTTTTCCAATACCTTTGGAGAAGGTACTGCTGTTGGCAGAAACCCACCATCAAAGCCAGGCAGGAGCTGTTTTGTGCACCACAACCCTCGTCACTAATCATTGTAATCTCTTGTGTTGGAAACAGCAATTATGAATATAGAATCTGTCCTTTATTTTGCATTCTTCAGACAACTGAGATCAAAGGGTTGAAGTCAGCTACATGGTAGAAACTGTTCTCCTGAATGTCCAGTGATAAGGCACATGGGAATGGTTCAAAGCTGCACCAGAGGCGGTTTAGACTGGGTATTAGGAGGCATTTCTTTACTGACAGGGTGGTCAAACACTGGAACAGGCTTTCTGGAAAGGTGGTTGTTTGCCTCAAGCCTATAGGTGTTTAAGAGGCATTTGGATGCTGCTCCCAGTAACATGCTCTATCTTGGTCAGCCCCAAACTGGTCAGGCAGCTGGACAGATGATCATTGTAGGTCTCTTTCAACTGAAATAATTTATTCTGTGCTTTTCAAAACAGTGATTGTGGCTAAACCAGAAAGGTGTAGCCTTCTCTGTGTGTAACTTCACTCCTTGAAAAGCTTATTCTTCTAGTTGGGCCTGAGGCTGTGTGGGCTTCATGCAGCAGAGGATACATTGGGAGTATCCTCTGCATGAATGAGGAATTTCTTAGTATTAATGCTACCTGTGAGTGTGCTATTGGTGAAATATTACCCCATCACCCCTACAATAATCTGCTGCTCCATGAAGTGTTTTCTGAATCGCAGGTGTTTATTTCCTGCCATTTTGTCAGAATGTCTCAGGGTAGTGTTGAGTTGTGGGCCACTATTACTGTTCTCCCTGAAGAGCTCTTCAGAGCTGTTTCTCCCATTTCTGGCCACAAATGCTGTGTCAGGAAGGACTTCCTCTGTCCAAGCAGAACACTCAGACTGCATCCAAAAATACAGAAGACTAGAGGGGTGCGGAACAGTTAAAATCTTACTAAACCTATTTCACCAATATTACTGTTTTATATGTAGATGTACCTGTGCTTTTATAATGTCTTGTGTGTATGCTGGTGTTGTTAGTGGTCAGGATGCTGGTCCTGATTAGGAAGCATCTCTTTGTGCTAAATTAGTTATATTTGCAAATGATTAGAGGGAATGTCTTTGGGAAATGTACAGTCTTGTGTTTCACGAATTATAGACTACATATGGCAGCAACTGGCAATAGAGTCAGAACTTTAATAAATCCAAGCCACAAAAAAACTTGCAATTAATAGGAATTGCTCTCATGAGATACCATTACACTGCTTCCTTCAAAATACAGTGCTTCCTTCAAAACACAGTGCTTCCCCCAACATGATAAGTCATGTATTTACTGTACTTTCATCAAAACTGTTCCCAAGTGGGTTTAACACAGAGTTCCAGCTAATTGTAAAGGCATTAAGCCTGATTCTCCTCTGACTATGTCAGAATAAAACCCAGGAATAACTCCATCTAAAGTAAAGGGATTACAAAGGTAAAAATTGTTGAGAAAGAAGTGGAAATGAAAGTAAAATATTGACATAAATATACATTTTCTGGGATAGCACTCAGAGTGCAACTAAACAAGAAACCACTGCCTTGGGATATACAGCCACATCAGGAGCTGTGATTGACTGGCTTTGGCTGAATCAGATGCTGTTGGGAAGAGAGAAATGCTAAAAATCCTTACACTGAAAAATTAAAAGCAAACAAGAACACTTAGACATATGTGTTATATCTAAATGTAGTTAAAAAATGGGCTGTATTTTCTCAATTAAACCAAAACTAAACAGTTTGTGTGACACTACTTTCAGAAAGGAAAAATACCATTTCTGCTGGGCACAATAAAATTTAGATGAATGAAAGGATTGATTTAAGTGATCCTTTGTCTTACATATGTGCATAAATTAAGGCATGATGAAATCTTTTGTTAATTCCTTCTAGCCATGAAAATGTTTCTCTGGATTTCTTTCTGGAGAGAGATCAGAAAACAGTTATTTCACAGGAATAAGGATTTCATATTGGACCACACAGTAAACCGGGAGTTATATAAAAACAAAAGCAACATGTAGCCCATCTTGTATTTCCATGTAAAGACATCAGACTTTTATTTGTCCTGCAGATGTGGAAGGTGTCCCTTGGACATTTTGCTGATGTTGCAATGGATAGAACCTTGTCCAATGGACACTGAACAGAGTTTTTGTACTGACCATTCTGCAAAAACCCTTGCAGTGATCTGGTCACATTTTAGAAGTAAAAAGAATGATAAACAGAGATATTTTGCCCCCAGTTTTTGTGTTTTTGTGCAGATGGTGTCTTGCTATGGATACTATGTTCTGGCTTCCTCAGTGTTTTGAAAATCTCTTAAGGACTACATAAGGCTACCATTCAACTTCATTTGCTACTGGGGGCAAAAGAGGAGTTGTATCTGTGCAGAGGCTAAAGTGACTTCATTCCTTTTGTGGGTTTTTTCTCTTTTTTTTTTTTCTTTTTTTCTCCCCCAAAAAGACAACAAAGGGGACCTCTGTGACCTCTTAACTGTCAAACTAAGCGTTTTGAATCATAATTCCTGTTGGTTTGGATATACAAGCCAAACTAAAAAAGAGATCAGTGATTTTGAACCCCAGACAGGAAGAGAAGAGCAAAGAACATGTTATAAATGAGCAAAAAAATAGTGTTGATAAACATAATTCCTTGCCCGCCTCTTATGTTTTTGTACAATATGTGAAAATGTGGGACTGGGCATCTTTGTTTTTCAGGTTCTATAGTCTCATATTGCCAGTAAAAATAATCAAAATATATAAAACCCTTGTTAGTTTTAGTCTTTTTGTAAATATAATTTGTGATGTGAAACCCCAGACTAGCTCCTTTTTTTTTTTCTTCATTCTCTAAGGGATAACTAAAAGCTGAAGTATTCTCCAACCTTCATGGTTTGCAAAGATTACTGACATGAGGGTGAAACTTTCAGTTGTGGATGAAAGGTGCTCAGGAGAAACAGAGGGTTGGAGGTATAGATATGTAAGATCATGGGAAATGGAAATATTCTGTGTACTAAAACTTGTTTCTGTATCAAGTCTGTAATTTTTAATAATGAATATTTAGCAATTTTTAATATGAAGCATCTAGTGCTGGTGGCTGTTTGAGGTGTTTCATCAGTCAGCTCCTGTGTCAAATAGTCACGTTTGCTATTATGGTGCCTTTTGACAGTATTCTCTGTGAGGCTACTGAATGATTCTGTAATCCTTGCTAACTCTATTAGAAATCAGAGAATAATCCACTGCAAATAGCAGTTCTTTAAATGGAGAAGGCGTCTTTTACTCCTTTTTCAAGGAAGAGATGAATTTATGTGGCAAAGTAAACCCTATGACAAGTGTTTGAAGTGCAGGGCTTGCAGAGGGGAAATGAGTGCAAATGCTTCAGTCATGGACATTACAGAAGTGATGCAGAGTTGGTGTGCTCCAACAGTGCTCACCACACATAATTCAGCAGTGTCTGACACAACTTCCTTTTCCATGAATCACTTAGGGACTTACAGTTTTGTCTGGTTGAGTCATTATTCACCAAACTCAGTGGTTCTGTTCACAGACTCAGGAGCTCAGTTGTGAACAGTGTGTTTGCCATTTCTGAGGCTTGAGCTCTTTTCATTGCACACCCCACACAGACAGTGCAAATCTCCTTCTGGGCAGTGTCATGGTAGTGTTTCAAGAGCCATGTCTGGGGCAGAATTCTTATTTTTATGAACAGCAAGTTAAGATATTTGCAGATATTGTCCAGTATTGATTAATGTTTATAATCCTGTCATTGCGGGGAAACCTTCTTTACTGCAAGGGCCAAGGAATGTGAACAAACAAGTATGTTCAAAATGGGAATAAATAAATTGGAAAAGTTGTTTCTGCACTTGCCAAGATTTCAATGGTAGAAAGTCTTGTATAAAAAAATTGACATATTTTCTCTGACTGGTTACACAAAGCCTCCCTAAAATTTTAACAAGCTGGAACTCTTTACCAGATTCTTAAATGATTTTACCTTGAAAATCAAAGACAAAAAGAGCAGTGGAACTTCCTGCTTTTGGGTTGTGTTTCACAGGGGCCTATAAGATGCTGTACCCAAATCCAGGAGTGACAGATAGTACCCTACTATTTCTTTACCTGAGTTTTGGAGAATTTACTTTTGTCTGTGTGAGCTCCAGGTTAAGGTTTCTCCTCCCTTTATGGTGGAAAGACAATGATTTTGGAGTCTTTTATCTTGTTGGTGAGATCAGAGTCATATTAATGTTTTAATCCCATGTTTTCAGAGTTCATTTCCTTAAAAATTCTTCAGAAGCAGTATTTTTTTGATTCGGAATTATTTTTGCTTTTATTTATTGGGTTTTTTTCCAAGTTAGTTGAAACACTTTAATTTTTTAGTTTCAACAAGGACAAAATAAAATTAAATATATCTCTGCGTTTACTTCTGATGCTGCACTTGCTCCATATTCTACTCTCTGTGGCCTGAGCTGAATAACCAGTTCTTCGCTTTGAGCCAGAGTTCTTCTGATAGATCACCAGCATGCACTCTGCCTGCCCCTGTCTCTAGCTACTCTACAGTATGAGTATGTGCCTCAATTGCCAAACACACATAAATCATGTCTTAAGGTCATCTTTATTACTTGCTTCTGCTTCCTTAGGAAGTGCATCATCAATCAGTGTTTGTGAGCTCCTGTCCCTGTCATCCTTGCACCGGGCTCGTGTGACTGCTGTTAATGCTGCAGGCAGCAAACGGGGGAGCCTGGGTTTGGAAAGGCAAAGGGTAAAGCCATGAAGGAGAACTGGTACAGATTCTGCTGATGGAGTGGAAAGAAACTTAAGTGAGTAGCGGGAGTGTTGTCAGATCAATGATGTCCTTGCAGTTTTTCCACTCTCTCTCTGCTAAAGATATTGTACTTGAAATCAGCCTGAGGCAAAGTGACAGTGGTGCTGAGGAAGCAGCTGTGCTAATGGGCGTTGTACATCGCTGGGCTTTGGCCCTGGCTTGCTGTGTGTTAGGAGCTGACTCGATATTTCTTAAATTCTGTACAATTTCTGAGAGAGCAGAGCACTGGTTTACTCCTGGAAAGACTGTTTTAACACTGGACCTGCATGTGAATGTTAGGTGTACAACTGTTAAATTGCCCAAAGGCCAATGAGAAATTAGATTCCTTTTTCCTTTCGGATCTGGAGAACTGGGGGCTTCCCCAATTCTTTCCATCCTTTCTATCTTCCCCATCTTTTCTGTAAAGATGCCCAGCAGTGTGAGTCTCACTCCCAGAGTGCAGGATACACGTAGGAGTGGTAACTGGCTGTATGTCATTCTCTCAGGGATCACTCTCCATCCACCCTAAAGGAATGGGTTCGTTGAAACATGGAAAATGTTGTTTGCCTTTTCAAAATGTTCTTGTGTGGATAGAATTGCACAGCTTTCCTCTCAGTCTGCTCTTGTATCACCTCAGGCTATATTCTGTCAGATATTAGTAAGTCTACAGAAATTTGGGCTCAGTCAGTGTTACAATAAAAGATGGTAAGACAAAGTTCATATGGGAAGAAATATAGGTGATTTTGAGACTTTTTCTCTGAATCAGTTCTCATTCACTCTTCCTTACACTGATGTTAAATATCACTTTGCTGTTAATCTTTTAATAAGGCATGAAATCACCATGGAATATTGTAACAATTTTCAATTATTATTTTCTTTAATTTCCAATTAATTTATTTTATTTGCTCTCATCCCTGTTTTCTGAGCATTTACCATGATTTGTCTGTTAAACCCTGATAGCATTTGTTTTTGCAAAGCATGAAATATTACTATTACATTTCTATTGCATGAATACTTGTGGAAATTCAGAACAATTAACTTTGGCTTGGAGAAGCACCAAAAAACTCAGAAAAAATCTTCTAAATCTTATCTAACTTGACTGAGATTCTTGTGCCAAATTGAATTCTTAGACTATGGAAAAATCTTATTATTAAATTACAAAGCTAGATAGAGAAGTTGAGAGGAAGCTTCTCCAAGATCTTTCTTTTAGGTCTTATTCCCAAGCAAAAGGTATATACAGTCTTTTCAAGGTATCTTGCTGCTTGGCTTCCTGATCCTTGCCAGAACCCAGAAATGCATGAAAATGAATAATAACAAGAAACTGTTTTAATTGGACAAATATCAGTTTTCAAATTTGATTTAAGGCTTGGGAAAATACTTCATTTTTATTTCCAGGGTTTCCCTTCTCTGTTTTGTGGCCTCTCCTCCTTTTTAAAAAGTTTATTTACAGAGGTGTTTTTTTTTTTTTTTTAATCATAGATAACAGAGTGATGTTGATTCAGTTGCCACATACTTCGATAGATAAATTCCTTAATGTTCATCAAAATGATTGAGTCCATCTTTAAGTGTCAAAAAGAGTACTTACAGAGGTAGCAGTTCCAGATGTATTGAGAGTGATGACTAATGGTCATGATATTGTTTGAGTAATGACTTCTTGCTTCCTGACCCACTAGCATCCACATTTTAGGCATGAGGAGGTGTCTGAAGTCTCAGTAAAGAGAGTCTTTTGGCTGACATTTCCCTCAAAACTTATTCTACTTTGAGTGCAATTTTGTGACTGCATTCAACATGGAAAGAGAAACTATAAGGTTTGATTTCACATCTTGTTTAGTGACAAGGTGAAAAGTCTTTGAGTTACTGTGCTTTAAAAGGGTGCTACCAACAGGTTAGTCCAAGTAATTCCTCTGCACATGTGCTTTTAGCCAACTCTCAATTGTGAAACAGACCATTTAGATTAAATGATCATAAAATGTATTCTTAAAAGTTTTTCTTTGCAAATTTTGTGAGTTAAGAGCCCATTTGTCTCACTGCTATGGCTTAACTATGGATAGTAATTTGTTAAACTAGAGAGACTCAACCAATTTCAATTGTGTCTGTATGCCCAAATCTTCTGTGATGGTGTGGAAATAATAATACATGGAAATACAGGAAGACCAGAACTAAATTTCTAGGTTTAGTCTGGAATTTTGATATACTTTGCAAGATGAAAGTTGTAATCTGCACCAACCATTTTAGTGATATTGATTATATGGATTGTGATTACAGATTTACTGCATTTGTCTTTCTTTATTCCATCAACACAATTCTAAGCTGTCTTTTGTCATCAATATTTGTTAGGAATGCATTTTACTGATTACACTGTAGAAGCGTTTACATTCTATGCATGCCACAAATTGCCCTGGACCTGTTCTGCTCATCATTTACTGCTGGTGCCTTTCTCACAATGTATCATGAAACCATTTATTCAGGATGCTCTGCACTTCATCTGTGCAGCCTAGTGAGCTCTATAGTTAACATTCTCTGATGCTGTTGGAAGGGTTTCCTTGGTGGTGGACTTGTCTCACAAGACCTGACAGAAAGCTCCTTGTTGCTTTTGCAGAGGCAGTTTCCTACTGGCTGCTGCTGCTGCTCCCAGCGGGCTCAGAATCAGATATAGCAAAATGAGTGAAACTTCACAAACAGGAAAATATTTCCACGTATCTGTGAGGGCAACAAAAATTGGCCCCAAGAGGCAATAATATTAATCTCTAGTTGTTTGTAAAATGATGTTTGTTGGTTTCTTTTTTTAATCCAAAATTTCTGAATTTTAGGCCAGTCACGTCAGTTGGCAGAGGGATATCAGCAGTTCTACTGCACCAATAGTAAAACCAGCTCTTGACCATTCACATTTTTTGTTGACACATCTCAGTCCTTAACTGAGGAGACCACTTTGTCTAGGGCTGTGCAAACTCCTCACCATACTGGGCAGTTCTAGTCCAGTGGAAACATTTTTAGGATTGAATTTTTAAAATATTTTCTTCAAGTTATTTCAGATACCACTGGGATACAATAATTTAATAGTTTTCCTGTATGATAGCAGCACTTGTGCATCTACCTTTTCCTATAACATTTTCAGACTTAAAATATGTATTCGATGCTCTTTTTTAGATGTGTATGTGATTTTTATGTAAGTCAATTGATTGCCTGAATTGTACTTTCTTTTCTGAAATCAATTCTAAAGCATACAATGGTACAAGAACATATTTTAAATCAGTGATTGAGTTCACAAATATTTTTCTCTTCAGATGTTGGAACATAACAGATTGCTTGAAAATATCTGAACCTTACATAAAGCTTGTTCTATACGTGTGAGTAAAGGCAATTTGGGTTTGTAAAGCCTCCCACATACTTCATACATAAATTTCACTAAATTACAGTTAATGCTTTTTTGGGTTTTGTTATCTTCTGGAGGGAAAAACTGAGATAAGGAAACATGGAAATTTCTTTTCCTCTTACAGGGAAGACTTCCCACCATGCACAGCAGTGGTATTGCTGTCTTACTGATTGCAAAAGTCCATCTGAGTGGAGCAGGCTGTGAGAAGCAGAGATGAGGAGGATGATATTGTGCTTAGAGTGCTGAGAGTTTAGTTCAGGACAGGCTTGGATTCTCAGCTGAAGACAGTTGGGCACTTCTTTCCCCCATATTCAAAGCCCTGAAGTTGAAATCAGCTGGTGTGGAAGCTGGTCAGCTATACTGACACAGAACTCTTAGAGTTCTTATCATGCTGAGCCTGAACTAATAAAATTCACCAGAAGTCCAGATAGCATTAGTTCAGGCCTAGTGACATTCCAGCATAATTTCATTCCTTTGGAGTAGAGGTGGCTTATGCCAGTTGTGGTAGAGCTTGACCACACGTGCTCTGAGATCAGAGAGAGAAAAATGTCCATTTCTGTATGTGACTGGCCTGGCAAACCAGTCCACCTTGCATCTGTGTGGGAACCCATCAAGAATTGGCTTAAAAATTCAATTTAGTTTCCCATTTCAGTTGTCCTTATAGGTGATGGGAGGTGTATGTATTTGTGGGTGAATGGGAAATGAAAGGGAGTAAAAAATTAATATTTTCAAGCTCTGTTTTTGATAATAAATATGCAAGTTTAAAGAGAACACTATCAGTTAAGAACCACTGTTATTACACTGAAGCTGCATGGAAAGATTGACTTAAACTCTGTAGATAGGGTTTACATTTTCTTTAAAGTGAGATTCTCATTTCCCATGTCAAGGTTATCTTCATGATAGCCTTTGAAAGAGTCAGACCACTCACCAATGGATGGATGTTCACAAGTTTGACAGCCTCTGCATTGATCTTACTCTTGCATGAAAATGGCTTTATCAAGCCCATAATTAGAAATGAAATAGTCTTAAATGGTTTCCACACAGCTTGACTTTCAAAGAGGTTCCAGTTTCACATAACTTCATATAAACAGAGAATCAGAAGATATAACCAGATACCACAGTTCCTGCTTACTAATTGCCATAAAGCAGAGCCATCTGCTTTATACAAAGTCTAGGTCAGATAATCCTTCTAAACTGTGACCTTTGGGGCTCCATGGAACTTGTTCCTGATTAAATAAAACCTTCTTAGGAAGTTATTGGGAAACTTGGTGCAGGTTCAGTCTGAGCAGAGAATGTAACTGATTGGATTTCTGTATAATCTTAAGCAGACAGTTCTAAATCAGTCTATCTTTTGAACTTTTTTTTTCCTTAACAGCATTAATCTTTCATAGAAATTCAAGGTACAAGTGAATTATTTCAGTTTTTAAAGTGATTCCTCATAAAAGTTAAATTAGATGACAAACGAATGATTTAGACATAAATTCGTGACAGTTAAAGTGAAGTGTCTCTATGTTTCATCTGTCTAAACTAAGCTGAGAACCTGGGCTGGGGATGTGATGAACATCCTCCATTATGTGCAGTGCCTGACCTTGTTTTGAGGGCATGTGCCACAGTGCAAGGGGTGGTAAACAGGAACAGAGTAAAATAAATATAATTGTAGCTCAACAAATACAGCAGAATGCTTGTAATTCCTCACAGCTATTTCATTATGAGCAAAGCTCATATCATGGATGCCTTCAAATGTGTATCTTTTCCACCATATACTTTATTTAAATATTTTATTCATTATATGAAAATAGCTTCTGTGATTAAATAATGGGTTCTTCTGCTCTAGTTTTCTTTTGGCCTTGGTGACTATTATTTTTGGCTGTCTATCTTTGGCAAGCAATTGCCAATTATTCGCTGCCAGATTAAAAATAGAAGTACTATTGCCAAAGCAAATAGTAGATTATTTTGCAGTTACAAGTCTTCCAGTTGAGGAATAGAACATATTTTGTAACCACTAATGAATTTAGCCACTTAACCAGCCATCAGACTTTGGTATTCATGCCTTAGGGATGAGAAGGATAAGGTACTGCAGCAGGACATGTTCCACCCTTTCCAGGGGCTGGTGTCAGTCGTCACTGATGGAAGGCACCAGAATGCAGCACTCAGTAGAAGTGGGTTGTCCCACAGGAGTTGAGAGAGCCTGGTCTGGCAATCCAGACATCTGCACAAAGGCTGGAGTTACTCTGCCTGGTCCATGATATCATGCTCCTACAGGAGACAAAGAAAAGTTGGATCGTAATAGTTTCCTCACAGAAAATGTATCTGTACAGAGGGTGTTGCATTTTGAACTTCTGGTTTTGTGGAATATTAAGGGAGGGAGTCAGTTGTGGCAGAAGGTCCAATTATCTTGACTGTTTAAACTTCATTATGGTACTACTGTTTCTCTCAATAGTTGGTGTGGTCAAATGTCCTCATCTTGACTGTGCTCTGCATAACTGCTTTGCATTCTTAACAAAATTTTGTGAATTACTGCGGTGGAGAAGAGTTTCTTACTGAATTAAGTATTCCCCTCTTGTCTGAGGATAACTGATTTCTAAATTTAACCCATCTCTTTGAAAATGCCCCTCCAGCATCAGGATCATAAACCTGATCATTCCCCCAGACTCAGTGGCATTATCACACCTTTGAATATGCTCCTTAGAACTGTGCTGGCACAACAGCCTTGCCCTGCACCCCACATTTCTGTTTGGGTGATGGTCATTGCTTTCCCAGCTGCAGTGTGTGATGGGTCCCCTTCAAATCCTGAAGGGATATTGGTTTTTGGGAAAGTGTTACCTGGTTCTAGGTTTCGTTCCTCATTTCTTGCCCAGTAAAAATGTGATTAGAGTCACCTTTCTTTGCTCTCGGTTGCTGCTGATGATATAATGGTCTTCTCTTGGCTACTGAGTGAAAAGTTCCTCATCTCTGTACATTTTTCAAATTGCAGAGACAGTTTTTGCTGTGGTAATCACCTTACATGCACCCGATCACTTTGTGTGAAGCACTGAATACCTTGAGAGGCCATTAAGTGCAGGATTTTGCTGGATTGGACTGTGTCATTTTATTAAAGAGGCATCTGAAATCTGATCTCTAATATATTCAGTGAGCAGAGCAGCAGTTGGGGGCAAACAGAGGCAGTTTTCCTTGAAATTCAAAATGCAGTAGCTCAGAGACAGCCATCTGTATGCATTTAGGGAATCTGAAATTACCTGAATGCCTGGCAATTTTTTTGTAATTATCTCAGAAATGAATTATGATATAGCACAGATAATTCTCCAGCTCTTTCATTCCCACTTTGATAAAACCTACTAAAAATCTGTTGCCTATTTTATTCTTTGCCTGGATTAAAAAAAAAATCCCTCAAAGAAACAAACAAAATAGCATGCTTTGAAAGATCTTACTGGAAAGTGTGTGTGTGTTTTAAGGATTCCACGTTTTAAAGGCAAACAAGGGGGGGCTGAAATTTACTACAACAACTTCACTGAAAATGATTCCATCACTCAGATCAAAAGCAGACAAAAATCACAGAAACATTTGGAAGAGGCAGCAGTGCCAGAGCATGATTTTAGCTATTTTGGGAAAGCAGCTGCTTCTCTCTGACATGGACTCAAAATGTAGGATATTCTGTATGGTGGATCTGCTCACTTAGATCATTCCCTACAGAGATTTTGTCATGGGAACGTGGAATAGCATCGTTATTTAGGCGAAGCATTTGTTTTGAGCTAAAGGGAAATCTCTCTCCTATGCAGTCACACAATTGCTAAATAGCAGTTGACTTTAACCCCTGAATGCTTATTTCCAAAGCAATAATTTTGTATTGATATGTTGATTTTGTGTAACTAAAGAGATGCAGAATACTAAATTTGCAGTGAAAAACAATTGCTGAACAGTCACTTCTGCTTTCAAAGTCTCTCTTTAGTTATAGAGAAGAGACAAAGCTGAATAAAATGTCACCAGAATACTATCTTCGAATTCAAGAAATGGGAAAATTGGATAAGCCCTGGTTTTTGGACCTCCTTCTTTCCTCTTGGCTTAACATTTTTTTCTGGCAACTGCAACTGAGAGGGATGATCTTCCCCATCCCCCTGGAACTCGGTGTCGTAGGAATCACAGCTGGTTTCAGCACATATCCCTGCATTGGAACTTTCTGTGCTTCACAGGCTGTATTTTGCAGCACGGTTTCTTTATTTGATTTTACATTTGACTGATTGCTTTTAATGCAATTTATTTTCTTTCTTGGGGTTTAGCTGTACTTCTTGCTGATGGCAGCAATATCAATCTGTACCTCTTGTCATCTATGGCTGGTTTATATAATTTTTTAAATAATTTTTGAGTGAATGGGAATTGCTGCTTCCATCTTGTTTAGGTTGGATGGTATATTAATTTTTAATTTCTAGCAGCAGTGAAGAATATGATAAAATATTGTGGGTGATTCAGGGTACAGTTGCAGACAGAAAGCTTCACAGTCTTGGGTACTTTGACACTTGAAGTTACATGGCTTTGGAAGCACAACGACTTGGGTTGTTTTGAATGCTGGCTTGCTTGGCTCCAGGCAGAGGAACACCTAATTAATTTGCATTAAGGGAGTTTTTCCAATTGGAACTTTGAAGTTCTGTGAAGCCAGTTTCTGATCTACACTGAGTTTTATGATGTGATAGGGCAACGTTGGAAAGATTTCTGGCATCTTAGTTTCATAATGTTTTTCCAGTAGCAAGTGTTTAATATTATTCTCTGATGGAAAATTTGTATCTTCATACCCCTTCTTCTTGTTTCCTCTTGGCCTCCCTTCCCTATTTCTGTTAAGAATCAGAGTCACTGGTCACTCATATAACTCTGACTGCAAGATCTCTGTCTGTAATGGCAGGAATCTGAGTGTCTCCGTTAGTATTTTAAGCAGCCTGATTTCTTGCTTCTTTTGGCAATATTCTGTGTCTTCCTGTCTACTCAGAATAGCAACTTTTTTTTTTTTTTCCTGGTGCAGTTCTGGAAGAGTGTAAAGATATTCTCCTGAATAGCTTTTTGATTGTATTAGTAGTTCTATCATGGGATTCCAGGCATGAGTTGAATTTCTGAACTGCAGAAATTCTTCACATCAGTGCAAGGTGGGTGCTGCAGGTACTCATCAACAGGAGGTACCTGAAACCAGAGTTCTGAGCTTGCTGACCAAGCTGTAAGAGAATTTTTCCCTGGATACTGAGGGATCACTGTAGGAATACCCAAAACTCACTGAGATAAGTGTGAAAGGCATTTTCTGTAGAACAAAATAGGATGGACAAGAGACTAATTGAAACTGTGGAAGTTGCAATGTAGTCATGGCTTCTTTAAAAGTGACATTACCTCATCTTCCTAATAATATGTGTGTGTATGTTTTCCTGGCATTAGAAAAAGAAAGAAAAAGGAGTTTCTTGAACTGAATCAGTATGCTGCTGTATAGATCTCAGAGCCTGGTATCTAATGGAAAGTTGTGTGGCTAAATCTTTCTTAGATCCAGAACTTTCTGTCATCATAGGGGACAGGTGAAAAACCCTTTCTTAAGTTTGGTTAGATGGAAAATATCTTGGATATTTTGTTTGATCTGAACTCCCAGACGTTCCCTCTGCACATTAAAAACAGAATTACATGACAGCAATGCTTATTTCTTTAACCTGGCCTTACTGTGCTCTTCCAAACAAATACTGCTTGCATGCCAGCAATAAAAAAGGAGTGATGGGTTACTTAAAACCAATGCTGGTTAGGTGGTGGTGCAAAGGAGCAAATAATTTCTGCTTTGATGAAAAGGGATGCTGTCTTGAACATTCTTGAAGAGACTAATGAAGTGGAGTAAACTGAGTCCTCTAAGCAACCTGTGAACCTTGCAATAGCAGCACAACTGCAGTGCAGAACACGTGGAGCAAGGCTGAATGAAACAGTGAGTTCAATATCCCACATTACATACGTGTATTCTATACCTTTAATTGACTCCACTATTGATTCAGTAAATCATTAACTTAGCAGGGATGCCACATATGTTACTCCATGGGAGACGATAAGAAAAATATAAAAATAGTATTTGTATGGCCCTGTTTTATCACTGAATCCCAGGGAAATTAAGGCATTTCTCTAAGATCTGTGAATGGATACCCTTAACAAAGCACAGAGCATTATTACTCACCAGAAATCCCCCAAGCACTTTTGTTTGACTTCAAAACTTTGTCTGTTACCTGTGTGCCAACTTTCCTACCTGTGAAATGCCTACCCCTGCTGCTGTGTAAATGGATCCTAAAGAGAATTTTTGCTAATGGATGTTGGAGGCTTTTTGGATGTTCATGCTACAGCTTTATTTGTTCTAATTATATCTGACATTTCACAAGCTGCACATTCGTTATTTGATGGGCAAAACATCAAAAATAATTAGGCCAAATGAGCACATAAAGCCCAGAAGAAAGCTTTTTCAGGGCATATTAGCTGATTTTTATTAATAATTATCCTCATTAAACTTTACCAAACTGTCATCTCATTGCCTGCTCATTGTTATTGAACTCCTAAAATCAGGTGAGAATTTGAATTTTCCTGTGAGATGAACAGTGTTTACATTTGAAAAAAAAACATTTACTTGTTCAAATCCAACTCTCTCCTTCCTTCCAACCCCTTTGTTTCTAATAGGAAGCAGCTTTAGATTTTTCATGGTGCCAGGAGAGGTCACTCTTTCTCCTTTGTCTTTCCTGGTTCAGGCTCTAGTACCATAAGAAATACCCTTTCCTTGCTAAAGTAAGTTGGCACATGCCTTGAACTACTGTTTGGATGCTGTCTGACATACATGAAGAGCTACACTGGAAGGATTAGCACCATTTGCTTGATATCTACATGGAAATGGCTTAAAGAATTTTGTGGCAAATGAGAATGTATCTCCAGTTTACATCAACCATTCGGTATAATTCTAACAAAAGCTCATAATTTTCTCTGGTTCTATTGTAGAATTATAAATGGAGGTTTTAAAAAGCAGAAACCAGAGAATATACCAGTTAATTAAAATGTATAACTTGTAAAGGGTTGTTGATAAACCTCAATGTTTTAAATTCATGCATGAATGATAAAGTCTTCTGTGGTGTCCAACACTGTAATAATAATACATCTCAGTAGAAAACGGTAAGAATTGTTCAACCAACTCCAACTCGAGCAAACCGAAGCCGAAACCAAGTCCTCTACAACATCTTGTTATTAAATTTATGAGGAAAAATTACTCATGACTGAGTTTTCACTAGAGCAAGAGCTAGAAAATCCTCAGGACATGGTTTCTGATTAACAATCTGAGCAGGTATGAAAAAGAAAATATTTATAATTTCTGTTTCAAACATTTCTTTCATTCCTATGTAGAACAAAATTCAGTGGCTTGGATAAAATAATGTCATACCCAGTCCTTCATGCCCCAAGTCAAACCTAATGTGAGCAAACATCCGAGGTTCAAAAGAAGTGTTCAATTTCCTTTCCTTTTATCTTTTTTCCCCATTTTTGCACTCCTATATCTCCAGTGATATAGAAGCAGGGGAAAAAAACCAAGAGCCCTCAACCAGAACACCGTAAAACTGGCCAGTGAGACAATATCGCATGATTTCTGCTGGACTGGCAATCTCCCAAAACCAGACTGTCTCATGAGATTTTACTGGTTCAGTTTTGCAGATTTAGGAAATTTAGAACTGCATCCAAATGATGGAGTTCTTATTTACACTTAGCAGAATTTATGAGATGTGACTCTCCTGTTCCTGTTTGTATGGATTTAAATATATATATAGAGAGAGAGTAAAAGATGGACAAAAAGAGCAGCAGAACCCAGTGCAAGCATCTCTGTATTAGTGTTGAAATGCTTCTTTGGCTTCTTACCTAAAATGTGGGATTCTAAAATAAATGGAAGATTTTATTAATAAATTAAAAAGTTTTTAAAGGGCTTGCCAGTGGTTTTTTAGGGGTTTTTTTTAGTGGTTGTTCCTCAACATTGCCAGCCTTCATGCCATGATGTGTTTTGGGACCAGCTGGATCTGATGGTCCTGAGACCTGGTAGTGGAGTTTTATGTTAACCACAGGGTACCACTGTGGTACATGTGTCTATGCACCTACCTCAAGGGTTCCTGCTCAGTGGAGGACAATCAAGTGTGTATTAAAATGGTGGAAAAGGAAAAGAGATTTTGTGGCATACAGGAAATGTGCATGAATCATACTTGAATTTGGATCCTTTGGGGAAAAGTTCCTTTTTGTTTTGTTGTTTGCAGCTCTAAGTGAGGTAAGAGTTATGCTCTGAAGAGCCTCCAGGTATGATGGCCAAAGAAATAATAAATAGCAATAGTAAGGGCACTCTCCTCTCTCCAATCCACTGTTTGGTTGTGGAGGGGGCAGATTATGAGAAGAAAACTGAGAGTACTCCATCAAATCAAGTTCTTAGCAAACTAGGACTGTGGCAAGGCAGTCTCTGCCAGAGGTGTGAACAACAGGAATGTGTCCCTTTGAATACACAAACCACCTGCTCTGTTCTCAACAGGCAGGGTCCTCATCATAGGAGTCAGTCCCTGCATTGTTATATCCCTCACTCTCTCTGGGGAGATATATATATATATATATATATTTAGCTTGAGAGTGAGAATAATTCTGCACAGAGAATGCATGTTTGAACAATGATCTGGCTTCTCTATTTCTCCGTTTTTTGGCCTTTAACTTTTGCTTTCCTGCTACTTATCTATGGGAAACAGGTCATAGAATCATAGAATAACCTGAGTTAGAAGGGACCCACAAGAATAATTGAAATTCAACTCCTGGCCCGGCACAGGGCACCCCCAAGAGTCACACCACGTACCTGAGAGCATTGTCCAAACACTTGAACTGTCAGGCTTGGTGCTGTGACCACTTCCCTGGGGAGCCTATTCCAGTGCCAATCACCCTCTGGGTAAAGAACCTTCTTCTAATATCCAACCTAAACCTCCCCTGACACAACTTCAGGCCATTCCCTCAGGTTTTGTCACTACCCAGAAAGAAGAGATGGAATAATTCCTTTGTGGCTAGATCTATATACTGTCACCCAGATCACATTCCTCTATTTTATGAGTCACAGAGGAACATTTTCAGGTTTAAGTTAGAGTAGAAAGCTGTGTATTGAAGAATATTATCAGATAAATATCTATTTTTCAACACATTTCAGTACATTGTGGAAAACCTTACCCTGTAATTGCTAGATAGAATTAATGAGAATATCCTACTTTTCCTAATGTAGGACCTGTTAGATTTGTAGCCTATCTTTACTAAATTTATTTCTAAAGTCTAACAAGCTTCCTTTTTACTATATTTATTTCTGCATTACTTCAGAAAATCTTTCTAAGCGAGTGCTTTCAGCATCATCTAAACTGGTACCATTTTTCCTGCAATACTGAGGAAAGGTTTTGGGGATTGGAGCAATTAAAAGAACAGTAAGGTGAGGCCTTAACTGAGACATTTTCTGACTTCTTTGTTCACACAATTTACTTTGCAATATTAGAACATGTTTTTAATCCTTATGCATCTGTGGTATCTTTCAATTTTAAAAAGAGTATATTATCTTAATTTTTATAATGGTCCAGAGTATCTGTATTGACGTCGGTCCTCCAGGCAGTAAATTCTCTTCAAGAAGAAATAAATCTTACAGTTTTGTTAGCATGTGGTGCTGATGACTTTCTTTGATTTTCTTTTAAGGAACGTTGTAACCTTCCATGGGAGCAGTTCAGGCCATGACTCTTTACTGCAAGGTCTGGAGTCAGAAGTATTGGTTCCCATTAGCTCCTCTCATTTCTTGATGGTATTAACCTCTTGCTGCTGCAGTAGAAACCCCCAGGCCTTCTACCAGTGATAAGAATAAGAAGTAATAGATAGGATTCAGATTCATTTACAGCTTGAAGAAACCTGATGTAAAAATCACCAAAAATAAGATTTTTTTTTTTTTTTTTAGGTGAATCAATTAATCTGTTTTCTCTTCTGGTCTGTTCTTTGTTTTTTACATATTACCCTCTCCCCTATTCCCTCCACAAAAATAACCAAACTCCCACCAGGTTTATTACTAATTGGAATAAACCTGAAACATTTTGAGAAGGAAAATGTCCACAAACAAAATTCCACAAAGCATGATGTCTTGGTTCTGGCCAGGACCACGACACATGCTTATAAGCTGATTGAAATCAACTTCCAAATCTAAATGCTTCATTTTTTATTCTTTGGCTGTTTTTATTTTTTTTTATTATAACACAATGCAAAATTTTGGTAATTCTGGACAATTTGATAATAAAATAAGAAATGATGGCCCATCTAGATACCATTCCTAAAGCAATACTAAGTCTGTCAACTACAGAAAGAACCACCTACCTTGTGTGATACAGATTTTATCATAAGTCCTGAAAATATTTAAACGCCAGCATCTTTATAAAAAAACCTAATATTGTACTGGTTTAAAGTTACCTGAAGAGAGAAACTATTTGCATGGAAATAGAACAAATATTATATATCTTTAAAAGCTTGAAGTCCTTTTTTGACTATAATCCAGAACACTCAGTTTCTTAAATAAAACCTCTGGGGATTTAAATAGTACTACAACAGGGTGGTCTTTCACAATTCGGTCTCTCTCTTCTTTTGCTTCCCAGAGAATTCCATTTAAAGACTATTTAATTGAGGACATTTTCTTTACTGCATTTTTGCTTTTCTTTTTTAAAGGTTTAAAGCTTTGTTCTAAGTGTTTTAACTTGTAATCAAGAAATGTGTCAGGTCTGTTGCCAATTAGTGTAGCTGATGTGAAAATGGATTGGGTCTTGGGAAAGATGGCTATGTCTTGTAAAACAACAAAACAGTCTGTAAAAGAGGCCTTGGGAACAGAGACAAGAAGAAGCAATGACATGAGAAATTATTAATGAGTGAAAACAGAGCAGAGGAACAGGAATTTGTATGAAAATCATAAATGCATTTGTAATATTTACTGAAGGTTTACTCAGCTTTATCAGTTTATTATAAGGAATTAACGATAAATATTCACATTTTGATTGAGGAACTTTTCTTCACTATGAACTAGGTCCCAACTTTGAAGCCTGGTTTATGCTGTAGAATAACTCTGTGTTGGCTGAGAAGAGTTCAGACCCCCCAGAACAGTGATGCAAACTCCCTCGTGGGGGTACAGCTATGCCAGGGGAGGGAAACCTTTCTTCTTTTTTCATTGTCTTGTTAGATCAAATTTTTTGGTTCGGAGAGAGATGAAACTATACCAGCAGACAGTACCTTTATGTGAGAGCACTGTCCTGAAGTAGCAACAGAGGCTGTTTTGTAGTGACTTTAAAGTAGGAGAAAGGTTCCCTGGCATAGGGTAATAATAACAATAATAACATTTAGGGAACAATCAGACAGGAAAGGAAATACATTTTTACAGTCATATGCTGTAGATCTACAATACATTATGTAGAAGATTATTCTTTGATGTAGAACAAAACACTATGTTTGCAGTAAACTGGGAAGGAAGTTTGATTTGATTGTGGTGCAGAGCATCAGCACTAGACTTTGAGTTGTCAGAGGCGTCATGAATTAGATGAATGTATGAGAACTTCTGACCATGGGGGATGCAGAAAACCTGACAGAAACCCTTGAACAAACAGGGTGTGTGAGACCAGTGTGATCAAGACTATGCCCCTATCTTTGTGTTACTTTGCATCTTCAGTAAATCTAATTTACTGCAGCTCATAGGTCTGTTGCTCCCAAGTTTCCAAGCTGCCAGCTTGGTCACCATGGAGTAGTAACTCTTCCTGTGGGAGCCCATGGCTAGCACAGCCTGCCTGGCTCTTTCTGTACAGAACTGTGATGCCAAAGCACTGTCAGGTGCTGGCACTGCTTTTTAGGGGCTTTTCACATGTCAGGTTGTCTTGACATTGTGTGTTTTACTCTGCCATGGACTTCTTTATGCAGCTGTCAAGATATTTTGCCACTATTTCACGTGTTGACCTCCTGGGGTGATTATTATTAGCAGTGGGAAAGTATTAAATCACTGAAGTGTTTCACTGGCTTTTTCCTTTGTATGAGATCAGATACCCATCCATGTAGGAGACAAGGACACTCTCAGCATAACCTGTAGCACACAGTGATCTCTCTGTTTGTGAAGAGTTGTCCTGAAGGTGGACAAAGGGGATGTAGTTTCTATCTAAAGCCTTGTGTGAATTTCTCCTCAGAGAAAGCCAAAAGAGCTGGAAATACAGTGAAATGAGAGCTGGAAGCAGGAGGGGAGACAATAAGAAGGGAGGCTCTTCAAGGCTGTTGTGGTTGAGAACTGTCAGTGTAGCAAGTGGAGGACCCTCTCTCAGTTCAGTGGTGAGGTCAGAAGCCAATCTGATGAGGTTTTAGCTCAGCATGGAGAGAGGGATGGGCGGAGTGGTAAGACCGCAGGCAGTCCACATGTGCACCCAGTGAGGAGGAAGGTGGAAGCTGAAGCACTTTTTTCACCTCTTTTAACTAAATTTCTGCACTTGTTTAAAACTGAAATTACCTGTCTTTGGGAAAATATTTTTTTTCCTAACATTAGCTAATTAAATCTTTCAAGAAAAATCTAGAAACCATGACTCTCAGTTCCCTGAAAAGCAGGAAAAATAATAAAAAAAAGTTTCTTCATATGTGTGTCTTAAAGCACTGTAAGAAGGAGTGTAATTCTGATTACTCCTATTTCATAAATATGTGCATGAACTTTCTGATACAGCAGAGACTTGTATCATAACAAATATTAAAAAACAAAGAGAGTTTTTCTCTCTTTGTTAGAAAACAAATATACAGCTTTGTGAATTTGTTTGAAGCATTTAAACATTACATGAATTTGAATTGCTTTGTCACTGGAAGACTGTGAGCAAAATTTAGAAAGGAACAACAAATCAGAATAGTTCTAGTTTAGGCAAATGTTATTTAACGTTAAAAGTAATGTAGCTTTTTCAAAACCAGGATGAAACTTTAACATTCTTGTTAATAATTATTCTTGGTAATATTACTGTAGCAAAGTTAAAACCCCAACAAAACTAAGGAGATGTTGCTGTTTTAAATTGTTATGATTAAATAATAATAAATACATTAAAATACATGTGATGTATTAATCTGAATAATTTTAATGTATCTTCATTGACATGACTACAACTCCAAAGATCTACATCAGCTGACAGTTGGATCATGTAATATAATAAACTGTACCTAATGTTGAAAAACCTATTGATTTTTGTCTTTAAAAATAGAGCATATTTTTCCAGTTATGAAGAGTAATGAGGTATGTAAGGCTCTCAAGCCATGTTGAAAATTTTCCTTAAAGTCTATTGCAGTTGTGAGTGGGTATTGTCTGATAAACCAACCTTACTCTAAAGTAAGATAAATATTCAGGAATGTTTATGGGATATATTAATAAAATAGCATCCAGTATTAAAATTAAAAAATTGTGAAATAGAATTATTATTAAATTAAATTAAAATTGTGAAATAGAATCCCAGAATTGTTAGTGTTGGAAGAGGCCTCTGCATCTTTTCTAAGACTTCTCATTTTTCTTTTTTAATTTTCCTTCATTGTAACATATCAAAGGAAATAAATTTTGTAAGGAGGGGTGACAGCATGAGACAGGGAGACCATTTTGGAACAGTATGAAAAGTAAAGTAGCCTGAATATGTGAATGAAGAGATATATGAAACAGTAAAGGCAAAAATATATGCTGCAATTATAAATATTGGTAGAAAGTAGGGATACAAAAAATGAAGAGATGAAATATTAGGTACAAAAAGCAATACAGTGGGTGATGCATTAAATTTGTTGTGTGCAGCCTCACATTTGTTGCATGGTTGGTTTTAGTTGTCTTCCTATGGTTCTGCTGAGATCAGCTCTGAAAAATTATTGTATTCAAAACAGTCAGAAATTGTAATTTCTTATCTTGATCTGTGCTGTCTATGGCAGTGGGGAGGCATAGTTGTTTGGGTTTTTTTTCTTTTAACCAGGCTGGACAAAATGGTTTGTTGCACAAGGTAAAAACCCAAGTTGCATTCTGCTATTCTGCTTTGTTACAGGAAAATTGTTTTTCCTTTGCCTGTTTAGTGCTTGCTGTCTGCTGCAGAATTCCAAGTGAATAGAACAGACCAGTCTATTGCTTATATTTGACAATGTTCATAGAACTCTGCATTAGAACTTGGGAGTTCCTTTGTATGTGATAAAGTTAAAATAATTTGTGATTTCAAAGTCATGTGGAATGCAGCATCAAGGTATGTGATACTCACTGGAAGAGTCAGATGAAAATTGGGCACCCTCTGTCTTAAGTATTCTGCAAAAACACTGTGTGGTTTATTTTGTGGTCTCCAAATCTCTCTCTCTAGACTGCCATAATTAGACTGCCTTCCAAACTAATAGTTTGAATAGAAATAATGGTTTGGGATCAAGAGAGGCTGTCTTTTTGAAAGGTGGTCTGTAGTCATTTTTTGAGGGTTAGTACAGAAACAAGGACGTAAACATGTCTGTTCTTTGTTACAAGTGGTTAGACATGAAGAGTTTAGTGGTGTCTTCTGTCCTCATAATCTATGGGTGCACGTGACCAATTTTTCAAGGATAAATATTTTTCCCAGGTTAAGCATTCTATTTATGAAACAAGGACCATGGGCCATTGCCTCTTGGGGTTTCTTAAGTAACAAAATGTGTTGGCTAACTAATACAATCTGATTTAAAATTCTACCTTAGAATCTTGAGGGGCTATTGTGTATTTTCAGTTGATTAGAAAAATGAATACAGGTTTTCTAAGAAAGTCAATCTAAATCTATGTGATAAATTGGTAATGTGTCCCAAGACCTTTTCACTTTCCAAATGGATATGCAACTGTGTTCTTCTGGATATTTTTACTGCATCTGAACTTTCAATAAAAAGAAGGGTTGAGATCTCCCTTTTTCTCTCCCATGTCCACTCTCAAGAACTGTGGCACCATCTTTTTTTGCATCCCCTGTCAGGTGTTTGAACACATCAGACAGTTATAACCCTGATAGTTATGACAACCAGAATAAAGCAGACAATATCTCTCCTCTTTAAACTCATTTTTGGTGAAAATAATCCCCTTTTGGTTAAGAGTGATACAAATATAAAAGTGCTTGTGACTTGATGGTCTCCTCACGCTTATATTGGATAGTTTTTAACACAGCTCTAAGTCCCATTGAAGTTAATGGGATGAACCAGTGCAACAAAGAACCTGGCTTTTGTTCTGCATTGTCTCAGTGTGAATCTCCATTCCCTCCCAAAGGTGTGGTGGTGACAGAAGTTAACTCAGATTTACTGCAGTGAGGTCAGCACCAGAATCAGGCCTGTTTCCTGACTTGAGTTCAGAGCTGGAAGGGGAAAAGAATAGGGAAATATTTGTGAGTGAATTTTGACTTTTCTGGCCAATGATGCTGGCATAGGGACATAGTGCTGAATCAGAATAAGAAATACGAGACAGGATTGGGAATTCAGGCAGGATTAATTCTGGAGCCCTTCGAGGCTCCATGGTGAAAAAGCATCCTGACTAGCCTTGTAAATGATGCAATTTAAGTTTCTTTTGAGAAATTGGCTTGGTGCTCTGAATATTCTTCTGGGAAGTTGGTGAAGTGTCAGCAAGCACTACCAGCTGCCCCACTGCTCTACCTTCCTGGTGACTCTAGCAGTGTTGGCAACACCTGCAGTGACCTGCTCGGCACTGTTGCTCCTGACCAAAACTTGTGCAACCCAGGGAATTTCCCTGTTTTTCAGAGGGAGTTTTCCTGTTCTCCTCTCTGCTTCCTTAGGCATTTTTTCTTTAGAGTAAGCTGCCCTGCCTGGTGTGGTCGGTGTGCTCAGAATTTGAAAGCAAATCTGATGGGTATGACTAAGGAGGGAAACCAGTACAGACAAAAAGAAATACTACCTACTATCCATGCCAAACCAAAGAGAAATCAGTTATCTGAGAGCAGAAGGATTCATAAGCCTGATTCATTGTATATTTGTGCCTCACAGTTGATACCTCTAGTGTTTGTTGAAATGAAATAGTGTGCTCAAAACTTACGGAGGCATAGAAAGCTTGAACAGACCTACCAAAAGACAGGCACAGAGACACAGTTATGCACATACTGTGATCATGAGTCTTTTTACCTGAAAGCAGAAATGAAATTAGACTCCAGAACAGGGAAGAGAACAAAGAAGAAATAACTTTGATCTTTTGAGCAATATAATAGCAATATAAAAGAAATTTCTTTTCTAGAAGATCTGAACATTTGAGACACAAATCTTCCAATCATTTCCCCCAGCATGACACAGAGGGGGTGGGGAGTTCAACTGCTAGGATAGCACAGAGTACATCTTCCCTTTACCCACCCTCTCCTCAAAGACAGTAGCTAATCCTCCTGGCTTCCACACAGTTGCTTCTTGATCTGCTAGTCCTCCACCAACACTGACTGAGACATTCTTTGTCTTTCTAACCTGTGGTATTTGCAGCTGTGTTTCGAGGAGTGCACTCAGGAGGAGTCATGTAGAGAGTAATGACACGGATAACTCCACTTTATACCTTGGGAAGCCATTCTCTGCAAAATACTTCCTTCCTGCTCCTGGAGACTGAGAGAGGTTTTGTGGGCAAAATGATTTTTGGCACTGATTTTTCTGCTGGCAGCACTTCAGCTCAGGGTTCATCTTGAAGTCCAAACAGTGAAGTGTGAGCATGTGAGCTTGTTGTCAGAGCAGTAAAGTTAATGATAACCCTGAGGAGCGTGTCCTGGCATTGCCAAAACTGGGGAATGAGGTGCTGCTATTGATTGGCCTTGAGCTAAAAGGAGTAGAAAATTGGGGACTGTACTGTTGTATAAACGAATTTGTCTCTTTAGTTCTGTGGTTACGCTCAAAGAAATGTAAAGACTGATTTGCTGTAAAACTCAGGTAAAGCTAATGATAGAAATGTCATCACATTCAGTAGCACAGACTTAGCTGTAAATACCAATTTACACTGGGGTGGTAGAGAGATTTTCTGTTCCCTTGAAGGGAAGGAAGTGAGAAACACACAAGGATTATGAGTTGGAGCCCAGTGAGACAAGGCTACCAGTAAAGAACCACCAGGAATGATGCTTTTACTACTCTTCTTGCATGGAGCAGCAGAGAAGGAGCTGAGTGTGAACAGCAGAGAGGAGAGGGGGGGCAGAGGTATTGGAGCTTCAGGTAGCAGAGATGCTGAAAGCAGATTTTAATTAAAACCTAGATGTGGCTACTGTTGTGAGATGAAATGGGCTGGATAGAGTTAATTACAGTTGACTAGTTCTGAGTTTACTCCAGCATAGCTTTTCCAGGAGCAGGCAGGCAGATGCTGAGTTCATCTCTGATACTGCTCACAGCTGGAAATCAGCTCCTCCAAAGATGACCTGTGTAAGAAGCACCTTGTGTAGGAACTTCCAAATAATTTTAAACAAAATGTCAGATTAGTTGATCCGTTTATATTTTCATTGCTGCCTGGTGGTACTGCCCTAGGAGACAGATAATGACACTGCCAGTTGGGATGGAAAAAAGGCCTCTGGAATGCTGTAGTAAAACAGAATTTTGTTGAAGTAGTTTATTTTGGATCATAAATCTGAGCTATTCGTTTCTGTCCCTCCCTCTTGTATGGGGAGAAGAGAGGCCCAGATCTCAAAATATTTCCTGAAGAAATTAAATTGAAATTGATACAGATGCAAAATATTTTCTGTAGATAAAACTATGCACTTGAATAAAAATACACTTACAAGCTTTACTAGCTGGAGAGCAATTTCATAAAGAGTAGGCTTCTAACTCTTGAATTTACTATTGGTTTGATGATATGATTCAATTTGAATCTTTATAGGAGCATATCCAGTATAGTTTAAACATTTTCATTTTTGTTTCTGTTTATAAATTGCTCACATGTACACATTAAATATTCATGGTTAATACTTGCTGGAAAATATTGCTAGATAAAATATTGATGTCTTTAAATAAAATAATATTTTTTTCCATTTTAAAGATTAAATTTTCTCAATATGTGATTTATTTTTGGTTGGGTGGTTTTTTTTTTTTATACTGCTCATTTAAATCTTATTTCTTTATTCATTTTGGGCTGTAACATAAGACTTATAAGGAAATACTGGATAAGATTCTGATATCCTGAAGCGATTTACAATCATCAAGTTTCATTATCTTCAGTGAAATTTTGCTACTATCGTTGGGGTGAATTGTATCTCCTGATCACATCCTTTTCTTTAAGACTGGTTTATGTTATATGTGAGGCTGTTGTGTATATTTTAAGAAAGGGAGAGGTTAATGGTGAAATGCTATTGACCTTCTCCAGCTGACAATATTTTAGGTCCTGACAACACTTGTATCCATTTTAGATGTTGGTGTTTTAAGCCTAAATGTAGCTGAGACCCTTTCAAGGTTATGGATGTGTTCAGCTCAGTGTTTCCACAGCAAGTGCGAAAGTGTCAGTTTTGAAACAGCTTAGGATCAGCCTCTGCAACCCTTAGTCCCAGAAAACAGTGTTTTACCCTGTGATTTCTTCCATTTTATTTAAATAATGGTGACAAAAGTGCCACCACACTACAATGAAAGAAAATACGTCTGAAATTGAAACAAGAAGTGCAGAACACTTCAGGTATTTGAAGGTTTAAAACATTTGAAATAAGATTTCATCAAACAGAAAAATTGCTGTGTAAAGTAAGTCTTGTTCCTGCTATAAGTGACAACATAAAAAAGACATAAAATCAAGAAAGAAGCCATCTCAAAAACCTAGTGCTATTTGCATTCACTTTTAGCTCTTCTCAGCAGACCTGCTTAGCTAATCTGGTGGCATCGCTGGTGACACTTATCCATAGGGCATAAAATAGCAGTTTGCCACCCACCTTGAGCAGGTTGTTTTTGAAGTGTTTGAAGGCAAAACAAAAAAGTACCCTGCCATTAGTGGCAAGCTGGAATTTTATATCCACTTGTTTTTGACAGTTATAGTTGAAGCTGTCACTTACTATTTTTTTCAGAGCCTTTAAAATGGATCTTTTTACATGTTAACATGAATATATTAAAGTGAAAAAAAATCTCTGCAGCTTTACTGGGTGCTAGTTGACACATGGAGACCTCGGTATTCAATGCACACACAGAACACATGTGATTAAAATTGCAATTATAGCTCTGTGTTAAGCATTTGAAAGCATAAATTAAAGGGGATTTGTAATCTTTTATATCCCGACCATTTCCCATTTCCACACATTCCAGCTCAGGATCTATGCAGTCTTTAATTGGAACACTGAAGGAATTGAGGCAGCAAATATTGTACAGCTGTTCTTGTGATGAAAAGCACAAAATGTTTTAACTTGCATTGCACCAAAATGAATACTCTCCAGACCAGTCTTTTTTTCCCCCTCTTTTCCCAAATGTCCTTTTGTAAGTCGAGGTGGCTAGAAAGCTTCTCCTATGAGAAGAAGCTGAGATAGCTGGCATGGTTTAGCCTGGAAAAGAAGGCTCAGAGGGGAACCTCATAATTTTTTACAGATATTCTGGTGGAAGGATGTGTAAAAGATGGAACTAAACTGTTCTCAGTGATGCCCAATGACAAGGTGAGAGTCAACGGGCACAAACCAAAACACAGGAAATTCTGTCTGAACATAAGAAAAGCCACATTTTTACTGCAGTGGTGATTGAATATGAGACAGGTTGCCCAGAGAGGTTGTGGAGTGTCCATTCTTGGAGGTATTCAAAACACGACTGGACAAGGTGTTGAGACACTTGCTGCAGCTGACCCTGCTTGAGCAGAAGGGTTGTACTAGATGGTTTCTGAAAGTCCCTTCCAAACTCCACTATTCTGTGATTCTGGGAAATTTGGACAGGGTACCCAAGTTTTCTAGGTAGCTTTGAAAATTGTCAGCACGGTTTTTGTATATGGGACTAGAGAGTATGTCCCGAGCCGTCACATTTGTTGAGCCTGTCACTAACACAAACTGTATCAGGAAATTCTATTTCTAAAACCATATCGTGTCCTCCATTTCATAATACATTTTTTTACAAAGATGGGGGCCACGTATCCAACATGTTCACTCCAGTGAACTCCTGCTGTGTTTGTATTTTCTTGAATTTGCACACGTGTGAGAGTCAGTTGTGTCACGTTCCCTTATTGGGCTGTAGATGAGCAGTAAAGGGTGGGCTGCCTGTTTGCCTTGTGTTGGCTGCTGTAAGCTGGATCAAGTGGACTATTCAGGAGGGATAAGGAGTTTGTTTTTCTCAGGAACCATAGAGGAGTGAGGAAAACAGCCAGCAGGAAGACCAGGGTTTTGCTGAGAACATCAGTGAGACAGTCCCACAGTTCGAATAGTCTTGGATTTAGAGGATTTTAGTGGGGGTTGTGCAGAGGCTATTGTCACCCTAGAAGTCCCTGAAAGGAAAGAGACATATTACTCCAGGAGTAAAGCCTTTTCAAACATTTCTATTTTCTCTAGAAATTTGTTCTAACTTATGTTCAAGTAAGTTTCACTTTCAAAGATCAAAACTCTTTCTGGTTCTGTAACTTCAATAAAAAGGTGGAGGGCATCTGACATAGCACACTAAACTTCTTTTTAACCACAGAGTCTTGCCTAAGTTCTCATCTTAGCCCACATCAATGCATTCACTGAGTAGCTCTTGATTCACACTGTTTTGTTCTCCTTTCCTTTTATCTTGTCATGTAACCAAATAAGCCAAATATTAGTGTCTTTTTGTTGTGCCCACTTTCTGTGCAGAACATGGAATGAATGTGCATGGTACACAGGGGAATCCTGGTATGTAACTGCCATAAAATATAAACAGAACACACAGAGCAAAGTTATGTTTTTTTAAAACCTGTCTGAAATGAGGCGTGTGAATACCCTAAAGAGCAACTTCAGCAATCAAAATATGCTTAAACCTTCACCTTAACTTTAGATAAAGAACATCTTTTAACTGTTGCTTTTAGTGGTTGTCTTCAATCAAATCATATGAAGAGTGCTTTGCTGGACCTCTGCTTTAGCAAGGTCTAAGGAAAGCTGATTTACTGGCCTCTTTCTTTGTGAACTGGTGTAATGGCTCTGCTGCATTTCGGTGGGATTGTCAAATGTACTGGTCTCACCTTGTTCTGAGGTCAGTGAATCTTCCATATACTTTACAAGCACTGTCTGTTATTCCAGTGGCTTTCAGAACACAAACTCATTTTGTGTATTTTTACTTGTTCAGCAACTGAGGCGTGGATCTTTCCAATTTTCTATTTCCAGTTAAGTTCTGATACTGTGTTCATTTTACTTATCTTGGTAGTAACTTTGCAGTACTGTGAATATGCTGCAACAAAGGTAGTTGAAAAGTGGTTTTCATGAAAATACCATGCTTTCTAATTTCCTTTGGTTATCATGTGAAATCTCTTAAATACAGTGGAGAAAGAACTCCTCGCTCTTGTTGGCCGTTATAACCTGAGGTCTGAAAGCTGGCCCAAGAAGACTGCACTGCTTTCCAATAATTAAATGGCAAGAATACAGCTCTCTATGACATACAATTTTTTTGTCTTACATACAATGGACTACTGAATTTTTATGGAAGCATTTATGAGATTTCCTAATAAACTTGCAACACCTACTCAGTTGCTGCATTTATAATTCTTCATTTTTCATAGTCAACTTTATAATTCATCCTTACAGAGATAATTTCTGAACACATGTGCAATTACCACTGTTTACTGGTTTTTTTAAATCCTTCTAATTTTTAAATTTTTTCCTCACTCTCAACATTTATCTCCTTGCTATTATATACAGTTAAATTTGCTTAAATACAAGCATAGTCAAAAAATAGGCCAGTTTAAGAATCATTTCCTGCATAGCAGTCTCATGGTTCAGCTATGAAGTTGAATGACTATAGAGTTCGTGTCAGGGCTATATATCAAGAAATCCTTTTTAAACTAGGATATAAAAGTGTAAAGGAATTAAATTTTCTCCCATGAAAGAGGCATGCTAAAATGACTTCAATATCAATTTACAAAGTAAAAGATTTTAATGGGAAGGAGTCACACGCTTGTGCAGATTTCTATCTTGCATTTTGGAAGACAGCAAAAATAAATATATTATCTATTTTGTATACATTTATGGGAGCAATAAATACCTGATAAAATTCTCATTTTTTTTAGTAGACTTTTCCAGGAGCAGATACAACCATACAGTCCTTAGGAAACTGCATCATGCAGAGGGAGAGAGTGGTTAGAGAATAGTGAGATGGTGTCTGTGGGGAAAGAGAAGGTGGCTATTCTTTGAAAGAAATGTTATGTGATTTGCTTCCCCACTGTCATTTTCATATTATTATTTAACATATAGGAGAGGGCTAAGTTTGGTTGCAATTGTTTCATACAGCATTAATTTTTATCCATAAATTTCCTACTTTAAAATGTCACATCTACTCAAGAAGTTATCCCTGAGATCTGTGTAATTAAAGATAACTGCTTTTTGAGTTATAAAGAAATAACTGAGCATTTATTTCTTACAAGAACATGATAAGTAATGACATTATGGGATGTGGGGAAAGATGTTTGTGTCTGAGGGGTTTGGAATGAATCAATATGGAGAAGTGGGAAGTGCTGTGCAGTGCAGACTGGATTGGGGGGTATCCATGAGAAGGGTGTGTCTGAGCCTTGAAACAGAAACGAAGACCAAACAGATGGTAATGAGCTGGTGTTGCCTGGTGCTAGTTAAGTTTTTCCACGCTGTCTAGTAGGGGAACTCTCTGGTTATAGGTATGGATGTAGGTTTTGTTTTTCTGTTCTATATTATTGGCTTTAAACGCTGTATTTCATTTCTTTTGAGCATGCTGTTTTGTGGCACTTTAAATATTTGAACTCTGAGAGCTCCCACAGGGTGAATTTCTAAATTAATTTTGAAGTATTGTAGAAATTGCAGAAGAAACAGCATTGCTGAAGCTGGAGTTGCTGTAATAGTGCCAAAACCTCGGGGTTTCCTCTTTGGGAATTTATCTGAGAAGTAGTTCTCCAAAAGAGAATCTCCCAAATGTAGGTTAGTGTGTTAGAGCATGTGGGGATCTGTGCCATCTACAGTCCCAACAAGAATCTTCCTGCACGACACAGGAGCAGAGGCACCTAGAAATTGATTCCATGTATTCCTCCAGGAATCTGCAACTGAACTAATGGTGTCTCATTACAAAAAAGTCCTACTAAAAAGTTATCCTCACAATATGCATCAAGTTATATCAGGTATTCTTTTTGTTGCACTTGAGCCTACCTCTGTATGACTTAGGTAGGATGAAATAAATATTACCTGAATGATAAACACTTCAGAGCTTCCTTATCCCAATGTTCTCAATTGTATCAGTAAAGTACAAAAATTTGTCTTAGGAATGACGAATTGTTTTGATACCCAACACTATAGTTGACATGAGTAAGACATTTTGTCTTTCTATGTGGATTGATATAAAGTTAGGAAAACATTCACCTGAGTGCCATTTGAAATGACTATCAATATATTTGACCAATCATTGTGGAAAAGACCAGGCTGGGTCATTATATGGCTAATTAAGGAAAAGGTACAGCTAACTTTGGCTACTATGTGGACTCTTGTTAATGGTTCTGCCTCTGTTGTATTGAAACTGGTATGGGGAAATTGTTTCTGGATTTTAGATGTGGAGTTTAGGCATGGTTTGAGAATTCATATGTACCTACTGAGACTGTCAAAAACAATTTTCAAAGAATTGTAGAATGATTCGGGTTGGGAGGGACCTTAAAGATCAGTTAGTTCCCATCCCCCTGCCATGGGCAGGGACACCTTCCACTAGAACAAGTTGCTCAAAGCCTCATCTCACCTGGCCTTGGACACTTCCAGGGATGGGGCATCCACAGCTTCTCTGAGCAACTTGTGCCTGTGTCTCATCACACTCACAGTGGAGAATTTCTTCCTAATATCTAACCTAAACCTACTCTCTTTCAGTTTAAAGCCACTCCCCCTTGTCCTATTACTAGATGTCTTCGTCAAAAGTCCCTCTCCAGGTCTCTTGGAGCCCCTTTTAGGTACCAAAAACTTAAACACTTTTCAAATGCCATTTTAAAAGCCAGTGTAAACAAATCTCTTTCTTCCTTCTGTCATTAACGTTGATGTTAATGAAGGAACTGTTAGAGAAAGGCCACTGCAGGATGATCATCAAAGCTCTGCATGACATGTTTATTAACAAAGTGATATTTTATTAACGTTTCTCAAGTTCAGCCTGTTGTGATTTTCTACACTTTTTTATTTTATTTTGTGTGCTGTGATTTTGATTACTTTTCAGAATAGCTCTTGTACCTCAAGAATCAAGAATGTACTGAGTTTGGTTTAAGAGGACAGTTTCTTATAGCAAATTTTCACGTAATAGCTGCAGTTTGGATAGTGTTTATTTCTACACTATTTCAGTGGTTCAAGGACATCAGAACTTCCTGCCAATGGTTTCCCTCTTGGATGACCTGAGATGTCAGTTTGATTTTTTTCATGTAGGCAGAACTAGACTTTGGTAGAAAAGCCAAGCACCAGGGCTGCTGTTAAACTGGAAATGGGCATGCAAGAAGAGGGACAGGTATTTGTACAGTTGCAAAGGAGATCAATGCACTGCTTTGACCTAATGGATTGCAGAAATTCCTAAGGATATTAGAAATTAATGTCTTGCAAATTAAAAGTAGCCTCTCTTTTCAAAATGATCTGGTTGCCTGCTTGCCCTTCCCACCAATGTTTTGCATTTAGATCACCAAGTTTGTTTATTATTCCCCATTGAGGCAATATTCTGTTTTCAACAAATAACTTCAATATTTAAAGAAACAAAACTATAAAAAAACTGACACAGACAAAGGTGAATAGGTTGTAGGTCACAAGAAGTGTCTACATATAGTCTTCCTTCAGAAAGAAAATGTAGGAAGATGCATCTTCTTATATTCACCATTAGTTTGAGTGAATTCAACCCACAGACAACTTAATCTAAACTCACCTATCCCAAGGCATATGACAAGTACCACCAAAAGCTCATTGAAGCCCAAAGACAGATAATTTCTCTATGTAAATGGTTCTATACAGAAATGCAAAATTTCTGCAAAAATAATGGGGAAAGCATCTTATTCTTGATCTTGACAAAATATTTATTCATGTAATAAATTATGTGCAAGATGTGTTTTGGAGGAAGTGGAAAACGTTGAGTAGATTTAATTTTGTTGCAACTATTTCATACATTAATTGCTATCCATAAATTTCCAACCTTAAAATGTCAGAATTACTCAAGAAAGCATTAGCGGGACCAATGTAATTTAAGGTGATTACCTTTTTGAACTGTGCAAAGATAATTAACCCCAGGAAGAAGTAATGTTTTTGTTGCTTGTGTGTACAAATCCTGGTTATATCTGTGTTATAACTTTTTATAATTTGTTCTTGTACTGCTGTGTTTATAGAAATATATTGATTTGTAGGATTCGTTTTACTGTGTTGGATGACAGTGTAATGAAAGAGCAATTTTAGGCATGATTCAAACCCCCCTAAAATCAATGCAGATCTTTCTATTGACTTTAGTGGGCTTTGAATCATCTTAAAAAATATGTTAATACAAAAAGTTTTTTTCAGACTGTGTTCATAGACAGACTTTCAGTATGCTCTCTGATAATCCATGACTTTAAAAATTGCCAAGGTTACTTTTCTGCTGGAAGTGACCAGTGGCAGAGCTCCTTTGTTCATTTCTGAGGTTTGATTAGCCTCCCACCCCAAAGTGTTTGAAAACTGGGCCGGTGTGAAAACACTGCCTGGAAGTATTTCTCATCTTGAATCCAAAAAGCAAAGAGGAGAATTTATAAATCTAACTGTAAAGGGAAGTGAGAGTTGGCATTTTGACTCTGAAATAATAGGATGAGGAGCAAAATAATTTCTCCTCCTTTCTAAAAGAAAATGTAAACTGTTTTGTTTCATTACACCAGTGGTCCATCTGGTTTATCTTCTGATGCCTCAGGAAAGGTGTAAGCCTGTATAATGGACAAGCATTGAATAACATGATTTCCTAACCTTAGGCAGATAGTGGCAGGCATTCCCCTTCTAAATATGAAGGCTGATGTAGTAGTCTTATAAATTATTCTTCCAGATAGTCTAATCACAGACATCTTTTAATCCTGCCTGCTTTGCTGTCTCTGTAATAGCTTGTGACATTGAGGAATACAAGCAATTTACATTCAACTTGAATGCACAACTCAGAAGGAATGGAGGAGGTTAATAGAAGGAAAACTCTCTTTGCTGCAATAAGAATTTTCTTGTGTGAAGGCTGAATAATCATGACCTAATTAAGTGAAAAGGAGGTGACTGCTTTTTTTTTTTTTTTTTTTTTTTTTTTTTACTGTGTATTAATAGGTGCTTGTCTGAACCCTGATTTAAAAAGACTGAATGAGATCGTGGGAGCCTCTGTGTGCCTTTGATCAGGCTGTAGTTGGCCTCTGGAAATGAGAGTGCTGGCACAGTGAATGAAAAATCAGAACACCTCTGTAATCCTGCCCCATCTCAAGGACAGATTCTCTTTCTCCTGAGCTTCCTTTACTCTTACTTCCCATCTTTGACAACAGTTAATTTTGACAGAACTCATGTATTGTTAAAAATGTGTTTCTGGCATGAAATTAACAGTAAAGTTTGACCTAACAAATACCTCCCAGTCTGAGTCACTAAACACATGAGAACATTTCCATCATCAGTGGCAGACACAGCCTCCTGCACCAAGTTAGTGGATACTGCACAGATTGAGGCCTAAATATGGGAGAACATTATGCTTAATGTTTCATTAAGTTGATTTATTGTATCTGTTAATCATAAGTAATAATTTAATGCTTATATTTTGGAGACTTCATTTCCTCAAAGAGAAGCACTAAGGGTTTAATTATTTCTCTGAAGTGTTTTTAAACAATATGAAACAGTGATTTGGAAAAACTAACATTAACATATCTAATTTTTTTTCTTTATTTCATCTGATTACTGAAATTTATCATCAATCTAATGTTTCCCTTGTCACCTCTAAAGAATCATAGAGTGTGAATACAAAAAAAGAACAAGTCAATTGGACAGTCAAAATAGTGGCATAGTGGGGTTTCTTGAATAAAAATTTGGTATCTAAAAAATAGAACATATAAAGTTTTGCCTCATCAGCAGTTTTTTTGTAAGCAAGCCACCTCTTGTGTGATTTCCCATTTGTCAGAGCAGTACCTATACTCCTTCCACCACTGAGTTCTCCCAAACTTTGAGTTTTGGTTCAGTTCATAGTAATAGTGATCACCATATGTTCATATCAGTCAAGCTCTATAAAATTACAAATCAATCTTTGTTATGCACAATCATTCATTTTAATTCCTGAATGAGGATGACATCTGCTCTTGATCCTTGTACCTTTACCTCTGAGGAGAATCATCACCAATTCCTAACACATCATTCTTATTTACAGGTAATTTACACGTGTAAAAGTTATTTTAGCACTCTGAGTTTCTGAATGAAGAGGGCCAAAATTCTGACTTAGTGTGTGTGGTTTACTCCTACTTTGCATTGTATTTGTGTGAGGGGAAGTCAAAATTAACACCACGATTAGTTTTCATTGAAGAAAGATGCACATTCTGTCCATTGCTGCTACATAAGGCATGATGGGCATCCTATATCTGGAATGGCTGGATTATGGAGATGATCTATGTGATACTGCAATGGGGTAAAAATGCAAATTCAAAAACTTATAAATTCAATCCTTCCAAATTTCTAAAAACTAATTACTATGACTTTGGAAGAACAGGAAGGAGGTGTGTAGAATTTGCTCTATTGGATTTTCAGGAATGGTTGAAACTTTTCTGCTGGAAATGGTTTTTGGCAGGGACTTGCTTTTATGGTAAAAGTCTTTGGAAGAGAAACTGAAATCAAGGAGCTGGAAAGAAAACTAAAATGCTCTCACCTTTCACTACTGAAGTTACATTTCCTTGTTCTTTACGGCTGTGTGTCACATCTCACTGGAGGTAGCAGCACAAGATAGGATAACATAGGATGTTTAGTCTGGATTTAGTCTGACTCTAGAGCTTGAGGCTTGTGCAACCACCAGGAGTTTTTTCCAGCTCCCAGAATAGTGTGTTTCAGGTCCCATTTTTTTTTCCCCTGGTGTTGGTGTGGCTGTGCCTGGGCAGTGATTCCACAGGGAGCTGCGAAAACAGTTGAAAGAGCCTCGGGCAGGTGTGTGTGTGTTGGGTGGAAGTGGCATTGTTGCCTTTTAATTTCCCCAGGCCTTCCAGGCTCTTCACTGCTGCTCAGAGTGGATGCAATTGCCCACACCTTCCAAGAGACAGCTTGTCATTACATTCATTTAACGGAAAGAAACACTTCTCTTCTCCAGTGAAAATATTGATAAAGTATTTCTTTATGCCTTTCTTTGACATCACCTACAGAAATAAAGCCAATTTTCCTTCCTAGTTATGAACTATTTCTCATTTCACTTTTGTTCCCACAAGTCAGTAAGGAATGTACTATTGCTTTGTTTCCCATCCTCAAAAGCACCAACCTGCAGATTCAGGTCAAATTTACTGCATGAAAGGAAGGTCCTTGATTGTGTTTCCAATGAGGAAACTATTTAGGGTGGTCAAGTTATAACCTTTTCTGTATCGATGTAATTCTAAAATACCTCGATTCAGATCTAATATTTTTCACTGTGACCTGTATATTTAGACTGATACTGTTTTGTGTTAAACTGGCTATAAAATTAAAGTCCTTTTTGTTGAATGAAAAGTCTTTTTCCTTTATAGAATACGTTAGATTCCATCATTTTATTGAATGAACTGGAGCAATGTTTCACTGTGAGATTTTTGTATGATAAAGACCATCAATAGCATGTGACACTGAACTCTTTGGTTCAGTCTTCTCTCTTAAAACTTTAGTTTTTTCAGATTTACCTAAGCATTTAGTGAATCCCCAATCAGTAAGTCATGTATCATCTTAAAAGCAGAGCCTCTGGATGCATCTGTCCTGGTGGTTTGCCCTTCATGGTAGAGATCCTCAAATTTAAATAACCCAAGTGAAAAGAATTCACACCAGCAAGCATCCAGCATTAATGTAAATAAGTGCCTGAGTTCATAAAGCAGGCTTTGGGTGTTTAAGTGGTTTATTTTTCACTAATCTACTTACGAATAAGACAGTTTTCTCCTTTTGTTTGCCAGTTACAGCTGTGCTCCCTCTCCTCCTTGTGCTGCTGCTGTTACGTGACAGTAGTGACTGCTGGTATGATTAAACCTTGAGTATTAATTTAATTCTTAATCTTCTTTCCATGGTTGGTTACATATGGCTAGCAGCTCACTGGAAGATTTTTTTTTGTGTAATGCTTCAACATCATAATGTCCTGAATATGAGATTCATATGTTCTCAGGGAAATGCTGGACCTGTTTAAGTCCATGAGATTTCTATTAATTTGAAGGAGGCAAGAAAGTCCCATTGATTTTTCTTCCAGGCTCTCTTAAGACCTTGCATGTTATTTGGCAAGTGACATTGCCTCCTGTTCCTCCATCTGTAAAAAGGAAGAAAATTATATTTACCTTCTTCTTTAATTGCTATGAGAAATTTATATACAAAAAATTGGGTAGGCCAACTTGATGGCATTTGTTCCCTTAAAAAATTTTATATATTTTTCCAATTGAAGGATGAAGTATGTGTGCTTGAATTCCTTATATGATCTGTCTGTAAAGATTATATTCCCTCCTTTATTCCAAGTGGTGTACCTGTGGTCTCTCATGTGAACAGCTTTTTCCAGTGTTCTGTGACGTTTTTAATTATCTAAAGGTAAAGTGTCATGAATTCCTGTTGCTTGAACCAATCTGACTACGGTAACACAGCAGCATTTTACATCAAGGAACAGGGTAGCTTTTACTTGCACTCACTCTGGTAATTAACTCTTAAATTTCTTTGTATCTGGTCAAGAGCAGGAATTGCCATGTCAAATGTCTAAGCAAGCAGTAGGAGCAATTATTGGCATGACAGAGTTTACAAGTGTTGCCAGAAAAGTTCAATTCCTGCTTCAAAAGCAGCAGCAGTGAGTGACGGGCAGAAGCAATTTCTGAATAACTGCCATCCATTCCCTGATTAATGCCACAACAGAAGAACATGGGATTAAACATTCATTCCCCAATTTGTTTCTAACTATGCATATAAAGGTTGATCCTGATTATTTTAGCTTCTGTTTCCATTTTCTGTGTTGTTGTATCAAATTTACATAAATGCTACAGTCTATCTGCTGTGAGCAATGGCCCTTCTGAGTGACTGGGAATGGAGAGGTGCATAAATATTTGGGGACCAGAAGGAAATATGAAATAGTCGATGGCTCAGAGCTACCCCCCTGGTCAGCTAGTTGAAGGCCCTGCCATACCATGTTATCAGTGTCTGATACTTCAGATAGCATTCGAGTTGCTGACTGATGCACTGAGTGATAATGATGGTTTGCAGAGAAATTTCTGACCCCATCATAATGATTTTCTGATAGACACTTTGATAAATTGCCTGGTCTTAACCTGTAGTGTGAGTTTTGTCAAACCTGACAGCAGGAATGACTGATCTTGACATTGCTGAATGACTTATATGATCTCTTCTTCAATCTGTCCAAGATTCCCAGCATTGATATTCATGTGTGTTTATATAGACATATACTTTAAAAAAAAATATTGGAAACTTCTTTGTATTATTTGACTTTTTTGCTTTGTGATACCTGCAGCAGTTTTTGTGTACAGTTCATCTCTTCGCTAAGACTGTCTTGGAAAATATGCAGTGAACTGACTGGTATATTGTGGTCCCCAACAAGTAATTGTTAGTGCTATGGAATATACACTCATAGGATCTGAAAAAAATTATTCTTGAGTGCCACTTGAGGGCACTTGCCAGCTGACTTCTTTCCTCCTTCTTTCCTCCTTCTTTCCTCCTTCTTTCCTCCTTCTTTCCTCCTTCTTTCCTCCTTCTTTCCTCCTTCTTTCCTCCTTCTTTCCTCCTTCTTTCCTCCTCCTTTCCTCCTCCTTTCCTCCTCCTTTCCTCCTCCTTTCCTCCTCCTTTCCTCCTCCTTTCAGCTGGTGTCTTCCCTCCTGGTTTTGAGCATTCACTCTCCATCTTGGTACCTGGTTCACTTGCTATTCTAAGTCAATACTGTTATCCTTAGTTAGTGAAGCTACTTTTGCCTATAGTCTCTCTTATGCTTTTCTCGTTCTGAGAAGATGCTCTGAAGAAAGAGTGAAATAGTCCTTTAAACTGGGGATTTTTTTCCCTAGGATGTCTTAGTAAAAAAGAAGCATCTTTCACAAGAAAGGGGGGAAAAAAGAAACTAAACGTGGGTTCTGTCATTAGAAAGGAATGTCTCACCTGAGCCCTATCCTGTGAAAACAGAAGGCATCTTGTTGTGTCTCATACTTCCTGTTCAACTTCACTGGTGCAGGGCTGGAGGCTTACTGTGAACAAATTAGTTTAATTAATTACAAGCATCAGAGTCTGGCCAGACCAAGTGCCAGAGGCTGGTGTTCATCTTAGTTGTAGAGGAAATGACCTATAATCCAGGCTTTTCCTGCTGATTGGAGCCAGCCACAATTCACTCTGTCTTCCAGAAATTGTGTGAGAAGTGTGGGGCAACTGCAGCTCCTTCGTCCGTTTGGACTGCTGGGCACTTCATATTTACTGAGTATCTCATACAGGGAGTGGATTCTGGCAGAGAAAACTAGCTTTGATCTCTTCTGCTTGGTTGTATTTTTGTGGCTGAACTGTTCAGTGGTCTTCAGTGGAACTTGTGAGTGATTGCTCTGTGCTCACAGCATAGAAAGATCTCTGGTGGTTTTGATGTCAATCCCTCTCATCTGTTGTATATTTTTGCTTTTCATTTAACTCAATCTGAAAACACCTGAGACAATTCTAACATATAAATTGCAAGAGAAAACTGAAAAGCCCACACATTTTTACGAGGTTTAAATTCAAAGACCTGAGAACTTTGGGGTAAACTCTGTTTTCCATCACTCATAAATTCCAGTATTATGGGAGTTTTTATTTTTTTTACTTATCTATCATGTTTCTCTCATAATGCAATTATAAAAGCTTGAAATTTTACACAGACAGCAGAGGCAAAATAGTCATTAGGCAAAAAAATCCTGTGTTGATCCACAGTTCCTATTAGTACTTCCTAAGGTGGCTTTGTAATTGTTCTTAAAAAGATCCAGGTAACCACCACTTTTCTCAATACTTATTCTGATCATGATATGTGCATATCTCACAACCTCTAGTGCTTACCCTCTATGAATCACTATTCTTACTCAAATACTTTTATTTTTTTATTTTGTTGATCTAGGAGAGCACAAAAATATTTATATTTAGTTTCTTAAAGAGGTTCTTTTTTTTGTGGTGTGATGCATTAATAAATGTATCCTACAGAAACTGGATTTGCAAATGCCATTAACTTTTAGTAAGATGGTTGGAAGTTTAAAGATAGAGAATTTTGCAGTAGAGTATAAATAGAGACAATAGTATTGTCTGTACTGTTCTCAATATCACTGATGAAAATAAAGCTTCAGGAGATGACCACTATAAATAAACAACATGTAGGCTAGTTCATGAGAAGAGGAGTTTCTTTGCCACAGTGAGCTGGTGTAGCCACCTCCCAGCCGAAAGGAAAACCTGTAGAAAGTGCTCCCATGCTGCTGTGAAATGCATCCAAGAACTGTTGATTGTTGCTAAAAGGACATAGGCAAACTAAATAACTGGAAACACAGTTTCTGGGAGATCCACAGAAATATGAATTTTAATTTTATAGACATAAATACTCACTAAAAACTTTCACAGGCACTTGTATTATGTTTCCAACTGATACTCCGAAGGCAGCCCAGATAAACTGCTGCATTGCACTGGCTGCTGAAAGTACCTCTGGCAAAAGCAGCTCAGGAGTATTTTTTTCTACTTCACTGTTGGTATGAACAAAACAAAAATTCAATGAGCTTCTGGGTCTTCTCATATCACATTGGCTTCAATACTTCATATTTTACTAATAAAGCCCCAGCACAGTCCAGTCTTAAAAAACTGTATCAGTGTCTGTAATTATGGTACACTGATGGATTTATGTGTGTATCTCTCCCAGGCACTGAATGGGAGAAAACACAGACAGGAAGCTCAGCACCTTCTCATGTTTTCTGAAGGATTCCATGAGGATACACAAAACCTTACATCAGTTTTGTTATTTGTTATATATTTTAATTCCCACCACTATTGCTCCTTCCCTGTGGATTCTCATCTGGTATAAATTAGTAGTGCACTATTGTTTTCAAAGGTTATAGCAAGTAGCTTCTGCTTACGATCTGTCCCTTGATGTTTCCTTTGTTTAGCTGTTTTTAGTTGTGTTGGCCAAGTTTTGATGAAATTTGAGTACTGTGCAGTTATTGCATGCCATTTATTATCATATAATCTGACAGCCTAAATGTTTGACACACATGCTTAAGAAAGTGAGCACAAGAAAATTATGGAAGTAAAGGAAAACATGTTCTGTTAATCATTAAAATACATTCGTCCTCTTAAGGTTTATAAAATCTTATCTTTTACAGTTAAAATCAGGACGCTTTTCAGAATTTGTTGGAGTTCAATACTTTTGATATCGAATGATTTGAGCCTTCCTAGCTCTGCAGTAGGATTCTGTCATTTAACTTATGTTCAATATATGAAATATTGTATCAGCATAAGTGAAGATTTTAAGAAAACTTTACTCTTCATGTTTTATCTTTTACTGGATTCTCTTATGCAGCACAATTGTTTCTCATTTCCATAAAGATTTTGCTTGGGTTTGATTTACTGTTTTCTGTCCTTAGCACAGCCAGGATTCCTGCTCTCTGAGAGGGTAGAGAAAAGATACCTCTTACCTTTTGATAAGACTGAACAGTCCCATACACATGTATGATGTATAATAAAGGGGAAAAAAGAAAGAGACATCATAAAATAGCTTAGATGAATGCAATGTCAAGTAAATGAGAGAGGAATGTTTTTAAGAAACAAAATATCTCCACAAACTAGAAATGTTTTTCAGTGGTCTTCTGTTTTCCAAGATCTTACTTGTGACAGAGATGGGACCGAATTTTCTTCACAGCTTTTTTGTGTCCTTACACATCTTCTTCAGCAAGTGACAACTAGAGGAACTAGGAACTACTTGATGGACTCAATATTTTTCTACTAGTGCAGAGAAAAATTCTCCCAATTGCAAGACTGATTGTCTGTCTCATTGCAGCACTGAACCTATTTTTTGGTATTCTGGGCCAGAGACTGGAGTTCAATACAGGAAATAATTTAGGTACTGGAGAAGCTAGTTGTAAGCTTCCCAGTAAAAAATAAAAATTACACCTAATTTCAGAGAAGTGGTTTCCAGACTCTGTTTTATGATCACAGTGTTCCATAGGCTACTCCTAAAGCATTTGGTAGTGGTAATGAAGTCAAGCAAATCTATTGTTATTTAAAGTGAATTTTGTACACAACTCAAAGAAGTTGTAGGACTTTTATGTAACTGTAGGGTCCTGTGTCAACTGTGTTTGCTCTCACTGGCCTCAGAATGGCAGGGTGTGTGGAGGTCTTATAAAACATCATTCTTGGCTTGTTGTGAATGATACTGTGTACCAGAAAAATAACTGTAGTTAGCTGAAGGTTTATTACTAGAAGTCTTCTTCTGTTTCACTTTCTTTTCTCAGAATGTGCGAATTTTAAGGATTTAGTGCCTAAAATTTCAGAAAGCATGGAGTAGCTTACATGTCCAGGACAAGGAGTGCCAGCAAAGTTAAAGACATGAAAATCAAGGAGTTAAAATCAGACAAGTCAGTGTTGCCGTTCTACTATCATTTTTCCCAAAAAAGGTTTGGCAGCAATTTTTTTTATCTGCATTCATATCTTATAACACAGAAACGTTCCACAGGGCTGCAGTTTTGGAGGAAAAAGAGTCTGTCACTAGTATGAAGTTAGCCCTGGGGTACCAGACATTTTCCTGTTAAATAGCTGAGAAAATCATCTCTTAGCAACTCCTTTTCTCTGTTTACTGTCAATCTCACATCAAAGATAAAGTGCGGGGAGCTTAAAGAATTTGGTGTTGGAGTTCTCATTCTACACCCTTTCTCAACAAAGGGTCTTGTAAAATATGTGAAGCTATACACTGCTGTGTATAAAAACAGTGCTGAATTGCTTAATATATGAATCACAATAAGCTGGTGGTTTTAAGGGAGTTTAACTTCAGGGATGAATTTGTGAATCCAGGTGAGGATGGAATATGTCTCAGGAATGCCCCTTTTGGTCTCCCTCCTATAGCACCTGGGTGAAAGATCCTACCTGTGCAGCATAAGTGTATTTTAGTAAGGCAGATCTGGTTTAATTCTAGAGGAGTGCAGCCATGATGGACTGCAATGAATACATTTCAGCTCCTCCAGGTTTTACAATAGCATGGAAAGGGTCTGTTCCCCGCCATCTACTCATGAGCACGGAATAACTATCTCAGTGCACAGAACGTTAGTCAGATGTGAATGTGAGAATATTAGAATTGTGATTTATGACCTTTCAGGACTGTTGGGAATGGCATTTTATAACTGTAGATAGACTGATGGGATATCTACTTTAGAAAAGCAGGATATGTTTCACTGATGTTGTGAAATCCTTGTTGACTGGGCTGAGAAAGAAACATGTGATAGAAGAGTGAAAGAAACAAAAACCATTTTTCTGGAGTTGGTAATTCTTCTACCTGCCTCCAGTACTGTTCCTCAGGCAAATTGCCTTCATCACCCTTCGTGTGCCCACCACTTACTCTCAGAAAGCTGTTGTGACAAGACCTATCTGTAGAGAAGACACATTATCTTCTCTGGAACTTTATAAGACAGAACAGGAAGAAAGATCATCAAACCATCATAAAATGGTTTGAGCTAGAAGGGACCTTAAATTTCATCTATTTCCAAGCCCCCTGTCATGGCCAGGGACACCTTCCAGTGGACCAGGTTGTTCAGAGCCCTATCCAACTTGGCCATGAATACTTTCCAGGGATATGGCAGCCACAGCTTCTCTGGGCAACCTGTGCCACGGCCTCCCCATCCTCACAGTAAAGATTTTTTTCCTAATATCTGATCTAAACCTGCCATCTGTAAGTTTGAAGCCATTCACCTTGCCCTGTCACTCCAGGCCCTTGTCAAAAGTCTCTCTCCATCTTTCTTGCAGGCTCCCTTCAGGTGCTGGAAAGCTGCAGTTAGATCACCCTGGAGCCTTCTCTTTTCCAGGCTGAACAATCCCAGTTCTCTCAGCCTGTCCTCGTAGGAGAGGTGCTCCATCCCTCTAATCATCTTGATGGCCTCTTCTGGACTTGCTTCAACAGATCAATGTCCTTCCTGTGCAGGGGACCCCAGAGCTGGATGCACCTCTATTAGTTTCACAAGTTTTCTCTACACTTGCTACTTTAACTATGACCTATGAGAAAAATTTGGAATGATGATTTCTTTTGTTACCTTCTCCTCCTTCCTCTTCCCATTTTGAGATTAAATGATTTTTTTTTCCAGTGGTTGAAATTCCACAATTTTTTTTTAGTTGTATAAGCTGTCAAGTGATTCATGACAAGAAGCTATTGCACAGGTGATGAGGCTTTGACAGGGTAGGCTTCCCAATAGGGTATTCTCATGTCTTTCTGTATATGTAGTATGTCTTTGAGAAAAAGGAAGAAAGAAAAAAGACCTTCTTGAAACTCTAAAATTTTTTGAAAGCTCTGGTTTCACAAAGAGTCCCAGTTACTTCCAGGATTTTCATGAGGTTTTCTGGGGAGTGTGTTTCATAGCATTTTTGTTAGAAAATTAAGCTACTTTTCATAAACTTTCTAGCTGACTCTTTGATTTCTGACTTCAAGTTTTGGTGCAGCAATACATACAAGCCACTGAAGATAAATATATTGGCACAATGTGCTTTGTACATTATACTTTGTATTATGTTTTAGGGGGAGTTCCCTTGGCTGTAAATCAGTATCCTTAAGCTCTGGGAATATTCTTTATAACAGACATTGCCCTGGAAGGATATAATCCTTCTCTCCGGAGTATTTTACAGGGGAGAGATAAAAGATAGATTTTATTTACAGGCAGTTGCTGCATACTCTTACAGTTTATCAGTTGTTCCAAGAAGAAGAAAAAACAGAATGAGAGAAAATAAAGACTGAGACAGATCATATGCAAGCAGAATAAATCATGAAAGCTTGACTTGTCAGACCCATACAATCAGGAAAAGATCATGAAGCTGGTTTGAAAGTATCAGACATTTTTTAAAAAATGGAGGGTTATCTTGTTTTCTTTTGGAACAGAGGATGACGGAATAGAGACTTCTTCAGAAAGGGGTTCTTGCACACTGTTTCTATTTATCTCTGAGGAATCCACAAAGGCTAATTCCACAACAGAACTTGGAACAGAAGTTAAACTTATTATTCTGAGTCTGTCTTTTCCTGTTCCATTGCCTACAGAGGCAGACGACTGACATTTGCCTTGTTAAACTACAGGTGGGCTGTGTGAATGTGTCTACAATTAATCTGATTCTCAGGTCATCTCTTGACTCCAGGTCAAATTTCACAGAAAAGCTTCAATTGTAATGATGATGTTAATACTAAAGCTGTAATATAGAACTAAAAAATAAGTTCATCCTTAGGTCTGTAAAGAGGCAAATTAAAGGTGGTATCCAGCTTAAGAAGTCCCTCAACTGTTTGCTGACAAAACTGGGAGAACATCTTAATTTTGTGCTTTACCGTGATTATCCATTATTGGAAACTTGAAGACAGTGTGGGCTGGATGAACCTTGGTCTGAAAAAGGGGGGATGATTTTTGATTCTCATGGTGTAGCAATACCTTTAATAGACTGAAGGAACTCACTGGAATATGTAGTCAAGGAAAAGTATTGTACAGCACAAAGCAGAACTGATAATCATAGTTACCCACTCAGACCAAAATCTGTACCTCAGCCTATGGGTAGGCATGTTGTGTTGAGTAAAGACACTTTCTTAAATGCTTCTTCAACATAATAGAAGGTAAAGAAAGATGAAGTATTACCATTTTCAAAAGTTTTGATGACTTCTGAAATTTTAGATAGTTGGTGCCATTAAAATTGTTATTGCCATGAACTAGATCTTCTGCTTATTTCAGTCATCCTTAAAGTGATGGATAGACATAGGTTAGCAAAGCAGCATAGAGATTATTCCCCTCTGAAAGAGCTTTTTATGTTTAGTATTATGATTCTGTACGTCCTATGTCCATTCTTTAAATCCATGCTGCTATTCATTAATCAATACTTGAGATAATATGCATTGATGGTCTGATGTGTGAAACTGTTAAAATGTTTGCTTGCATGTATATTAATGATCAACTGCAAGTAAAGCAGCTTCATGTTACAAAATCACGATAAGAAAGAGGAATCACTTTTAAAGGACATATATATATAATATTTTTTAACTCTTACAATTAATGCTGTGGGTTTAAATGCAGAATTATGCACACAGAGGATAAAACAAATCTACCATGCCTATGTCTCATCTTGTTACAAGTATGCATTAGGGATAATCCTACACAAGTCAGTGGTGTAACTGTGGAGTCATATTGACAGAGCATCAAACCAAACCTATCAGCTGAAGCAGAAGCAGCCTAGTTATCATGGCTGGTATAAATGAGATCAGAATCAGCCCCATGCTCTTTCAAAACCATTGGAATATGTAGTAGTGATGGATTGAGTTGTTCCCTTACAGCAATTTTACTAGCTTTAATTCTGAAATGAGATTAACCATCATTTTCCTCATCATGAAGAAAATCAAACCCAGAGATACCGATCACAGTGATCCTTGTGATGTAGGTTCAAGGGGTCACTTCAGCTTTATATTGGTTTTATAAAACAATGTCACTCCTTGTGAAGAGAATACAGGAAGCATTAGAACCAGCACTGCTAAGTTAAATATCTCTCTGTTTGCTGGAAGGGAGGAAGGGCTTGTAACCAAATGTTTTCATGGTTGCCTAATTTTGGGACAGTACAGAACCTTGAATAAGTACTATATGGACAGCTCAAGAGTTCTCAAGTTTAGGCATTTACTAAAAAATTTTCATTACCAGGCCTAAAGCTCAACTGTCTTCCTGTGCTTTGTGTACTAAATCCATATCAGCAAAACAGTGTATATGCCTTTGTTCTCATTTTCTGATGTCTTTATGATCTTTTCACATCTCTGAATGTCTGTAGAAGATCACAGGCAAATTATGGGTCATATTTTAATCCTGCTTGAAAACTGAAAAGTCCTTAATCTTTTAGCAAGTGGTTATGAGTGTGTTCAGTATAGAAATTTTCCCAACAGAAGTAAGGACACCAACAGTCACTCTGGGTGGTGGAAAAAATTGTTGCTGTAGGGGGGAAAAGCAGAGAAGGGGTGCACCAGTCAAAGTATGTACAGTCAGCACCACTACAGCTAAACTTGTTCAAGCAGTGCAAGCAACAGTGCAGTGCTTCAGTTAAATGCAGATGAAGATTCTGACTTCTTAAGGATTACTAATGTCCAATTTTGATATCAGTGTAAGGAGGTTCTACCATCCTCCTGAAGGATTTATCATGCCAGCTACTACAAGCATTTCCTGTCTGTAGTACACTGCATCTTCTCCTTTGATTTTTGGTCATGTTAGAATAATGAAGGGTTAGACAGAAAAAGTCTCATGTTGCCTCTTGTGGGGACCCTGATGCTGCCAGTCTTTGTCTGTAGATGGGACAGTTTCCACACGTAGATCATGTTTCTGTGATTTGCTGCCCCAGCTATCTGACAGAATGAAAGATTGCAGCTCTCAAGGTCATTCCAGAGTCTCCTGTTTCATTTCAGATTTTTATTTTATTTAGTGGGCTGGGATGTTTGTGAAAGCCATTTTTATGTGCTGAGGATTTTTCCAAGTTTCATTACCTGACTAGTTCTCAGTTTCATTTCTTTGAACACTTGCGATATTATACTTTAAATCCTTACCTTAGCCCTGGTGTCAATGGGGACACTCAGGCCTTTCCATCTTATTTTATTTTATGGGGGCATGAATCTCTGTGCTGAAACCAAGTAGGGGGACATGTCTACATTGCAGTGGGGACAGGCATAACACCAAATAGAGTGCACCATACCCTCCAGGTTCTGCACAAGGCCACAGGCTGGGATTTTTGGAACTGTTATAAAGAATAACAATCAGGAGCTGGAAAACCTGTACTTGGACACGGTGCTTTTACCACAGCTCAGTGAGGTTCAGTAATCCTTCAAGGATTGTGTTGATTCATCTGTCCCTTTACAGACTTATGACTTTAAGATGCTGTAAACTGGAACTGTGCTTGCAGAAATTTTGGGTTCCATTTTGAACATAGCACCATTTTCAGTGGAATGCAGACTTTACTGCTGTTATGGGAAACAGCACTGTATGTGCAACCCTCCTGTAATACAGGGGAAACATTGCTGAATCCCACTGAGAGCAAGATGAAAGGATATGATAGATATGGTGTCTTATTCTTCCAAGCTCTGTTAAGAATGCTCAGAAGGGATGTGGTAAGTCAAAAGTCATTTTTTTCTCTTTCTGATAAGTGGAGGGAAAGTATTCAGATCTTCTCTGTTTTCATAAAAATTAGATTTGAACTTGGATGAACACCAACCTCTTGAGCAAAAGGCAGGACTGCTGTATCTTCTGTCAGTAATGTAAATCTAATTCCTTTTTTTGCTCAGAATCTTTAATCCAATCGAAGTCCCAGGTGAATGTGGATAGTTCTTAAGCTGACCAAAACAGCATTTTTCAGCAGCCTTGGAGAGAGAAAAATGATTCTGGTCTGTTTTGCATTTTGTCTGCTTTTTTTTTTTTTTCCCCAGGAAAAATCATTTACCAGAACAATTGTAATTGGTGTACTTCGTTACATATTTTTCTTTATTATTTCATAAAGCAAACTCTGGCAACATGCTATTCTGTAAAGAAGTGGGTTTGAGTTTATAAAGGTTGAAATAGGTTCAGGAATGCAAAGAGCACAAAATCAGGGGTGATTGGCTGGACTGGAGGAAACTGCTCTACACACATAAACCACTTCTGGTGGTTTCTAACAGGTGAATCTCTTTTTCAAAATGGAATTCTATATGAATAATCAATGATTAGTGAAAGTAATTCAAATCGTTAGAACTGATCCAGCACTTCAGTCCTTACTCCTCTTTACAATGGCATGCTCAGCTATATTTGCAGCAAAGTTTGGAGGCAGTGAGGAAACTCCCATTTCTACCTCATCCTTACAGGTACTAGGAGGGAGCCTGCAAAGATGGACCAATTTTAAAATCTTTTTTCTTTCAATTTTCTGTCATTCTTTATCCTTATTAGCTCCTGTCTAAAGACAGATTTAAGTATCTTGAATTTACTGTGTGATAGCCAAAGCTATAGTGTTCCTCAGCTTTTTCCTCCCTGGATGTGAAGTCTCTTCGAGGAACAACTCATCTTCTTTTTTGGATAGTAACAATAAACAGAAATTTCTCTCATGTTTGTGACAGGATGAATGAGCAGAGTTTTATGAATGGACTTGTATCATGCTGTGCAATGAGAGTGATGGATTGTCATTCTCTCTCCTGGTTCAGAAACAGTCTAAAACCCTCCGAGTTGATTCGGAACTGATCTCAATACTTGGCACAAACACAAAGGACTTTTAGTTTTGGGTATAATTTTTGGGCCATCTTTAAAAAGAGCAATCCCCTCTCTCCTTTAAAGTTCATTCCCTGAATGCATGTGGTGAAACGAACTGCACCAGCACCATCAAGGATGGTGATTTTCTGTCGGAACTGGAGTTAGTAACAACATTGGGAATGTCTCCTAAATAAAAAGACCATGTGCTGAGACTGCCCTGAGCAGGAACTTAGGGGTTTTGATTTTCAGAATGAAATTCAGTCTTATATGATCTATTGTGGATAAAAAGAAACCAAACATCTTCTTCCTGGCAGTTCCCTAATTATTCTAATTGGAAAGGGAAGAGGCTATTGTGAAGGATAACATAAACACCTTAGAGCACACTTAAACACAAGTAGCACTGAAAAGATGCCAACTCATTCTCAAGTGTACACTTGTTCTCTGACTAGAAGTTAGCCTTGAAATTTGCATAGCAAAAGGTTCAGCCTCAGTGCCAGCACAGAGTGGAATACATTTAATTAAAGACAACAGCAAAGGTAAATTATACTCTTTTTTTCTTTTCTTTTTTTTTCCTTTTTTTGCCTTGCTGGATTAGGAGCTGCTTGTTTCAGGATCAGTGAAGAGAGCAGAGTTTGCTGTTCAGCTCACAAGGGCATAAAGGGAGGGAGGGATCAGAGCTTTTGGATGTTCCAAATAACAGTTGGATTTCCCCAAGCTGCCATCTGCATTGTAACTCATAACTTGGAGATTGGTGAGCCCTCATGACAGCACTTCAGGAATGAAAAACTGTTTGCCAGAATGGCTCAGGTTCACTCTAAAAATAGGGCCATGTAAGAAGTCTCAGGGAAATTCTCTTGTAATTAAAAAGGATTCCAGTTTGAATTAAATGATGCTAGTGAAAACTTGCTTGAATGTTAAGCCTGGGGAGAGGGGAGGCTTGTTTTGCTGCTGTTCTGTACCTTATTTTCCCTGCCTCAAAAGTATGGCCTCTTTTCCATTTCTATTGTTCTTAATATATCACATGTGGAAGTGTTCAAAACCTGACACTTACAGGAGAGTGTGAGGGAGAAGATATATAGCAGAATATGTATATTAATATCCACTAATAAAAATGCCTTAAAATTCCCATTGATTCCTACTGTTGGTCATTATTAGGCCAGAATTTAAAGAATACTGATATTAAGTAGAGTAAAATTGTCTTTAAGTATTAAGCCTTCAAGATCTAATAATTTTACATACCATTACCAAGATACAGAGCTTCTCAAATTCAATCTTACTGGATTTGTCTGTGAAAGTTACCATATTCAATTTTGAAGGATATTTGATTGATTCGTTTCTCTGCAATGATCACAGCAGTATATGCTTCTAAGCCCCACATGATTTCCTCAAATATACAGTACAATTGAAGTCTCACAGAAAGTCAGTGCCAGTTACCTCAAATCCTGCAATCAGCACAGTCAGTAACCTGGAGTTAAAATATCTTTAAAGGATGTAGAAGTCAGCATAAACCTTTCTGAGGTCTTTAAAGGTAAAGAAATATGCTTGTGCAGATATTCTGTGAAATATAGGGTTGCTTTTGTTCTTCAAGAGGGAGAATTTGATGGAGTTCAGGAGAACCTGTGACACAGACTTCAGGAAGTTTCACAGAACCGTTGCAGAGCCTATTGGGGTTAAACAGGGACAGTTTGGGGTATCAGTCAGGAGTATATTAAATGCCCAAGGAAATTCAGGATTGTTGATTCTTTTCTTGTTGACATTAAAATGGAGAAGTGAAGACGACCTATACGAGTAGAACAAAGGCTTAGTTAAGGCTTCTGTCAGTTCCTGCTGAGTGGCTACATATCACAAAACCATTCCAACAGCTATTTTTAATCCAGGAGACTGATCTCTGCCAGGCTTAATGTCCCTCAAACATGGCCTGAGTGTCTCTTCCAGGGGTAATTGCACAAAAGGTCTACTGTCAAGTGTCCTTGGCCCTGTTGAAAGTACTTCAACGTGGCTTTGTTTTTGTCTTGTGTTTAACAAATAGACAAAGCAAGGCCAGTGCACCATGTGCCATCCTTCAGCATAGCAGGGCTTGTTGGTGCAGAGTAAATGAACTGCATTTTGTTTTTTTCCTACAGAAAAGTATTGAAGAAAATTCCTCTTCTTTAAGAAACAGGTAAACTTGAGAGGTAGAAGGCATAAGTGAATCTTTAAAAACCTACAAGAAGGTTGCTGCTGACGATGCTTTCACTGCTTGGGGTTTGAGAGCTGATTCTTAGCTGTAGATGAACTTCTGATTGTGCATTCTCTAAGGCTGTGTGAACTACATTAATGTTTGCACTTGTTCCAGTCTCTGTAGGCTTATGGGAGAACTTGCCAAGTCCATCTAGTCTGCACACTCTGCTCTTGTGATCTTGCAGTGCCTTCTGGAAAGACCCTGGAGGGCTAACACATCATTTGGAGATGTAAGCTTGTAATGTTTTGTTTTCGAATCTATGAAGAAAAATATGTAGAGAGCAAGCTCTGCTTGGGAGGAAATATCCTGATGTGATTTATAAATCCACGTAGATTAATCTATCAAGTTCTGATTTATGAAATGTATTATGTTGACCAACTGATTCAAAAGTCTTGAAATTAGTAGGAAAAACAGCAATCCATCATAACACTGAATTTTGTGCCAGTGATGCAGAGCAGTATCTCTCAAAATGCTTGATTTGTATTCACCATTTTTGTTAGTAAAATTCATGTTACCTAATAGCCTTCTTAGAAAAATATGTTAATACATATGATAGGCAGAACACATTGCTAACTTTCTAGGCTTTTTGTTAGGGCAAACAAGGTTTACCCAGCTTTTGAATTTTTTGGTCTGATGCAACTGTCTATCTGCTTAAGAAATTTCCATTTTAAAAAGGGTAGATCTTTGATCACTCATACTTTTAAAACCAATGACTGTTTCTAACAGTGTGTCTTGCAAGTGATTATTATTGCTGACAACTGTCAGAACAAAGAACTGCAAGTTCAAGCAGGGAGTTAGGTTTTTGGGCATCAGCCACAGTGGGGTCCCCTACTAAAGCTGCAGAGGTATCAAAAATGGAGTTTTGGCATTAACTCACTGTGTTGTGGTTGTCTTCAAATTGAAACAGATCTAGTGAGTTTAACAGGACTGTTAATGGTTTTGGAAAAAAGCCTTCCTTGTACCAGCAAGAGTTTCACTGCTCTGAAGAGCAGAGTTATAACTGCAACAATTTTCAGTATTGAATGTGTCTTTTCATAGAGGATCTCTTGGGTAACATTACATCTTTGTCATATTTGCAGGGCTTAGATGGGAAAATATGCTTCTGGTAAATCTTAATCTATATAATCTGCAAGAATATTTTGCTAAAGCAACTGGTTGTTCTCTATGAGAGCTTTAAACACTCAGTGACAGCCACACCCTTACTGTCTGTTTTAAGGCCAGTTCATACTGAAGAACATTTTGCATCAGAAAAATGCATCATTAACACCTGAAGAATGGCTGTGAATGTACAGTACTGGGCCATATTGTACAAGATGAATGAGATTTGAACCTGGGATAGGAGAGAAACAAATAGAAGAAAAGTGTCATGTTGCTGTCTGGATCACAGTTGGTACAGGATTATCTGATGCAAGTATGAGGAAACCCTAATATACCAGTCCTTCCAGAAGTTTTAAGTCTTTCCCCCCATGTCATAATATTTCTTGGGGTTTTTACTGCAGCACATTTTAACAACAGAAGTCGATTCATTTCCTGGTCCGAGTCCTGAACTATTCCATCCTGCTCTGAGTGTTTATGCACTGCCCTTCACCATGATGACATAATGTCCATCACCTTTACATTTCTAATGTGGATGGAGATGCTGTACAAACTAAATCTGCGTTGCATAAAAGCTCACTGAGATATCACTGGGTCTTGGTTAATTGGGTCTTGTATTTGAAAATGGAGTCAGGACTGTGAATCAGCAAACTTTATTCTTATTTCATTACATTGTTATTATTTTATTACATTAACACCTATGCATGTGCAACAGAGATCACAGTTCCAGTGTGCTAGATATGTAGGGTGAGATAGTGTCTGTGCCCAAAGAAAATACTGGCTAAAGGAGTAGAAGAGACAACAGACACATAGAAACTCTGGAAGATTATTATATTGTTTTATATTGTCTTCCTGTATGCCTCAATTACTTTTTGATAAGGAGGACCACATAGAGTGAAATCTTATATGTTCTCACTGTTAGAAGAGCTGAAAATCTCTTTCAGTACATTTTGTGGATGAAATACCTCTGTGTGGATGAAATATCTCTGTATGGATGATACAATTTGGAAAAGAAATAGAGCTAACTGAATAGAAAATTATTTTTATGCGTTATATTACACACAAGCACTGTTTCAGTGCAAGTCCAGGTATGTTCAGATAAATCAAGAAGTAACTAAACTTGATACCACTTCTCTCAATTTTCTGTTGACCCTGATCAAGCACATGGGAGTGGTTGAAGAATACCATGTATTGTGTGACCAAGTGCATCTCTGTGAGGGCCTTAACACAGAGGAAATCATATAAATCAATTTGTTTGACCAAAGACCTGAAAATTTAAATATTTAGGTCAATCAACAGAAGTGGCCCAAGAAATTACTTCCTTAGAGCCTTACATCTTTAGCAACAAAATAAAGGGCTTAGATTTTCTCTTAATAGCAAAGTAATGGGAATTATGTCACTCAGTTCCTCATTGTCTAGAAATGGAGAGGATAAAGCAGATCAAATCAGCAAGAAAGCAGAATTACTTGATTAAGTTCTATATTTTAATAACTTGTGGTCTTGAGGCTCATTGCAAAGGTCACTGAAATCAGAGGAACCCTGCTGAATTTGGAGAAGGCTCTTGAGCATTATATTATTTCTGTCTATTCTTTTACCTGTGTGTACTTAACATGACCATTTAGTTCTCAAGTGGTTGCTTCCCATAGACATACTATGTGTTTTGTACAAACTGAAGGCTGGCAGCTGAACTTGTGAAGTACTTTTGAGGTCCAGGCCTTGTATCAGTGTAGGGGCACAGTGCTGGCTGCTCGCAGCAGCAATGTATGCCAGGCTCACCCTGCAGCTGCAGGCAGTTTGCTGACACTGGATTCACAGCACAGCTTTCTGTGGGGGGATTTTTTCTTTTCCTCCTTTGGTGGATGACTCAATTCTTCCTTTAGAAAGGCTGAGACCCATTGCAATAGTGTTCAGAGCAAACTGTCTTGAAACAGCTCCTGGTTTTTCAGTGGCAACAGGAATAAGTTAAAATGAGAAATGCCATTTTCCCCTTCCATAGCTGTATAATCCTTCCAATGAGTGAAGGAACCTGCACCACCCTATAGCAATGGTGAATTTGGTTTGTTTCAGTGTACAGGGATACATAATGGCATGGGAGTGGATATATGCTTTATACAGTTGGTACTACTCCATTTGTTACCCTCCTTACACATAGAACTCCACCTGATGTGGTATGGGATGTCTGTCTGTCTGTGCGACCCCAAGTAGCCTGTTCGTTGTGATGACAACTGGAAATAATGCCAAAGTAATTGTTCTGGCACAGAGGTTGTGTGAATGTTTGGGAGGGTCATGAAATGCCTCTTGTGTCTACTGCATTGTCAAATATCCCCAGTGTGGTATGTACATCTTGTAAGAGATTAAAGGGTTTGTAAGGGTACCAGATTAAGGTGGAAAAACATAGACCTGTTACTTGCAGACTTTTCTCTTTTAGCATGAAATTGCACAAAAGGTGAAGCATGCAGTTCTATGGGCAAGGACAACAGGAATGAAACTGTTCTTTAACACTGTGTTTCAGTCTACAGAATCAGACTGTCAAAGGAGCATCACATTTACCTCTACACTGATATTTCTAATATCGCTCACACAGACTTGGGTATGAATTCAGTTCAATTGCCACTTTCTTTTTCAGGTGGTTTTTACCTTCATGTGCGACTTCCAGAAACTATATTCTTAACTATAGCTTGAATAACTAAAAGGCCTTATTGATACTTAAATTTGCACAAAAGTGCACTTCACTATATGTATCAGTGAGACACTGGAAGATTTAATAAGCCAATGTTTTATCCACGCACATTTTTGTATGTATACAAGTGCAACATGCACATCCAATTATGAGTTAATGCCAGTCTAGGGGCACTTGCAAAGGAAATCAGGGTTGCTGAGCTGTTTTTTTAAAATCCCTAAATAACACATGTTCTGAGGAATTTTGTCTTTGAAAAGAAACAACTCAGAGCTTGTATTTTTGCTCCTAACTTTTCTTCAGTTGTGTGTCATATTTTGAAAATTGTAGCTGTAAGCAAATAGTAAAACAAGTGCGTTGATCCTGCCTGTCAGAATCCATCTCTCTCTGATCTGTTCTTGAGTGTTACCAAAGTTGAATCTGCTTTGGAGATAATTTCAGTTCCCTGTCGTGCTTGAGAACAAAGTACAGCCATTAGTGAAAATGGAAGGACAGTATGACATTCATTGGCCCAGCTGTCTAATGCACTCACCTGTTTCCAAAGTTTAAAAGGTTGGGGTTTTATTCTCTCCTAGCTCTGCAAAATGAGGACTGTAAAAGGGATGGGGAAAGCTGAAATGGTGGTGTGGGTCTTTTTAATTTCTTTCCTTGTTATTTTTTTTTTCAAAACACACTTTAAAGTAATCCATAAAGCCTAATGTGCAGTGCTTGAAACTCATCTGTTGTATGGTTACTGCATTGATCAGAGCCTTTCACCTCCCAGCTAGGCGTGGAGCTGCTAAAGAAAGAGTTTAAATGTGATCTTCTTGCAATTAACCAGGCAACTGAATTATATTTCAAAGGATTGGAAAGAAATGTAATTTTTGAACATCTTTGTGGTCAGAAGGTGGGGGAAGGGGAAGTTTTAAGTCTTTGTTCTCTTCTTTCTTGAGCTCAGTATCATTTATGTGTGATTCCACTGCAGTCAGTGAAGTAGGAATTGCAGTGGAAAAGGAAGCCAGCCCTTCACTTGTGTCTTTAGAGCAGGAAGAAGCAAAGCAAGATTGATTCACAAAGGAGTAAATTCTATGTTGTGGGCAAGAAGTTATGGTCTTCCTACTATCTTCAAACAGAATGGTTTTCGAACAGATCCTTCACCAGGAGGTGCTGTGTGTGGTTGGAATTCTCATGAGTGAAAAGTTCAAGAAGCAGAGAGAGGAGTTGCTTGTTGGGCTTTAAAAAATTGCAACCCTATAATCTCAGGCTGCATTGATGCAGTGCATCAATGAAAGAATAAAACTCTCAGAAGAACCAATGTCAGCTGGATTGTGCCATCGTATTGTGAGCACTTTTCAGAGATGAATAATCATCCCTTGGGAACAGGAAATTCCTAGAAGTGAATGGCATGGTCGTGTGGGAGTGGGGTGAAGTTCTAAGGTCACATTGAAATTTAAAGTGCATGGGTAATATTGTTCTCTGGGATTTCAGACTGTACATGCTAAAAGAACTCTTCTGTTAAAAAAATATTTTAAAGAATATTGACATCACTCTTAATTTGCATTCTTTAAGAAAGGTTCCCCCCAAAAAAGCAAAGATATGAAAGAGAAATGAATCTTTTCCTAAAGTTAGCAGCCAACAAACAGATTTCGTGGCTGATCCTGGATGCAAATATAAGGAGAATATTCTAGTTTGTATGTATAAATGATCCTATAAAAATGCTTATTTCTAAAAGACCAGTTATTGTTGGATACTAGAATTTCTGATTTTTGGCACTTCTCAATGATTGTGTCTCTTATTTCATGTACCCACAAAAAAGTGATGGACGTTTGTGTGTGTAAGTTATACTACAAGTCTCATTTTTAAGCATTTTAAGCTTTTGCTAATGCCTGTCACAGAAGTTCCTTCATTGCTGATTTTTTTTTTATCTCAATAATGTCCCTCAAAGTGAAAAGGCAAGTGTAACAGCAAGTAATAAACTGCTGTATATCTCCCAGAATACCCAGAAACGACCTTTTAAAGTAAGTTTCTATGAGAGATAGTAGGAAAGTAGGTGTGGGGAAAATGACTCATGAGTTTTAAGAGACAAATAAATTCTGAGGATGATGTATATGTGGTGCTGTATACTCAAAGATGAGCTTTTCATCGTGTCTACAGCAGTTTCACTGACTTACTGAAAGGTGCTGGTGAAGCACAGTAATAGACCTTCATTGATGGAGAAAAGGCTACTTGTCATAATGTGGTGAATGGTTCAACTTCTCTTTTTACCAGACAGGGGGGACTCCTCTCATTTGTGTAATGGCTTTTTAAAGTAAGTGTAAGGCATGTCTGTATTCCACTTACTGTCATTTTATTCTGCCAGAGTACAGTAAGAGCTTAGTGAAAATGAAAATCAAAGCCTCATAAGCCTTGAGTATCCCTTTTATTAAAGGTATTTCAAGTCACTGTGGTTTCAAATACATTTTGTTGTATACCAAAGATCTTGTGCTAAATAACTGGGATATTTCACATGTCAGTTCTTTTGGAGGAATCATGAACTTACAGATATTAGAATCAGAGAGAGGTGTATATCTGACTATTAAACTGTCATGAAAAAGGTTATTGAATATCCCCAGGAGTTGCTGTAGAAACCAATTCTGCACTCCAAACTTCTCCAGAAATGTAGGTCAGGCACTAGAAGCTAAACTCAGAAGCTTTTCCTGCCAAGTAAAATGAGCAAGCTGCAATGCTGAGAGGCTGAGTGTGAGAGGGCTTAGCAGTTGCTCAGGGCAAGAAGGAAGTTAACTTGGGTAGTTACCAGGAACTGAAATGGGATAAAAGCTCGGGATAGATGGTTAGGCAGTTTGAACATGTGGGAATTAGTTGTTTGAAGTTTGGAGAAGAGGAAGTAGGGAATTAGAACTTGGAAGAAGGTAATGGTTGGAAGTTGATTAAATAGCATAAACAAATCAGGTGCCTTCCTATGCCTGGAGGAAGAGCAGGAGAAGAGTGAGATCCAGTAGATATATTTTCATACTGAATAAGGACTTTGCTGTGGCAGCATCCATAACTGGATACCAAATTTGCCTGGCAGGACAGAGGAATTAGGAGAGCTGGTTTTGGAACCTAATTCTTATGTACCTTGAAGAATCTGATAAAACACCTTTGAAGTTCTCTGGCCCTGCTGTAGTGATGACAGTGAAAATTGATCCTGTGCATTCCAGCAGCCCTCATGTGTGACTTGCATTTTAATTAGTTCCTGTTTAGTTTTTTTTACATTGTCTTCTTAATCTGCATGGGTTCTTGAGGGAGTCTGTGCTGGAGAGCTAGATCTAGCCTCTTTCTTACCTCGCAGAGTATACTGGCCTTTTAAAAATATTTAGTGTATTTACTTATTTATTTATTTAGTGGTGGTGGTTTTGTTGTTGTTTTTGGGAAAACTGTGTTTTAGTGAGGTCCTGAAGCAATGAAGCTGCAGTGTACCATGTTCCTCAGCAGATAATCTCTCTGGAAGATCTGTGGTGGATATGGCAGCTGTATCCTCTCTCTACTGTGATGCATTGGTGTGTTCCCTCTTGCTGTTTTCAGGAGTGAGAGGCCCTCTCACCATTTCTACAGCCTGCTACCTATGTTGGAACAGGTGTGAGGTACTACGCCCTTAGTGCAGCTTAAGCTCCTGCTGCAAGTCAGAGAGGAAAAGGGTCCTTGTCCAGCTGAGAAGGACTTTATCTGAATGCATTAATATTGTAATTAACAATAAATAAATCTAATAAATTATAATTAATAAATAAATAGGAATAAATAAAATATAAAAAAAAGTAATTAGTAATTAGCATCTGGAGGGTGCTGTCTTGAGGAGATGTCAGGTGCTTCATATTCAGAGTGTAAAGCGACAGGCCAGCTTCCAAATTGCTTGAAAATGGAAAAGACAAAGAAAGAAGTGACTCCATGAGCCGGTCTGAGAGACACCAAAAAGCAAGCAGAGGTAGCTCCAAATAAGAATAACATGAAGTTGCAACCAGCAGCTGCCTGACTCTGCTGCTGTTCTGTGCTGATCACACGGTGACGGAGGCTGGAGGTGTCAAGTGAGAGGAAGAGTTATAACTTCTTCCAGCTTCCCATGGTGGCTCCCAGGAGCTATTGCAATATAGCTGGCAGGGTATAATCATTGCTAATAACTGGGAAACACAATTCCCTCACTGTTATCCCACTTCCCATTTCCTACACTTAAGGGCAGCTCCTCTCCACCTCAAAGAGCAAATTCAGTTCTTGGCTTGGGGAGTATCTTACACTGCCATAAATAAAGCCAGGTTATTTTAGTGCTCTCTGATCTGAGGATCTCCCGAAAACCTACGAATACTGATCAATGTGCCTGACAGCCTTGTGAAACAGAGTAACTAATCTCATTGTACAGGTGAAAAAAATGAGGCCCAAGAACATTGACGGCCTGATTTTTCAGTGGCACCCCATAGGATTGGTGCCTGACATTGCTGAGAATCCAACAATAAGTGATGGGTCCAAGCCCACACAGGAAGTCGGTGGCAATGGGGAGAGGGAGAAGAAATCCAATCCTGCTCTCAGTCTTTCAAACAAACCACCGGATGACACTTAAAAAGCACTTCTGGGGATGAAAAGTACTATGTAATTATTACTTCCAATATAAATATTTTCCTCTAAAAGTAAAGCTTTTCTTTTTTATTACCACTGACTTTATTAAGTCCATGTGATTGTCTTTGTTTAAGCTGTTACAGTGTGGATCATTGAAACCATCTAAAACATTCAGGCTCTGCATGCAAAATTTATGTAGTTAAAATATATTATCCACTATATTGAATCATCTTCTTGGAAAAATATTGTCTCTGCAATTCACATAAACTTAAAACAAGCCTTAAAAATAGTTACCCATACGTGATCATCCCTCAGAAATAAAATCTCTTATTACTGACATTAGTGCAGATGAATCATGGACCCTGTCATGCCCAGTTTTAATCTCAATATCTCCTTGTATATCTTTTTTTTTTTTGTTGAAAAAATGTGAACATAGCCTGAAACAAAACATTATTGGCTTCCTTCTGTAGGGCAATATCTGTAACTGGTGCCAGTTCATGGCAGTGACTGTTTGGTGCCATGTTTGCACCCATGGAATTTAGTTACTGGATGAGATAAGGAAAGAGAAAACTGATTGCCAGTGCATGTACGTCAGTATATCAGGGGAAATCCCTGAATAATCCAAATGTGGAACAAAAACAAGATCAGAGGTAACAGCTAAAAGGCATAAAAGCTAAAAGCAGATGGTCAAGAAATCCTCACCTTCTGTATGTTATCTATAACTATCAAGAGACTGGCAAGGTGATCCTGCAAATGCCAGGAAATAGAAAGAGGCTGAAGTGCAATCATGATCATAATTTTAAGTGTTCATTCAACACATATACATACGCTATTTTACTAGAAAACCAAGGATTTATAGAAGTACTGTTTAGATAATGACAAAACGTTAGCAGATTAGTTAGTACCAGTAGAGTGGGGTGTTACCTGAAATGCTGCATGATGTTGAATCAACTCCCTTCATGATCTCCTCCACCCAAAAAAAAAAAAAAAAAAAAAAAAAAAAATTCCCTTACAATTATTACTGGAGTAAATTAATCAACTGGTTTGATTGATACCAGATCTTGTCTTCGTTCCAGGCAACTGAATCCTGAAAAGAAAAAAGATATAGCAACAAAAGAAGAAAGCAGATGTCTCAGAGTTGCATGCAGAAGCCAATACTTTGCTTGGTTTTTATAAACAGGGGCAGTGTTGGGAGGAGCAGATTCTGCAGTGAGTGCAAACAAGAGTAACAATTTTGGTTTTGGAGCAATCTTTGCTGAATTACATTCACACCTGCTGGTGCCTTGTTGCCAGGCAAGGAACACACTTAGAAAAACATTGTTTTCCTTTGATGAAAAGTCTTATGAAACATCTATAAACTATGTCCCACTGTGTTACCCTCAGCCTGTTTCTTTAGCTCCCTTTGGAGCAGAGGTTAAACAAAGTATATAATTTTAAAATCACAACATTGTGTTTCCATTTTCTGATGGTGTGGCTGGTCAAAAGAGATGCTTGGGCACTGTCAGACTTGTGTATTCTTTGTTTTCAAACTAATCAGTTTTCTGGTAAACTTCTTTGCTGGCTTCAGGTTAATCAGACGCTGATTTCTTCTAATTGACTCCTTACGTTGCAATTGGTCTTCTTTATGATCTGCAATCAGAAAACAGTATTTGTTTTTAAATATGAGATGAGAAGAAAGACCATAACGTAAAAAAAGAGACAGTATAAAAGATTATTCCAATCAGAGCTTTGTGAAAACTACCCCTTTGACCTCTGAAAAGCATGATTTACTGCAAAATATAATTTCCAGTATTGCTTTCCAGATTGTCTGTCATGTAATATTTAAGAAATGGCAACTGTTCAGGAAAGAAGGAAGCAATCCTTTTTGAAATTCAAATAGAAATTTCAAATAGAAGTTTACTGAAATTCAGTATGTATTCATAATGAATCTGTTTTAAAAAAGACAACACTCAGGGTAAATCAAAACATCTACATAGTTACACTGTCCATGCAGATAATTTTTTTAAGTTGAAAAGTACACAATTCAATATATTCCAGTGCTGCAACTATGGTGTACTTTGGAAAATTTTTACCTAATTCTACAGATGGAGCAAAAATGTCAGATTTGTTGGGTTTTTTTCCATTTTCACTCATTCTAAGCTTTCAGTCTGGTAGGTTTGTGACATTAATATCTTTTTCACTTTTTGTGCAGTCTTATAAATTTTATTGGATTTTGAGGATATTATGATTTAGGACTTGTCAGCTATGTGCCCTTTCTTCATGGATGTGACTTGCTTTTCTAAAATATGCATTATTATTATTTTACTAGGCCATAGAATATATATATATTTGAGAACTCTGTAGTTCTTCGACTTTAAGTATTAATCCTGCATAGAGCAGGAAGACTGCTTTCCTAGATTCTTGTGGAAAATAGAAAGTTATAACAGAGTTATAACACTGTTAGAGAAAATTCACTCTAAGCTCAAATCAGTTTTTACCCACTTGAAATGAAGTTTTCAGTTGACTATCACCCTGTTTGGTTGTGTTTTTATAAACGATGAGTACCGGCTTGCAGCATTCCTTTAATCTTGTCTTTCTTTAAAAATGGCACAGTTGCCATACTCTTAGTAGCAGAAATATAAGGGCTTCTGTTTCTGTTGCTGATAATGCTGCTTCTGTCTCAGTCCACTTCACCATCGAGTACTTGAAATTTCTGAGTCTGCTAATATGTGTATTAAGTAGTTTTTAGGGTTTTTTCTCACTTCTTTTCTCAAGATCTGTGTACTCAAATTTGGGGTAGGTAGTGAGAAAGCTCAAATAAAAGACATCCAAGGAGTTCTCTGGGGAGTGGAGCTGAGGGCTGTCTTCACAACACCTAATCCAGCTCAGATCCTGCTGCCTCCACTTTGGCTCCTAGAGGGCCACTGGAGTTTCTTCCTCTTGTTCCTGCAGTATTCTGACTCACAGGAATGCTCATAAATGCAGGTGCCACTGTAGCCAGATCAGACATTGTATCCTCTGGAGGACTCTTTCTATACTGTGTTTATAAATACTCTGACTCCCAGGAAGACCCTGTAAATTGGCTCTACACAGACTTACAGCATCAATGCTGGCACCTTTTGGTTTCAGTTGACCTACACTGGAAGTAGGCTCTGTTCATGTGACACTCTGCTTCACCTTGAAAACCTTATTTAGACCTCAGCTAGCTCTCTGTGGACAGAGATGCTTTCTCAGACTTTTAAAGAAAGAAAACATAGCAAAGTTCACTGCACAACCAGAAAGAGAAAGAGAGATATTTTTTGGTAAGTAATGGTCAGAACAGGTCTAGAGGTTTCTTGATTTTAATTTTGGGCACTTGCATCACTCAATGGGTACAAACCCACTGATGGGTTTGTACCCATTGTTCACTCTCTTTTTCTTGCTGTCATGGGGCATCTACATGAACTGGGCTTTGAAATGCATTTACTATATTTTTCTCTTTATTCTTTCTGCAAGGTGATACTGAAAGTTTTAAAAGATATTAAGATTATTAATAAGCAAGTAGAGAAGTTATCCTGCTCTAATTTCACCACTGGTATGTCACTCCACTTATGCTTCTCTCTCTGTCAGCCAAAGTAAGAAGGTGCAACAAAGTAGGTATTGTCATATGAGAAACATTAACCACTTCAGGTAAAGTACTGGCTTTAAGTAAAATAATTGTTTTTCTGCCAAAACTACGTGAAAAAGAGGTTTTAGATAGACTGGGTAGTCAATGGGATCTACCAGAGCATCATTTTGAGAATAAGAGTCTGTGCCATGAGGCTACAATTTAGAGTGAGTCGCATCCCCGTGTTGTTTATATGCACGAATGTCACGTGCATTCCAGATTCTAATGATGCACTTTAAAGATACTCAGATTCTATACAAAGACATTAGAAGTATGGAGGTGGAAAGTTAATCATAATTTTGTTGTGGTTTTTGTTTGCCTATTGCTCTCAGAGGAGTGAAATGAAAAAGAATTCATCTTGTGGATATCCTTTAAATCAGTTCATGTTCTTTCCTAAGTGGAATGAATGCATAATCCTCTGCTTCCAAGGAATTCTTTGGATCCTAACTGTTCAGTTGAAGTTTATGTATTGCACCTTCTATGTAAGCAATATTTCCTATTGATCTTTTAATGAACCTATTAGTTTCTTTCATTCCCTTAATAGAAATTTTAGCAGTAATAAAAGATAGAATCATGCAGTAATTAGCACTGTGATTTGTTATAACATGTGTTTCTTTACCAAAGCAAAAACCCAATAAAATGTAAATTAAAATAATGGAACTGTGTCTAGCTATCTTGAATTATATTAGAACATTCTCTTGCTTTCCCTTCTAAGGATTAATATATGCTTTAAAAGGCAAATGCTTTTATTATGCAAATTCAAATCACAGTGCAGTAAGTGTATTACTTTGCAAATTGCTCTTTCTCCCCCACAAAAAGTGAAATGACTGTGTGAGAGGATGTGGATGTTTGTGCTCTGAGGTCTTGAGCCCACAACATTCGTGTCAATAGTCCTTGCTAATCAGAGTGGTCACAGGGGTTTGTGTGACTTTAGTCATGTGTAAAACTGAGTATGGTGCAAGATATGGATTTGCATAGGCAAGCTGGGGTTTTTGAACTGAGCAACAGGATCAGGTTTTCAGCCCCTGTACAAAGTGATCTCAAAAGCTCTCATCTCTGCAGAGAACTAAGCACATTATGGTAGGTTGTACCTGCCATCACTTTATCTCATTACTGAGGAATTTCACAGCATTTTGTGGGATCTTATTCATGACCCTTAGGTCATACACAGAGGTGTTTTTGTTGCCTGTATAACATGACCTGATCTTGTGACTCTTCTTTATTTGACCAGTTGAAAGCTCTCTGCACCTTGTTTGTCCATAGGCCTCTTAGCAGGTGTCCCTAGTCATCCTTTCCTTTCTCTTTTGATTAGAACAGCTGTCTCCCAAGATTAGGTAGCCAGGGCAAAGCTTGACTGTGCTAGGTAGTGATCACAGTCAAGCACAACCTCTTAATTCTCTTCTTGTTGGTGTAGAAAAGTGCTCTGAAAGCAGGAGTTGTGAGGATCCCATGGAAAGGTGGGATGTACACAGGCATGCTGGGCTAGGAATTACAGCTCGGTTCCTTTGGGTAGGAGTGACAAACCCAGTTATGACATAGCCCTTGGTCTCTCTTCTTTCTTGGAGTCTACAAGTCACATGCTTAATTAACTGTCTGCTTCTGGCATGTGGGGGGTCTTGACATGGGGGAAATATCATGGCACAGTGCTGGAAGATGAGTGAAGCTGTCAAATGAGACAGGAGCTAATTCGTGTGGGTGTTGTGGTTTGTAAAAATGCATTTGAAGCTACATAAAATGGCCCTGTCAGCTCATCCACACAATGTAAAGTAAGACAAGAAGAGGGTTGGAAAAATATGAGTTAGGAGGAAGAATGGGAACGATGGTTGGTCACTGTTCTTGTCTTTCTTCTCCCTTCAAAATAGTAAATATTGAAATTCCATGTGTAACTTAGCCCCAGTTACTGAAAGAGCCCAGTCTTAGTGTGCCATAATCTCTGCACTGGGAGCCAGAGCATCCTGCTCTGTGCTTACAGAGAACAGAATTTAAGTTTTCAGGCTGTACAGTGCCATACGTACTCAGGTGAGAGAATCCAGTAAATCTGTTTAACTTTGCGTTTCTCACTCAGCAGAAATGTCAGCATTATCATAACTTAATAGTGCAGTTTGGGAGGCAGATTGTTGGATTGCTGCCTGCCTTCATCAGCTCCGTAACCTCCTCAGCAAAGCACTTTACAACGTGGTGTTGCTGCAACATTTCTTGTTGGAATCAATTATTTTCGCAATTCCTGACCACAGTATCTTTCCAATACTCATGTAAATGCCCGAGTTGCTGTGAGCAGGTCTCCCAGTTTGCCCTTGCCTACACTGTGTGCCTGTGCTGCTGCTCTGACTCTATTGGTTTTCCAGTTAAGTGTGTGCAATACTACTGAATACTCAGGAAACAGCACTGAAATATTCCACTTGCTCTAACAGTACATACAGGTATATATAAAAATACCATGTTACTGATACCTGAGTAAAACTGGAATCTGTTATTTCCCATGCATTAGAAAGACAAGCAGTGTAACTAAGGCCTGTTTTCTGACTCTTGTAGCATCTTCTTTTGTTGTTTTGGGTTTTTTTTTAAATCCACAACTATGTAAAGAGAAATGGGTGTCTTGTGGTCTGGCTGTACTTTTTTTAAAGCTTTTTATAACTTCTGTTGGGTTTGCTACTGTTTGGATGGGAAGTAACAGGGGGACCATGCGGTGGTATGAACTAATTAGTTTCCTTGCACTCCCAGGCTCTCAGCCAGATTCCTGTAAGTTTGAGCATAAAGTTTTATGGCATATGTTTTGCTCTTTATGGGAAGAAACACCATGGGGAGCTGTACTTCAAAGAATCAAGGTCCCTTTTTTGCCCTTTGAACTGTACTGGTAAACCTTCAGGCAGGTTACACAATGTGACTGCTGCTTAAGAGCTCTCCTCGAACCACTTGTTTGCTCTGGCTCTTTAAGGGAACTGTGAGTCTTTGGGATGAAGTTGAGAAGAGAGAAAATAGGACCTTACCAGAAATTGTGAATTCCTCTAGATGTGTGTGAGCAAGATGCAGTTCCCTGCCCAAAGCCCTCTGCTGCTTTGCTACTCATGAGTCCTTCTCATGACCTTGCTCTTCTGAGGGAGTTGTGGAGTGTTGCTGTTGAGTTCTCTTTTCAACCCAAATTCTGACCAATGCTGGGAGGAATATGGATATAGACCTGGGTGTGCCATCAGGAAAGGACTCCTGCATCTGGCTTGAAATATTCCCAAAGTCAAAGTGTGTTTTTAGGAAGATGACATATGTTCCTACCCTATTAATACACAGGCTTTTCGAGAAATAAATATAGGTTAATGTAATTGTGCATGTACCTTAGGTCAGGAACATGTTAAATAGAACTCCTGAATAGTGCCATTGTTTGCATGCTGCAGTTCACAAATCTAATCTCTACTCACTCCCAAAGGGGAAAAAAAACCTTTTCACTTTCCTCACAGACATGATGTGGAGAGAAAGATGCAAGGAGAAAATCAGTGTATGAGGCCTAATTGGCTTATGGTACTCCTTCTGTTAAGAAATTTGATGATACTATTTGTTCCCCAAGGGAAAAGCTGGGTTTAGGAAGTGTCCAGTGAGGCCAAGACACTGTGAACCAAAGCTGTGCAGTTACCAGCTGGCCTCTGCCAGAACAGGGTTTCCCTGGGGAAACGTTACCTGCACCACAACAGGCATTTGCTTCTCTGACTGGGTTGCTCCTCAACCCTTCTACTCATTTATGCCAGATCCTTTCTGACCTCACCTTTGCGTGGACAGCCAGGGAAATGCAACATCTGAAGTTGTAGTTTTCAGCATCTGCTACATGGGATCCTACTATGTACATCCTATTAAAGGAATGGACATCCCACTGAAACCTATGGGATTTATAAGCCTAATTCATTCATGTGCTTCTAAAGATACCTCCCTAGCTGGCTACTTAGTTGAAGATAATTAAAGGAGAGCTGCTAATTTTGTCAGTTTTAAACATCCTACTGCTAGCTTATGTGTTTAGTAAATCAAAAGTAATTAAGTTAGTTGGTTTCAAAAATTCCTTTCCTCTCTGTGCAACAGAGGTCATGTCATTGCTTACACAGTACTGAATTAAACACCACCTATAAAATGTGGGTTTTATCATCAAGCAAGCTACTTTCTAAGATGTGAGACAGGAGGCATTCTGGAGAAATGCTGGTGAGAATTTCTGTTAGTAATACATTTTAAATATGCCATAAATTCACTGGAGATTTGTGTGTGTGCATGTATTTTGTTTTCAAATGATGTACCAGGAAAATGTTGTCTTTACCCAAGTGTACAGGTGCTTCTTTGACTACTTCTTTTGTTCAAGAGCTGTCTCTTTGATATGGATAATTTGCCCAGGGATTAGATTTGCAGGATTGTAAAATACTTGAAAAATGACCAAAAGGAGACATTCACAGCTAAAGAAATAAAAGAATTAAAGAAGTTATAAAATATGTTGTAATACACCTTTTCCTGAACCTTGGTTGCAGAATCTAGCCCTCTTGGTATTCATAAATTGCTTCAGTGTAGAGAACTAAGAGCCATTATGTGTGTGATAGACATGTACTTCTCCCAGCTTGGACTGTTACTGAGCTAAATCAGTCAAACCTATGCCAAACAGAAATGCTGGGTTTGATATATTAGGTCACAAAAGTGATTTTTCCAGTAACTATTTACACCCGTCAGAATACGTTTGTATTGTTTCAGATAAACAGTGATTTTTCTTTATTTTCTTTTTTTTTTTTTCCAAAGGGGGTTTCAGTTACCACAACATACTCCATTAGTCTGCATTTTGTTTAAGTGTACACAGACTGATCTGGGAAAGGAGCCTGGCCCAGGACAGAGGGAGAGAGGAAGGGGTGGGAAGTGAGTGAGTGACCCAAAGAGATTCCCTAATCCCCTCTGTTACTGGCTTTCATAGTATTTCATAGCATTTCATTTCATATAATGAATGCAAGCCCAAGGCCAAATGGTCTGAGTAACATGATCAGATTCTTAACAGAGAATTTCTCTGTGTTTTATGACTTTCCAGGACTCACTGGGTAGATGGTGGGAAATCCAGGCACTGAGCAAAGGAAGGGCTTTGAATGTAAAACCTATATACGACACAACTAGGACTCTTTATGAAGAGGAAAAGGGAAAGAGAAATCATTATGCTTCTTTGAACAGTTTGTTCCTCAAATGGCAACTTCTTCACTCCCCCCCTACACTTCTGTTCATGCAGAAATGTCAGTTATTCAATTTTCTTTGATCCCAAAGGATCTTTTTGATTGATTATCTTAAATCCTGGAATGACACTTAATAATGCACTGCTCTGTAGTGTGATGTGTGCCAAATTTCTTAAAATATAAAATAGCACCGGGTGATGTGTCAAAGGTTTTGATGTGACTTTTCTTGGCCTCGTGTGACAAGAATATCCATTAAGCACTTAAACAAACAGCTTCTTGAAAAAGCTGTGTCCTCATGACCAATTTGCTGAAAGTAATGATCAGGTATCTAGACTCTGCCAGCAATATGAATTGTTTTCTTGCCTGTTGATTTGGTGATATGATCTTACCCATCACATTGTTTACACTAGTAAATACAATGTTGGACTGGGAAATGTGATGATCTTGTAAAGTAAAAAATCTGAAAACAACGTCAGGCAATCACAGGGAGAATTTCTTTTCCCATTTTTTCACAGGCTTCTCTCAAACAGTTGAATTTCCTTCTCTTTATTTGAGAATGGGCTGGCAGAATAAGTTTAGAAAAGGAGGAGAGATTCTTCCTTACCAGCAGACTATAATTTCACTGATTTGCTAATCACAAAAATTTGTTTGTCAGCTCTTAATTGGTAATTGATATTAGAGACTGCTTAATGTCTAACAGGGGTGATAGATTGTGCCACACATGTTGTTTTAATAGTGTGAATGCCAATAAGCAGCTACCTCCTCTCAGCTGTATACCAGACACTGCAGAAGAATCTCTTCCAAAGAGATTTTAATTCTGCCTTCACCACTGAATATATTGACAAAACAAGGTACTGGAGGTGGTGATCAATGTTGTATGGATTAGTGCTTAATAGCTGGAGTCTCACACCTGGCAAACTTTTAACAAAACCAGGGCTCACACAGGTTGTGTAACACTCAAACTACAGCCTCAGAAATAGAACTGAAGGGTCAAATGGCAATGACCCTCTGAAATTTGCTAGCCAAAATATGTAACAGCTTGAGTGTTCCCAGATTTCAAACTATCTTTCTTGTGATGGAGAAACGATGTAAATGAACTTGGTTTGAGTCAGATGTGTACTAAAAGTTGCGTAGCAAATGAGGAACAGTGAAGTATGTCTTGCTTCTGCCATGCCTGAGAATCAGAGAATATTCTGAGTTGAAAGGGACCCACAAGGATCATCAAGTCCAACTCTTAAGTGAATGGCCTATTTGGGGATCAGACCCAAACCTGTGGTGTTATAAGCACTTGCTGTAGCTTCCTTGACATCTTGTTTGGAGCTGTTAGTGAAGAAACTCAGTTTAAACTACACAGGTTTTAATTTCACCATTAGTAGCTAGATGACAATCTGCTTCTACCTCGGGTACCATCACACTGTAAACAAAAGCACAGCTCTTCCTGTGTGACACGCTGCTTGATAATCACTCAGAGCCAGAGTCCCTAATCAGTCGTGTACTATGTGAAAAAAACCCCTCCAAGTTGCTCTTATAAAAGCAGTTTCTATCTGAAAGTCAAGCTTCTTCATCCGTACTTGAGTATCTAAACAATCTTTCTTTCAAGAGGATCTGAACATGCGCTGCTCTCATTAAAATCAGTGGGAACTCAGCATGTCTGAAAGTCATGCAGCTTTATTATTTATGTGCTTGGCTTGGGATTTAAATACTTAACTTCAGGGTTTGAAAACTGTAATAACTGTTTTCTTCAAATAGTGAGGTATGTTACAGAAAATTGTTCTCTCTTACAGGAGTCCTGCTGTCTGCAGGTGAGAATTGGGATATTTGAACTAAAAACCTTTAGCTTCTGTAGTGATTGACATCTTAAAAAATCTATCTTGTCTTCAGTGGAAGTTAAGCCTATGCTTACCTTTAAGCCTGTGCTGAGGTTTTTTGTCAAACAGGGATGTAATACTGAATCCGGGTCTTAGATGGGCAGATAGACCCCTAAAGCTTGGTTTCTCTGGCCTGCTGAACATATTCTGCAACATCCCAGATGAAATTTCCTCTCCAGTGCATCTGATTTAGGCCTTATGTTTTCTTCTAACCCTTCAGACATTAGAATTCTAACAAAATTAAAACCAAGCCAACAAATCCAGAGGCATTATTATTTTCATAGGTTTGTGTTTGTGACTCTCTTCTCTTCTGTGGTGTAGTTGCCTTGAAAACCATTTAAGTTAGAATTCCTATTGCACATTCTTTGGGTAAAGCCATTCATGGGCATAGCACCTTGGAGGTCAGTTTGGCTGCTAGACAGATGTTAAAAATCTGGATTTTCTTGAATATTCTTAGGAAGCTGTGTGGGTTGCGGTGCTCTTAGAGACTGAGGGATACTTTGGAGTGAAAAAAACTCAGACTTCCAGTGAGGATAGTTTGCCAACAGTTTGTCTTCTGTCATGCTGTCGTGCTGTTCTTTTACAAATACATTTCAATGACTTTCACGCAGGAAATTCTGAACCAGTAGACAATTTGAATAATTTGCTTTAGCTGCCCTTTGGATGATGCAGTTTTTTAGTGTGATTGGTCACAGTGCACTTTAGGTCTGCTTTCAGCTTTGTAAAAGTAAGGTAAACACTTTCCAGTTATGCATCATTAAGGGTTTACACTGGAGAGGGGATGTATGTGGAAACAATAGGTTGAATGATCATTGTTTAATGAACTGCACTTTCAAATCCCTAATGTTAAAGTATAGGAATGCTATTTCTGTCAGAACAGGTTGTCTGGATGGATATATGAAGTGTCCAAATCTCAGTGAACCAAGGAACCTAGGGAATGACTAGTTTTAAAATTTGTTTTATAAGATTTTGGTTTGTATAAGGTCTCAGATCCTGCATACACAGAGGAGATCCTGGCTGCTGCAGTGTGTGATTCACCACAGATAAAATTCTGTGGGGCCTCCTGTGGAATTGCTTCCATTTGCTGTATCCTTTGAGGCTACCCTGTTTCACATGGGGTGTTGACTCTGACAAAGAATCACAGTTTATTTCAGGATATGTTTCTCTCAAACCCCACTTTATTCAGCCTCACGTGAGTACTGTAATAGTTTAGCATGATAAACTACATTTTACCGTGGATCTTCAGGCATTTTTATCTGAAGCATTCCGACTTGAACAGCTTTGCAAATGTTTGTAGACTATTTCAACTAAATGTATCGTGGTATTTGGAATCTTTCATGCTGGAAGGTGGGATCACACCAATCGTATGGCAGGTTGTTCCAAGCCAGCCATACACCAGGACCTGTAATCCCAGCACCAACATGTATCTGGCTGTGGTAGAGCAGCATGGCAGTGAAACCATTCAGAGACAACTAGATTGCAAGAAGTTTTCTCAGTGTAGTCTCTTTGTAGTGGTTACTGAGCTCTCCAGAATCTCAGGTTTCTTTGGCATTGGTGCAATGGCAACGTTTATCAGAGCCTGATGCACACAGGAGTGTCTGGAATAGCCAGGAAGATGAATGTCCTGTAGTAAATTGGAGTGATTTAATGAGATAATGTGTCAAGTAGTTCTGGGGCAAGCATGGTGAGAAAACTGTGAGCCTGAAGGCATTCATCAGAGCTGATCTTTGTTAATGATCAAAGGAGAGACTTACTTCCACTCCTGCTGCTTCATGCTTTGAGGGCTCAGGGCAGAAAGCCCTCAGAAATAATGTCTGGTTGCCGAAGAAAGAGGTTTTGTAGATAAATGGAAATTGGCAACTTAATTTGCATGAACTACACTCAGAAATGCCCTAAAAAGTAGAGATTAGTGTCGTAATTCTCCCATGTTTGGATGTCATGAAAGAGATCCCCAGACATTCCTTGAGCAGCACTACCATAAACATCTTGGAAAAAAGAAAGTCTAACAGATCTTTAATGTGTAGAAACAATTAAATGATAAATATACCTGCATCCCTGGTTGGTTTTTCCATGTAGGTACTGTGGCATTCGGCATCATGGGACCTGAGCACTTTCCAAAGTTACAAAATGTTCCTGTAAAGCTATCCTCTGCTAATGATGTGAAGTGCCTCCCCCTCCTTCTCCAGGGCCTGTCTCTGAACCAGGGAGCATTTCCTTCTGGAAATTTGTTTCAAATTGATGGATTGGAAATACATTGGCTGGGTGGGATTGTATTGATGAGATGTGCTACAGTGGCCTCTGGTATTACAGAAGCAGTCTGAGGTTTATCTTCAAATTAAAACTAGGTTTTAATATCTGGAAATGAACTTACCTAACTGAGGGGAAATCTCATTAGAAAGAAGGAGCTGTCAGTACACTGATTAATTTGGCTCTTTTGAACTAAAATGTCCTGAGTTTCTCACAGGATAAATAATACAGAATCACATGCCTCTATTGAGAAAATAAATATATGCAGCAGGTGTTCTCGGGGTCTGACTGGGGCTCTCCATGTCTTGTCTCATGATGGACTTTTCTAATTAAGCTTCAGTTTCTCATCCTGCTTAAGTGGTGAATCAAGGAGAATGGAATCTGAGTTTATAACTGTTGTATATAATATATATGTTTCTTTGTTATAGCACACTATATAGTAATTTTCCTGTAATGTTAGAAGCTGGCATATAAATATAGAATGGAGTTTGGAGAGGGATCTTCATGTTTCTCTCTGTCAGACTGTTAATACCCATTGACTATGCTAATTTAAAATATAACTGTTGTTTGAAAGATAAAGGGAATTAGGAACCTTTTCCATCTTTTAAGGTGATTAATAATAAACATGTTTTTATCTCTGTACTGTAGATATTGAATATGATGTGGTACTTAATTATACTGAAGTGATGCTTTAATACATATAGTAATTTTCCTGTAATGTTAGAAGCTGGCATATAAATATAGAATGGAGTTTGGAGAGGGATCTTCATGTTTCTCTCTGTCAGACTGTTAATACCCATTGACTATGCTAATTTAAAATATGAAATTTCTGTTGTTTGAAAGATAAAGGGAATTAGGAACCTTTTCCATCTTTTAAGGTGATTAATAATAAACATGTTTTTATCTCTGTACTGTAGATATTGAATATGATGTGGTACTTAATTATACTGAAGTGATGCTTTAATACATACAGCAAACAAACAAAAACTGCTGGCAAGACACGACGGGGAACCAGATGTTTAAGTTGTTATCTTTGAGACAGTAAATCTAAGGAATTACCCATTTAGATCCCAAGGAATATCCTTTGTTTTGATTTTTTAAGACAGTATATATTAGTGTATTTTATATGCTGTTAAATATTCTAAACCACTTCTATAGCAACATTATTAGTAGTGGTACATTATTATTAAAGCTTACTCTTTTGCATTATCAAAATGGCCAGTATCAAAACAGTACCACAACCTAGACTGTACACATTTGACTTTCAAAAATAACCTTACTCTGGTCCCCAGCAAATGTGGGAGTTGACTTCAAGATTGTGACTTGTTAGATTTAAAGGACTTCCTACTTTTATTGAAATTAATGGAACAGCTTTTTTGATGTTGCTTTTTCAATATTGCATTTTTCTTTTCCTTCCAATCTTAGTCATCTAACATTGTGCTTTCTCCTCTTCCTTAATAGAATGATCTTATTCTTTTTCAAATTTAGATTGTGTGCTTTGCAAATTGCTTAGGATATCAAATTTTTCCTTTCAAAGCTATAAACTGTAGAATGAGGAAACAAGCTGATTTTCTAACTGCTTTTATGATCATTTAGACACACAGTCCCTCCCAAACAAAAACACAAATATATTCAGTGCATATCAACATTCAATCTGGGTTCATAGCACAATCACCACTGCTCAGAGTCATCCAAAGCGTGTGGGCTAAGAATAATCTCCGTATAAATTTTGTAATTTCTATTGTGAAAGGATATACTTGATGGTGTGGGATTAATCTCAAAATATTTTTTATTTGAGTTGGCTTCTAGTCCAGCTGTTATAGCAGTGATAGTTGCTATTGTGAGAGACTTAGAACTGAGAGATCTTAATAAAAAAAAGTAAGCTCTCAGTGCAAATTCACTCTGACAAAGAGATCAGAATGTTGCTGCTGTTCTTTTGATTGCTGTGAAGGTTAAGGATTGAGGGTAAAAGGTTGATTTCTCAGTCTGACACACACCTCCTGACCTTTGGCAAATCCCTGAGATTTAAGTCCCACCTAAAATGTGGAAATAGTAATGTCTCTGCAAGATCTGTGTGTCCTGAACACATACTTAGGAAGCAACTGGAAGAAGATAAAGAACTACAAACCCACCTAACTTGAAACACTGAGACACTCTGTTTACATAATCAGGATGTCTTAAAATATCTCAGTATTAGAAGGTTATGATGATATTATAAATGGTTGATTTATCTCACTTGGTATCGGGTTATGTATTCAATCTGATTGAAGAAAGTGACCAAATTCACTTATCATTAATCATGTTTTTTTTTTTTTTTTTTATCTAAGGTTAAATGTTTAATACTCCCCAGTTTAGAAATATGTCAGGTTCCTGCCTTGGGCAAACTTTTATGGACAAGTTACAGGTCTAGTACTACGAGGTTCACCATGAAAATGCTGACACACACTGAAGTGTTGTAGCAGGGGTGTAATAACCATGAATTCATATGAAGCACATATTTCCCTTAGCTGTATTGTAAAACCAAAAATGAAAAATACCAGTCTGAAAGCTGGTGTTTTAAAGAATTTTTAAAATAGTAAAAACTGCTGATTTGATTTTTGTCATGCTTATAGCTGCTCTATTGATAGCCCGATTTCATCTTTATTTTAGTGTCTGAAAGATTTGTCACCACTTACTCAAGCAATTCTCTCCACAGACGCTTTACATACAGGATGTTTTTGCTTGTGAGTAGGAAAAAAACTAAGATCAAGGTGAAGCTCTTGGCCTGCACTTCTATGGGCTCTTGATGTACATCAGACTTGACCTTCCAGCATGCAGCACAGTCAGTTCCATAAAATATTCAGGGAATGTGCTCTGGATTTCTTCATTAAATTAAGCAGAACTTAAACTGGGTGCTGCATGATGAAAGTACATTGTGTCCTTTTGGATATCTCATCCTTTGCAAAGCTGGACAATTATATGGGGCCATATGTAACCCACCTCCAAAAGCAGAATATGGGCACAAAGGCACAAAAACATGCAAATAAAATAAAATAAAATGGAACTGAATACTTTATGTTCTGTTTAAGTATCTGTATCAGATAGTCTGAAAGGCTCATTTAGGAAAAGAGAGCCATGATAAGGAGATAATTATAATATTGCCCCACTTTCTCAATATCATCAGTGATACTATGGCCATTGTCTTCTTTCCTGCTTTCCCTGGTGAGCTATAACCCTTTTCATGTTCAAATAATTCTTCTCTTATAGCGCCGTTTTGTCCAGTATATCTTGTCATGTAGATCAGAAGAACTACTTGCAGTTGTTTAATATGGTGGATTGCTCCCCAAGGCTACATTTGCACAGAGACCTTGTGAAAAAACACTGGGAACTTTTACAGATGGTACATCTTGTGGGAAAAGAATTGAAAAAAAGCAAGTGAGCAAATTATCATGGTCAAATGATGCTGGACATGCAGGCAGTGCTTGTTATGAGTCAGCTAAGGTTGTCATATTAAGTTAAATGCAGAACTTTGAGGCAAACATGAGATTTTTTCCATGGGAGCAGCCTTGCTATGGAGATTTATTTAACATTTGCCTTATGAACAGCTTGTGCCTATTTTTGCATTAAATCATCTGAGACTTGGTGTAGCCGTAACCAAACTTCCTTGGTTTTCCTAGCTCTCCCTTGAGCAGAGTATCAGATCAGGGATTACAGTGCTTCTGTGAACTACCACCACACAGAATAACCAGGCCATCAGTTCTAGATTTTCATGACACGTAATATTTCAACTGGCTGCATGTGGTAGGAAGAAATCTGGGATATCAGGACAGTTGAATTTATGCTGCTGTCATAGATAGATCTGCTATGTTTAGAGATAGTCTGCTGAGTTATCTAGAATAATAGATGAAGCCCTTTGAGTCTAATTCTGGTTTGTTTTATATGTGACAAATATCAAGTTAGTCAATGGAAGCAAACTGATGTGTGTGGTCTGTGTGAAATGCCAAACTTCAGAAAAGATGGGATAAATGACTGGATAAATATGAAAATATATAAAAAAATTTGGATTTCCATGTAAGGCAGGACACATCATCCTCAACAGTCCTTTCTCTGAGACAAACCAAATAATTTCTCTGTACGTGCAGGTAATGTGTAGGCTTCTGGAGAGATTCAGATTGAGAAGCCAAACTATAACAAAATAAAGTTGTCACAATGAAAACACCTGCAAATGAAATCTTGTAGACTTTAATTTGAATTGATTCCCACCATAAAATTGAGGTGTGCCGAGTTTTCTCTTGGCAGGTCTATATGCTGTTATTTATGTTCTGAAAAATGCAACCTCATATGTGTGACCTGCAAGCAAAGACTCACAAATCCTGATTTGCTCGCAAGACCTGACCTCACAGACTTGAATCAGATTTAGAAAGTCTGGATCTTCTGTCATGGAAATTCAAAGTAGTGTGTTACTGCTTTCAGGATGTATCATAAATAACCCCAAATCATGTACTACAGATTCAGTTCTGCTTATATACAAAGACTGTGAGATGGTCAAGTCCCTAACTAGGGGACTTGGTTTTTTGTTAAGTGCAGTAAAAGTCTTGATAAATCAGGACTGACCATGATTCAGCCTGTGATGTGTTGGCCAGGATGGAACTGCAGTTCTTTCCCCATTCTGAGCTGCCAGATCTCTGGTCAGTAAGTGGACTTTTAGTCTCACATACAAAACCATGCAGATTTTTCACTCATTTCTTTCCATGACAAACATCATCATGTCGGCTTTCAGTTTCTGGCAATGCAATGAGGAACTAAAGTGGGACTCTGTAAAAAAAGATGTAATATTAAATCGTGGGTGAGTCCCACATGACTGTCCCTGTCTGTCTTCATAGCAGGGTCTCCTGTGCCTACCATTACTTACACCCTCAGTGAGACACCTGCACGATCTCTTATGTTTTAGTTCAGCCTGAGCTTCTCCACTACAGCTTTGGACATAGCAATCTCATATGTATCTCTTCTGTAACTGATATCTGTAATCCTGTTCTCTGCATAAATCCCTGACAAACCAGTCTTTCCCTTTGAATCATCTGGACACAATGGAACATAGGTCTTGTTGCATTTTTAATTCTGTGTTGCCTCTGTTCTGCAGCCTGCTTCAAGTATAAGAAAAAAACCTGGGCACAGTACTGCAGTTGCTGCCTCACCAGGCCTGGAGGTGAGAAAAGGCCAGTTAACATAATACTTTCAGACTATATTCTTGTTTACAGATCCCTGTATGACTGTGTCCATAATAAAGGTGACTCATATTTCACTTTCTACCAAACATGCCCCTTTAGTGTATTCTTAGTATAGTTCTTCATCCTTCCCTTGTCCAGCTGACTGTTCCTGCATAAGTGTGACAGCCTTGCATCCATTTTCATTACAGAATTTTCCTTATTCCCAGGGTACCTGCATGGGATAAGGATAAAATTTAGCCTTAATGAGCACTTGTAAATATTTTCTTATACATTTCCCTTAAGTGCAAAACAGTAAATCTTCAAAGTCCAACAGGCTGGCACATCATGACCAGGAATTCCCTGGGAACTAATACAACTGCTGTTGTGCCTGCTGTTCAGCCTTAGCAATTTATGCAAGAAAAGAATTGCAGCAAAAAATTAAGGGGTACATTCTTACACATTCTGTGTAAGAATGTCATACTGTAAAAGGCTTCCCATTTAGACACAGCCCTAGTCCTTTGCAAATCTCTCTGTAATAAGCTGATCCCAGTGAAGAACTGATGTACTGAAATATGGGGTATAACTCCTGATATTACAGAAGTAGGAGCTTTGTAAGACCCACGTACCCAGAACAGACCTAAAGAGGCTAATGCTTTATTAAGTAATACAAAGAGCAACTGTAGGCAGGTTGTCCTCTACTGGTGTTACTACTTTTTAAAGTAAATAGTGCAGGATAGTTCACAGAAGCTGTATAAACATAGAATTTGTATATTCTTCTGTGGACTTCACAATTTTAAAATAAAGGTAGGCATGAAAAATAAGTAGTTTCCATGGGTGACAACTACACTTTTTAAACTCAGGCTCCCTCATTATATCCTGTCTCCAGGGCTATTCTTACAGATTATACAATACCAGGTTAATATGATAATTCATTTGGTTTTGTGTTACTTATTCTGTGTTCTTCCATCTTTATGGTTTGAATATGGACCTAATTGAAAGTTAGTTTTACTTTATCTAGATGGCAAGTACATTGGTAAGCAATGGAAATGACATAGTAACTCACATTAACATGGCTACATAATTTCCTGATAACTCCAATTATCTTCTGTCATCCCTGTAATGTAATTAAAATGTTTAATTGTTTTCTCTAGATAAGAAAAGGTTATAAAAGCTATAACAATTTGTGTGAACTTAATGACCAGCTGGTGTTAATAGCCTAAAGCCTCTAGTTATCAAGCCTTTCAAGCAATCATTGATTTCAAAGAATTGCCCTGTGTCTGGAGCATTCACATATTCTCCTGGACTTTAGCCATATTAGACCTTGCAATCAATTGATCCCACAAAAAACACTGATGCAATTTATTTTACCCTGACCTCAGGCCACCAGTGAAGATCTCCAGTGTGAATCAGGTTATGTCGTGTCAGTGAGTATGATAATCTCATGTGATGGGCCTCCATGGGATGAGTATAAGAATTATATGGTTCTGGTGTATTAATGCTGACAGAGATGTATTTAATGTGAAATAGTCCAAAGACCAACCAAAAGGAGAGAACTGGGAAGCTTATGATTTTTCTGTCTATCTAAGAGTTATTACATTGACTGGAGACATATATATTGCTGTACTTCTAACACTTGAAGAGGTGAAAAAAAATGAAGAAAAACCAGTTTGTTTGTATTAAGAACAGTGGTACAGATATAAGAGAGAATTAGTATACTAATCTTCTTTAAGAAAGTTCACCTCTCTTTAAAGGTTTCTGCTCCAGGTCTTTTTAGAATCGTAAAACACGTATTAATATGAGGGTGGGTGTCAGCACTACCTGTGGATGTGATTGCCCCTAGTTTCTATCACAAGGGACACTCAGTTAATTAAAACCAATGTCAACTTTTATTTGTGTTGACTTGAAGTTTTAATGCTCAGTTCCTTCCTCAAACTGAATTTTCATATTCCTGTCCTTAGGATCTCAATGTAAGTTCTGAGCCAAGATCTGAACTGGAATAGTTATTGAAAAATAGTTTATAATGTTTCTTAAATTACAAATCTGTGGTTTATGTAGCAGCACATATGTTTATTGCCTTTCTAATATCCAGTTTCTATTAAGCATCACAGAATTAAAAACTGCATAGGCCTCTTGAACAGCGAGATACTGAGATATGAAATCTGCAAATATTTTGCCTTACCATCTTCACTCTGGTGGTTTTCTTGCTATATGCCAGTTTAACCTTGATGTTTATTTGTCTGCCTTACACATGGATAGTGTCTTCTACTTTCAACTGTCTTTTATGGTTTGTGGTTGCCTATGGATAAGACTCCATGGAATTAGCAGAAGTTGATTAAACACCCCTGATAGCAGAAACATGTCCCAGTTTATATGTATCTTCCCCATTTTACCAGCAAATTGACACCTGCAGTCATCTTCTAAATACCTTGGACAGTCATGTGTAGGATGATGTAGTAGAGAGAAAGTAAATTGTTTTATGAGTAGTGTAAATCACCAGACACATTCTGATTTCTATTTACAGTAACTTGTTTGGAAAAAAAAAGGTGTATAACATGCTGATTTCCACTTCTCCTAATCAACAGCCCATCCTGCCACTGTTCAAATGTTCTTAATAAACATAACCTGTACTTCTGACATACCTTGTGTTCAAATAAAGTAAACATCTTTTTTAGCAGGTGAAAAATGCACAAATTATATTAATGTTGCTAGCTGTGTTTAACAATAAAAAATTTTGACAACACTTATCTATAATGCCCTGTAAACAAATGCTAAATTCTGCATTATTATGATAAAACCTAAACAGCCCTACTTGGTTAACAGTTATGTTTGTGCTATGTACCAATAACCATTAAAAGGTCCCATCCTAAGAGCATCCAGTCCCAACAGACCAGACAGATAATGAGGCTAATAAAAGACAGGCTGCTTTATGGGGCAGGGTAGCAGCCTTTTACGTCATGATTAAAAAATAAAGTGCATGTGAGAAATCAAATAGCATTTAGTAGGAATCTCGGGGTTGTGTGTGCAAGCAAAAATAATTTACCAGAAACTTCTGTCCCTGCTTTGAATTTCTGTAGTATAGATGAAAAATATGTTGAAAGAATACAATTACCTAGCAAACATTGTGGGATTTTTATTGTCATTTCTTTAGGAATCTATTGGTTCCATTCCTTTTAAGTCCCATGAGACTCTTACAAAGTGAAAATTAGGTTCTCGTGGTTTACTGTGCTATTCAAGCATTTTGATGTATCTATATTCCAGTAGTTAAATTGTCATTGTATAAATGTGGGTTTCAATCCTGTAATTAGATTCATGCTGGTGAACCCTTCTGCCTACTTGGAGCTGGGGTTAATTCCTGGAGCAGTTAGCAGGGCTGGCAGATCTCAGATTCCACTAGAGCAGTGGTATCAATAAGGTGCTCAGTACAGATGCCGACTTTTGATGACAATGATTGAAGTAAGCCATGAAAAATAACATTTGTTCTGGGGCCTCCTGCTGATGTTTCTCTACTAGCTTCCCATTGCCTCACTGTAATTCATAATTTTAAGGATGTCACCTACAATATTAAGTTCTATTTGTATGTGTCACGCTTACAGAAGGCCTACAGATGGAGAATCTGTGAAATCTTCTCTCTCTTATTTTTGAGTTCTCTACAATGGCACCAGCTTGTCTGGTTAATTGAAATCCAGAGAGCGGCAGCTTATTAAAGTGGATGAAGTTCCTGAATAGACAGGTGCTGGCAGAGGTCCAGGTCTGTGCACTCTATTGTATTAAGCTGTCCCTACAGAGAAATAACTCACTTTTCAAAATTGGAAAGTGTTATTACATGCGTGCATATTCCTCTAACCTGGGTATATGGTTTGTTCTGTCCATTAATAAACAGAGAGTTTCCACTGAACATTGTAAATGTGTTATCTCAACTTTTACATGGCAGTCTAGGTGCCATCATACTCTGATGATTAATTAGCAACACAAGGAATCATAACCAATTTGAACTACATCATTTTAAAAAATGTTCTGACTGGAAGTAACAAACTGTAGAGCTACAAGAAGTGTTGTATTTTAAGATAAACACAGGCTATATATTCCTCTCAATATGTCTAGTTGATGGCTTTGAGCTACAGATGATAAGAAAGAGAGGAGGGGAGCAAATTCCCCCTCCTAGGCTGTCTGTCTGCCTGTGGCATTCCTAGCAGCCTGTCAGAGAAGAGCAACTTGCAGATTTTCAGCTTTAAGGGTCTCTATCTAGTGTCACTGCTGGCTTCTGATGGCCTGAAAGAGAAGGTTTATCCTCTCTTCCCTGCCGTTGCCTGCCAGACAGAAGTAAGGGTGGCTGATATCCAAAACAAGAACTCTTATGGAGTTTGGAGCTCCAAAACTGTCACCTACAGTGTAGGAAAGATTAGACAGTTATTCTGTAATGAAGGAAAGAGTTCTTTTTTTCTTTCTTAACCACTGAGTGATGAATCTATCTGAGAATCAGAAGCTGCTTCCAGAGAGCATTTTGGCCCTTCTGGTTTTGTGTAGTCTCATGAAGGAAAAGCAGGACCCAGCCGTGGTTCAGCCTCTCCTGCAGACTCAAATGTGTCTTGCACTTCAGTGGCCAGTCTGGGCCGGTTGCAGTGCTGGTCCCACAGGCACATCTGATACACTGCTGCATCTCTTTCATTCTTAGATGATAATTTGAAGCCTTCCTGATTCCCCCTAATGATGCTCCAGCTGGCTGAGTTAACCCCAGTGGCTGTGATACTTGAGAGAACAACTCTGCAGTGACAGCACTGAAATCTTTCATAACTTTCCAGAAAAATTCCTTCAGGAAGACAGAGTAATAGCGTGCAGAACAGCTCTGGGGAAGGGAAAGAGAATAAACCATTTCTAAAGCAGACATAGGAAATGACACAGAGCAAAACCAGCATGTTGCAGGGATCTAATTGGCATTAAATGGTTTGAATAAAATAGTGTTTAAAATGGAATAGACAGACAGTGGTTTAGGAACTTGTGATTCACAGACTAGCAATGAAGAGGAATCTGTGGGTATTGGCAGTGGGAAATGTCCCCTCTGTTGATAATATCTTAGCAAATACATATAGTAGTTCCATCCTCATCCTGCCCCCAGCAAAACCACATATATAAGTTTAATTTAATGTCAGGCTTTCAGAGATTAGGAATGAAGACTTGTGGGGCTTTTGTACAAATCAAAACCATTCCAAGCTCTCAGGGGTATCTCCTGAGCCATGTGTGTGTACAAGAACTAGATTCTTGACTGTGAACTTCACCTTATTGAGTACACTTTTTATCGTCTTAGCTAATGGAATTTCTGTCTCTTCTGCCATCTGTTCATATTTTAAAGGTTAAGTTTCATTAATTTGCTTACGACACAAACCAATCCTTTTCATGGCACTGCCAAGCAAGCACATTTCTAACACATACTTGCCTTGCTTAGGTAATGAAAGCAAATTAATCTGTGAAATTGTCACTCACACTACATTCAAGGTAGGCCTGTATCCACTGCTACCATGTGCCTCTGACATGGCTACATGGGAATCACTCCCATGGTCATTAGCAGCAGCAATAATAAGCAATAATAGCAGTGTACTGGTATGCAAAGACCCCATTTAGGAAGGAGCCCTATGGTGCTTTGAGAGATGCTACATAAACATATACAAGAAATCAGTTTGTATTCGAAAGCTTTTGAAGCTGAACAGCTAATTAGGCAAAAATGGGGGTGAGGTGTGTGAGAAGCAAATAAAATGCAGTTTGTGTACTCGATTTGCAATTAGATACTTGAAATGTTACATATTTCATCCATTTGCTAAACTAAGCTCTTTGGCAGTCTCTCAAAACATTTCTTATGTTTTGCTGGTACATTTTAGAAGTACAGAAATCTATTTACATTTAGAAATCTATGTTATATACCATAATTAAGGTTATATTGCCACTGGTTTGTGGGATTATTTATGTAATTGTGTTACATTACTCTGTCATCTATTATCACATTACTACTACTTGTTGAATTACAAGATACTCATAAATATTTCCTTTTCAAGGACAATACATACTAGATCCCTTTAAATTTAGGTATTTTGAAATATGTCAGGAGACATGAATGTTGGGCATTACAATATTTATATGTACCATCTTATCTGCCTAATTAGTTTAATTTATTTTATGTTACTGAAAAAAGTGAAAACTAGCATTGAAATATTCAGGAGAATCCATTTAAGCTTGAATCTGTGTAATTCTATGTGGTCATATGGTACACTACAATACAGGCAACATAACTGAGATAGAAAAGGCAATATTTGAAGGAAAAGTCTCAAAAATGCCAAACTTTCCAGTTTTCAATAGGGAGGACAGTTATTATGCAAACATGAGCATTAGTTGTTGAGTTGAGGTGTTGTCATGAAAATCAGCTGGGCAGGAAATATTTTTAAATGACTGGAAAACAGGAAGGTGCTTCAAAAAGTCAATTTGTGGATCTTCAAGAGTCAGTTAAGGGCTAGAGCAGAGAATAATTTCTTTCAGGCTTGGGAAGATGGGGTAAGCCATCTTGCAGCAGTGTCTGCTTTTCTTCAACACTGTGCTAGGTTGGTACAGAGCTTTTCCCTTTGGCTAATGTCACTATTCTGAAGGCCCACTCTACCCAAAGTCACTCTGTGCTCATAAGATGGAGAAAGCTATTGCAGCCTTTCATGATTCTAGTTCTAGTCTTCTCTTGGCAGGTAGAGGCTTGCAAAGGCTTACTTGGAAGGTTGTGTGACTGACTTTTTGTCAAACTTTTGCACTTATGTATTATGCAAGGTTTAATGTGTATTCTTGGTTTTCAACTGAGATTGTGAATAAACGCTTCTTAAGCATGTAGGAAAGTCACTCTGGTTCCAGGTGAATTCTTGCTCTTATAAACACTGTCTTTCTCTTATCATATGTCTTTGGAATCAAGGAGTATGGAAAGGAGGGAGCTCTGGAAGGTGCTGTCCTGAGGACATGAAGGATTGCTGTCAAGCACTGTTTGGGTCTGCAGGGTAGATGTTCAGGGAGGAGAGTAGCAGGAGCAAGATAGGGAAGTGGATTGTTGATATTACAGAACACAGTGATGGAAGAGAGTGCACAGCTCGAATTATAAAATAAAACATATCCTGGGATGCCAGGTTTCTAAAGTGTGTGTTCTTTCCACAGTGTGCATAATATTCACCTATAAATCATTTAAAAATATGCCTGACTGTCTAAACAAACCTGTGATCTGATAAAAAGGTCCTGACTTTTCTTCAATAACAATGCCAATAGCATCCTCATTTTCCATAGAGCTCTCTCTTTTATGCAGTTTTTTCATGTGAGTGGGAAAAGCTCCCAGTTCCTGTCAATAATGACACCACTCTGCCCTTAAACTCCCTCTTGACAATACACATTTTCTGGAACATATGTGAAATAAAGCAGTGTGACACTGCCTGGGCAGGTGAGCTGCTGTGATTATTGCTCCTGCTATTTCTTCAACCTAACCTGCCTGTATCATCCACCTTCATCTGTGGTGACTTCCACGTGGTTTATCTTTTGGGAAAAGTATATCTACATTCAGCTGTCAGCCCAAGATCACTTTAAATGTCACTTGTTTGCTTTTATGTCCTTGGTCTTGACGGATGTGTTTGAATTACTCTGAAGGCGTGCTGTTAGGTATTTATCTCATTTTGTAGTAGCATTATCTGCTTTAGTGCATCACAAGTGGGTGTCCTGGGGCAAGAGGGAGGGAGCCAGGGCATGAGGAGGACAGGATGAGGAAAGAAGTGCTCCTCTATATGTTTGGCTGAGGACTAAGGCTGTGTTATCCAGCACAGACACTGGAGCCATTGCAGTCTGTAACAGAGACCTCCATCACAACTGCAGCTGCTGCAGATTTCTGCTTGGTTGTGTTATTCAGTCCTAATTACACACAACAGAACTGAGCCTCAGGACTGAACCTTTGTGAAGTTTAACCATCTCTAGTTTTTCCAACGTTCAATATAATGCCTTTTTTTTTTTTTTTTTGTCTTACCTGACTATTGCTTCAAAAACAATTCTGCTGCTCCTGGCTTCATTAATATGCATACAGTGCAGTGTAAATGGCTCTCGAGGCCTCCCCTTGGTAGATGATTTAATGTGGCAGTTATGAAAGCTGCTCAGCCTGTGCTCCATTAGCATAATAATGAAGCTTCTGCAGCAGCGTTATCATCCTCAGAGGAAATAGCCTGAGTGGTCACAGCTCCTTTAACAAGTACCACTTTAGGATAAAAAGCAAAGGGCTCTGTTTGAAATGCTAGATTGGAATATGCAAAGTGGGAGGGAGTTGTTTGTTGTCTTTGCTGTGCAGGGAAACGGGAGAAAGAGGGCTCATCCCCTGGCTGGGAGCAGGCAGAGGGAGGCAGGGCAGCCTTGCCAGGCGGGGCTCCCCTCCTGGCACTGAGTACCTTGGCAGCACAGGACACCTCCCCTTTGGTTGAAAAGTCGGGCTAACACAGAAACCCACCTTTTAAATATTTGTCTCCTGTACTTTGCCTCTGAGATAGGAACAAAGACTGGCTTAATTTCCAATAAACTTGGAAAATCCAAATGTTGTGGTTCAAGGCTGTATGTTTAGGTTTTGATTTTTGTGGTTTGTTAGCAGATTAGGGATGTATGGATGGAATAGAAAGCTATTGGGTAGCTCAGAGAAGTCTTTTTCTATGACTGAAGGGAAAAGGTGACTTTCAGGTAAAAACAATACCTCCTCCAATATTAAACTATATTTTGAATAAGAAATAGATGAAAATGCAAAGATGAAATTTTAGGGGTTTGACAGACTTGAAAGAATGAGGACAGCTTTCACTGCTCTTTCTATGGAGTAAAATGGACAGAGGGAGATGGCATCTTATATTCCCTGTGAAGGGAATATCTCCTGCATTTCCTGGGTGCCAAGGTTTCAGTGAAGAACTGCTCGGCTGGCTTTCCTGAGGCTGCTGTCCCTATGGCAAGAACGGTTTAACAACTGCAGTTTACAACTGAGTTTATTGAGCTGCTAATTTAATTTATTTTTAATATGGTAAAGGAAGCCAACAGTGTTCAGAGGTTGTTTTACATCCTACATAGCCATTCTACTGTGGAGTTCACAACTTCCAGGGAACAGACCGTGGCTCAGGCTTCTCAGCTTGATCCATCTTTGCCCTGTCAGGGCATAGCACCTGATGAATCCAAATTTAATGGATATGTGCCCAGATGCAAGTGCAGTGTAGTTCAGACAGGAACTGAGACCTGCCTCTGAGCTCAGTGGGGCTCCAGGGCCAACATGCAGAGGGTGTGCAGGTGGAGTCAGTCCACAGCTGAAGCTCAAGGAAGCCAAAACAAACTACTCTGATGCTTCTACACTGTTGGATGCAAAATTGTTCCAACTGCTAACTTTTGGAAAATGTGAAGTTGCCCAAAACTCATCTTTCTCCATGGCCCTTGATCTTCATTAAGTCTTTGAAGGCATCTGATTGCTTTTTATCCATTACCCTTTAGTCTTCTGTTTTTCTCTTGCACAAAGGTTTTGATTTGCTACTCAAGGAAGGATATGGGAGAATGGCACCAGAGATAAGGACTTTTCATGTATCAATCTTAGGATTTTTATTTACAGTTGATTTCTGCAGAAGTTCTTCTGAAGAACTGCACTTCAGTAATTTTCAAGGATCCTTTTCAAAGAGAGGAAACATGTTTTGCTCTATAATGTAATTAATGGATATAATAGAGGTTAATAAAACTTTAAGACATTCTAAAAATTCTAGTTTACAAAGTAAATGCTATGAAGTCTTTGAAAAAACTCAAAGCTAGTATACTAGAGTGTTCCTCAGACAGCTCAATGGCAGCTAGGTAGAAATGGGTAAGAAAGGAAAATAACTCAGTGGACAATCCTGCTTGATCCCACATGTTTTGAAGACTAAACATTACTTCACATGATATATCTATGTGCTCCTGTATGCTGATAAACAATTTGCCTTATTTCCAAACCTGGGTTTGCTCTTCATCCCAAAACCTTGCTTCACCAAATGCCTGAAAAATTGAAAGACTCCAGCTCTGCTCCTATTGATGTGGGAATTTAGTCCCTGTCCTTCAAGAGTTCCCTGGAACAGTTATCTCCGTGGATGAGTTCTGTTGTCTCTGGAAAGGGAAATGTGCAGGGAAGATGACGGGAAGAGGGAGGGATTTTGAACATCTTCAGGATTTATCTTTGCATACCTTAAAATTATGCAAAATGCTTAGTTTGACTATAAACAACTGAAACCCAGTTAGAAGACTTTTTTATACATTGTTTGTTTACTTTCTTCAGTGACCAGAAATCCTGTGGCCTCAGCCTCATTTCACGGTGCTCGTATCTCGTATCTTGTTGCTCTTCCTGGTATTGCCCTAAGCACACTTTCTGGGTGTTATGGACTCTCTATTTTTAATTTGCTGACACCACTCTTACACTGATTATGTTAATTACATGTACTTTTGTGACCTCTTGCTCTCTTTGCCTTTCTTCTTTTGCTTGCAAAGGTCCATTGGGAGCACTTAGTCACATCACTTCTTTCTTTTTCCCCTTTGTTCTCTGCCACTTTTTTGTTTTGGCTGTTAAAACAGCAGTAAAGTAAATTTTGACAGCTTAGGGAGTGACCTGTCCTATTTTTGGTTTCCAGGGAGTTGGGTTTCATAGTTTGGTGGTACTGGCTGGCAACTTTGACCTTGGAACGCGAGTGGTTTAATCCTTATATAATTCCACTGAGCAGGAGTTAGTTTTAGTATGCATAAGTATCCATCAGCTGAGAAGCAGACATGTCCTTTTCCTGGGCTTTAAGGTTGAATGCCTTTAGTTATTATGCACCTTCACAGGAAGAGAGAAGGGGAAGGTGCAATGAGCCTGACTTAATCCATTCTTCCACATGGGAAGTAGGGACACAGAGCAAAATGTTTTTCTTAAATTCTTTCCCTCTGCCCATCAAGGAGTTGGGTAGTCATCATTTGTGACCTTTTGCCACTCCTGTTGTCTGTTCACTTTATTAATTACAATACATTCAAAACCAATTAGGCAAATTAATGGAATAAAAAACCTTTGCAGTTGGCAGCTTCACCAGGAAATTGCCAAGCTGTAACTCCAGGAGTTTATGCAGTGTCCTGGGGAAGCACTGACTGGTTCTGCTACACTACCCTGCTCTCCAGCCCTGGAGACTTGTGCAGATGGATAGTCATTGGGACCTGAGTGGCCACACCTGCCTATGGTATGAGAAGGGTTCGGGTGAAAATGAGTGAGGAATCTTGTCTGAGCAAACATCCTGGACTTCTCTTTCCCTTTCAAAAGAGGATAAACTAGAATAGAAACATCCCGAAGTAAAGAATAGAGAAAAAAGGGAAATAAAAGAGCAGGCATAAAAATCTGTAACTGAAATAAGTTTTTTTACTAAGTGTTTTCTGCTTTAGCGGCAGCAAAATTTAAGAACATCCAGGGAATCTGGAGTACTGTTACTACTGGCTATGACTGATTCTTCTTGGAGTGGCTTTTTACTTTACAAAGGGCTCAGAATGCACTGCAAGAGGCTTTCTGATTCACTGTATTGCCAGACTTTTCTAACAGGGGCACAGCATACCCCAGCAAATGGGGCTTTGCTGGTGTGGCTCACACCAGTTCTTTGAGCAAGGGTAAAGAACCAAACCCCATGTGATCAGGTATCACTCCCTATTCAGTATGGCTGTAGTAGAAAAGTTTAAAAATGAGGCTTCCTTTGTGCTCTCAGTGTCTGCTTGCTGTTGTTACCAGTTTGTGCAAGGTTTAGTTTGAATCTGCTTCTGTTTTTCCTTAAGATTTGTGAGCCAGTCATGTAAGGTGAGTGGCTGCATACAAACACCAGGACGGAGAAGCTCTAGTAATAACGGGTGACCATGTTGTATTTACCATAGAGAAATGTGCAATGAAACATGTTTTTGTTAATTGTATAAGCCCAGCCCTGCTTTGTGGAATATCTTTGACACTGGTGCTCTGAACTGGTGTCACTACCTTCTGCTGGGTTTGTGATGTTGGAAAGTGCTTTCTTACTCTCTTATTCTACTATCCTCTCATCTGCACACAGTCTAGACTGTGTTATATTTTACTGTTATTGTTGCTAATATTAGAGAAAAAATGTTTTGAAGCCTCTTGAAATGAAAGGTTCTTATGCATTAGGTGTAATGGGTATGTAGTGCTCACTGCAGAGTGAACCTCTAAGGTGATAAGGCCTGTCATTTTAGATTGAAGAGAAAATATCTGAAATCATCAAAAGCATTTGATGGTTTCTATTCCAGCTCCTGCAAGTAAATAGAGAGTAGGAGGGTTTCCTGCTAGGCAGCTGAAGTTATTGTCTTAGAGCAGAAGAAACTGGAGTCAATAATCCTGACTCAGGGACTCTTGCCACTGGTTTTGGTGGAAGATGGATTCTCCTGAGAGCCCATTCAACGCTGTCATATACCCTTAACAATTAATATGTTCAAGAAGGTAATTTTATTCCTCTGATCTCACTGATTTACTCAAAATGTTGGCCAAACCAAAGTGTGTTGTGTATTACCATGTACATAAACCTGTGTCATCACTATAAGTTGTTACCTTTCAATCCGTAGGATGCTGGCACAACTGGCAGTGAAATCACCTGCAGGGAAGGCTTCCCTGGCCTGAACTGTGTATTTCCAGGAAAAACAAACAAAAGGTGGTGTTGATGTCTCCATCAGTGACAGTTATTCCTGCAGGAGGGATATATAACTTTACATAGAGTTATATACATATAGCTGTAGGCTTGCTTTTCTGAGATTGTTACTATCTTTAACCTTATTCTAGGTTCAAGGGGGAAAAAAAAGAAGGACCTTCTACACACGTTACCCACCTAAGGGACTTTCTGACTTATGCAGGGCTATTGTTTTTTAGGCATGTTTCATCTCCTAGAAAATAATTGTGACTCTTTTTCTTCTGGCCCATCCAGGAGGAGAGATGCATTTTACTTTTTTTTTCTTTTTAATACTAGACTTAAGCTGAAAGAAATGTGCAATGCTACTTACTTTTGGCAATGCTTCATTTTTATGGAAAGTAAACATTCCTGTGTGGACAGATTAGTGTTTGTTTACGCTGTTTAACAGTGCTATGCAACTGGTTTATGTGACTACAACATATCAAACATTAATTTCTCTTCATATTACGTGCAATAAAAAAAGTTATTTTGGACACTCTAGCAATAAAGTGCTACCAGCTTCATTGTGCTCTTCTGTGCTTTTCAAGGCATGGAATGCCTTGCTTCTAATGTGAAGATAAAGAGGACTGTGAATATTAAAAAGCAGCATGGCTAGCTAGAGTTAAACATTCAGGATGAGACATTAACTTAAACCACATGTGAAATGCAGCTGTTTCTACTGAGGCTTTCATCAGCCTGTGCTGGGAAGATTGGTGGGTTTTAATATGTGGTCTCAAGCAGAGCCAATAGAAATGTGTGGAAAATGTGTGTGAAATCAGTGGGTATCCATGGGGGGTCTGTGGTGTTGTGTGTAGCATTTTACTCGTGTTAATGTAAATAATGGTGGTAATACCTATTTGATCACAAAATACCTTTATTTCCCAGGAATACACAGAAAGAAATAGATCTGATGAATCACAATAACCTGCACTTACATAATACATCATGTCTCAATTTGTTTTTTTTTTCCTAGTTGATCAGAACAAGTAGGAAAAGGAAACTTTGAACTAAAAATCCTCTGCAGGAAAATGAGACACCTGAGATTGGCTGGTCACAAAAACACCAAAGACTGATGTTTTTGACTCAAACTCTTAAAGCCACTTAACATTTAGGTGCGAAGGATGACTATGGATCAAACAGCTGCTGGATTCACAGCTGCTAAAAGAGAAATTTCTGTGCTTGTGAGCAGGGATGAGCAGAGAGTTGAAAGCTGCTCTGTTAACAGAGTATGTTGTATGTATTCATCTAAAGCAAAAGTTAAGGGATGGAGAAAGTCTACCATTAGCCATGAGGGGAGCCAGACTTTTCTTGGCGTGGGTGCTGAAGGCACTGGTGAAGTTTATTGGGTTTTACTCAGAGGTGTGTCTGGCAGAATGGTGGCTGGACAGGGTACAGATGTCACTGCCCTAATTAACTACATGTGCAGCCATTCCAGATGTGCAGCTGGGATCCTCGGGGCCTGCAGGCAAAGCCTTCACAAAGGTGTGCTAAAGAAAAGCCTTCCACTGCCTATGCCAGGAGGAGATGTGATAAGACTTTCCCAGCTGGAAATCATTCCTGTGCCTGTGTGTACGATGATAAACTACCGAATTTGGTAAGAACAGTAGAGCAGACCCTGACAGGAAGGGAAGAGATCCAGATTCACTGAAGTTTTGCCCTTGTGCCTAGGCATAATAGGATCTGGTAGACATAAAGGACAGCTTTAGGGTAGTTTTTCACTTAATACAAAGACAGCTTGAGTAAAAGGAGAGAAATAGGAAACCAAAGGAGGTGGTGAAGGCTTATTAAGAGTGAATTTTTTTTAACCTCTGATAAGTGATAAAAGCGAATCAGACTTTCTCAGCTCTCTGTAATTTTCAGAAGTGTGAAAGGAAGTAAAAGTAGCAAAGAGGCAAAGGTTGGTTTTATAATGACAGTCTTAGAGAGAGTCATTTTGTTTGAACACACTTATAACCAGAGAGCAAATGGAGAAGAGGTCAGGGAACAAAACTCAGTTGACTCCATGCAGGAAAAGTTGGAGGGAAGAACAGAAAGGTAAACACAGTTACAGCTCCAGTAGGAGAAAGTGTGGTTTACTTAAAAAGACAGGGGAATTGCAGGGTAGATTCTTGATTTCTGCAAATTGCAAGGGAAAAAAACACTGATGCACCATTAAATAAAATAGGAGAAGATAAGTGCATTTCAGTGTCTTGTGAAGTGCATCTCAATCTTTGGTGAAGCACTGTATTGTAGCAGCAAATTATTAATCTGTATAACACCTATATTCTTTTTAGACACTGGAAATAATAAAACTCCCAAGCAAACAATTCACAAACCTATTCTACCTCTATTGGAGGGCAAGAATTCCCCTTTGGGTGCAGATACTATAATAGTCATAACAGCAGGTTCAAAAAGGGAAAAGGTTTCATTGATGATTTTCAAATACAATTTAGAAATGCAATTAATCTAGTGTTAGCACAAGCACATGCTATCACTTTGAGAAAGAGCAGTTTCACCTACTGAAGATCCTCAAATGTGCATTTGATATGTGCAACTTTTGCAGCCTGGCACTAAGACTTGCCTAAGGGGATGTGCTGTAACACAGCAGCCAGAAGCTTGGAACTCATGTGAGATCTTCACTTTGGCAGCCCTCAAAAGGGGTGCAAACAGGCTGATGTTTCTTAACCTCAGAAGATCAGCAGCAACAGTGATGAACAGCATCAAACACAGGCTCTCCTTTCCACCAAACATGCTGTGCAAAGACTTAACAAGAACTAAAGAGTTTCCTGCAGGGGGCTGTCTAATTCCCATCAAAGTAATCTCCTGAAGGGTAACGGAAAATGAGGGAAGGTTTATTGCTTGCTCTGATTTTTTTTTTTTTTTTTTTTTTTTTTTTTTTTTTTTTTGTTAACTCAGTCATGCTTCTGGTAGAAAAATAAGATCAGTTCTAGCAGCCTTCTCCCTGAAGCTTGCTACTGGTTCTAGTCCTCTTCCCTGATACCTACAGCACTGGAGCACACAGGCTGTCCCATTTTGACATTGTTAGTCAGTGGGTTTTCTGTTCTGTGTGTAGTTGTCATTTGTTCATATGGGTCGCAGGAGGGAAAAAAAAAAGCACAGTGTGATTAAATGCAAACTTCTTTTTGGACAAAATTTCTCTCTTTAGTTCAAAACTCTCTATGGAGGTAATTAAACTGAACTAGAATCGTAAATGGGACTGCGTAAATAGCTTGACAGAATTAATGTATTGGATTATTTTTGGCTTTTCACTTCTCTTACAAATTGTTCTGGGAATAGACTGGTTGTTTACCTCAGGTGTTTATATGTGTCTGTTCGGAATCTTCAAGGAAATTTAATGCATTCTTCATAAATTCAGTGCACAAATTTTCAGAGTTGGAAATGTTGTGTATTTATATTTTTAAAATGAATGAACTTGGTTGCTTCAATTCATGTTTCCACTGCAAATACTAACAATTTACTTTTCAAATCTGTTCTGCAATATTAATTTAAAGATACTTGTTTCAGAAGTATTTGTGCCAAATGTACTGTTCGCTCGAATATTTGTGGACAGAAAATATGGGGTGGGGAGTTGGAATGATCAGAAACATTCAAAGTTAGTTTAGCCAGAAATTCAGACAAATTTTGACAAATGTTATTGTTCTGTGTGTGCTAGGGGTTTTTTTGGTGGTTTTTTTAAAGTAATTACTTAATGGCAGACATAAGCTATTTTCTTAATTGGTACAAATACTATGTAGAGGCCCTTCCTTCCAGATTGCAAATTAAAAAATAGCAGGAACAGCTTCTGGAATAACATAAGTTTTCAGTACACTTGTTGAAGGTTTTACAGAGGCCAAGTGTCATGTATGTGGTGCGGTGGTAACAAGTTACTTGGCTTTGTTTATTCACTGACTTGCTTTTACCACCTTCTTCAGAAATTATGGTAGAAATGTGCTTTTCTGCTGAATGGAATAGAGGTGGTGGTGATCTGTGGGTACCACACAACTGGGGTAATTGTCTTCATTTGCAGAGTTTGATGTTCAGCTTCCAGCCTACACTATTAACTATCAGGAATGATGTGGCCACCAGGACGAGGGATGGGATCATGTCCCTGTACTCTGCACTGGTGAGGCCACACCTTGAGTGCTGTGTCCAGTTCAGGGCCCCACACAACAAGAAGGACATTGAGGTGATGGAATGAGTCCAAAGAAGGGCAACAGAGCTGCTGAAGGGCCTGGAGCACAACTCTGAAGAGGAGCAGCTGGGGGTGGTGGACTTGGCAGTGCAGGGGGGAAGGTTGTGCTCAGTGATCTTAGAGGTCTTTTCCAACTGACACAATTCTATGAAAACTGTTCTGGATCATTCATACCCTGAGTCTGGTGTTATGTGAAGTGAAATCCCTCAGCTCTAATTAGAGATGAAGTAGCACAGGGCATGGAAGAATTCATGGGACGCTAAGAAGTCCCAAGGGAAGGTGTAGGGTCATTTTGGAGGCACTTCTTACTAAAGATCCATAATTTTTCATCATCTGTGAGTTAATATAACAATGGTCAAAGAGGTATTTTTATATATCTAAATGTTTTGTCTGTTTGAAAATTAAACTTATTCTTCAATTCTGTATTCTCATACCAGCAGCAGACCTGCTGTGGTGCTCCCAAAATGATACATTGATAAAAATCCTAATAGGAGGAACTCAACAGGAAAAAAACAAAATGAATTAGCTTGCCAAGACATGGCTAACATCATTGAATTTATATATGTTTCATTAAACTGAGACTTGACAGCTTTATGAGGAAACAGTGGGGTTTGCAGTGTATGAAGAACCTGTAATACTGCCAAGGCTGATCAGGTCCTGTGCCATACAGCCTATTTAATAGACAAATATTTGCACAGTGAAAATGTCATTTTAAACGACTGGTTTGATAATCCCTTAAGCTTTAAAATTATCTACAAAGACTGGAAATTCTACCCTGCTGTTTAAAATATATTAGAACATTAGATAATCAAGCAAATTTTTAAAAATGGGTTCCCAAATTAGGTTTTTTTTGGTGACTCCTACTTCTTCTTTCACCCATCATTTTTCTACCATATTTGTTGGGGACCAGAGCTGGAACAGGCCTGATGTGTGTACTCTCTGTGGCAGGTCCAATTTGTGTTCTACATGCACAGTCATGTTGATCAGCTATTTATGATTATCAGAATGATGCACTGGATTCTTGCAATGTGTGTATCCCACCACAACCTCATAATCTTGGCATTTTGATGTGGAGAACCCAGGCTATGTACAGAATATGCATTCAGCCATTCATTTCAGAGTTGAACTCTAAGATCCTTGTGGGTCCCTTCCAACTCAGAATATTCTGTGATCTGACTACAACTAACATAGCAATTAAAGGAGGTTAATGAGTAAACGTAGTTCAGTTTGACTGCATTTTTAAGAACTAAAATCAGTTTCAGATTCCCTCCTGTTCTAGCAGGTGTATAAAGCACAACTTCAATTTTCCTTACCAGAACTGGGACTGAGACCTTTCGTTTCATTTTTCCCCTTTTAGTCTTTCCTTCTATGATCCATGACCTTATTCTGCTTTTATTTCTGCTTTTTGCTTTCTTCTCCACAAAATTCGGTAGCCAGTTTGATCTTCGAAAGGAGGAGAGATCTCAGCACAAGGTGTTTGTATGATACTGCTTATTTGAGAATGCAGATCTGAAAAGGGTGATAGTGACCTATAGAAATAGAGAAGCAAAGCCAAAATATTCCAAGAAAGAAAAGGTTAAAGACATGACAAACGGGAATAAAATACACACACACACAAAAGGATAAATACAGTACATATTTTCCTCCCTCATATATGTATTTAACTGAGCAGTTAGAACATAACACATAATTTGGTAAATGTCACAAATTTAATGAGAATAAAATGGTTATAGGGAGATGTAAATAATAGCAAAGCTACCCAGGATCTGATTAAAAATAGTATGTCACTAGGTGCATGTTTCCCTCAGAGTGTGTATTTAAAAAGAGCTAAATTTCATAAATTCTCAAAATTAAATTTGCATAAGATAAAGCAATATTTGGCAGTGACCGATCACATTCAGAGACAGATGCCTTCCACAGCCTTTTAACTCTAATTGCAGCACAGCAATGTGTCAAGACTGGGCGAAGAATTTACTGGGGTGAAAAGCGGGAAGGAAAAAGAAAAAGGTCTTGAAAATTGCATTAATGGAAACAGCAGGCAGGTGGCAATAACCAAATAGGTTTAATTGTCCAAGGAGCTCATGGGAATCAATTTGCTGTGATTATTACCCACATGGTGTAAGGAAGAAATAGCAAATTAAATAGAATGACACAAATGGTAGTAAACTATACCATAGGCTTCCCATAGAGAGCTTGCAGTAGTTCTATCCTCAAGGACACACTGTTTTAGGTAATTTTCTCCTGGAGAAAACAGAGTGTAGATACCAGTCAGACAATAAAACACAGTTATTATTAGTGCACACATGCAGCCTAGTCTAGTAAACCAGGTGTATTTTGGTTTCGGGTAGAGTAGAAAACTTACAGATCCACAGTGTATAGGATTGATTTCTCCCTTAGAATCACCTTGACATTATTTAACAGCTTACTCTGGAACAGAGTGTTGCTGTTAAGTCTCCTTCTTGTCTGTACAAAGCCATACTGGCCCACTCTGGGGGCCTATCTCCAGACTTCCTTGACCTCACAGATCGATAGTTTTTCTACCATAGGAAGTTTTCCGCATTTAAAAAAAAAAAAAAAAGGTATATTTCTATCTGAAATTTAACTGAGACCTGATGAGATTTTGAGAGAAGGCTCATTCAGAGCAGCAAGTATTCAGCCAACTCCCTTTAGTCACAGAGGAAGTTGGCAATGCACCTTCAAGCTTTTGGCTTGGCCAGTTACATGAGAAACTCAGAGTGGGCTTTAGCTGACCAAACATAGGCAGCTAGTGCCATTGGAGATGCCTTAAACTCTCTCATCTGACTTCCACTGTCTCTCCTGTCAGGCACAGGTCATCTTCCAGTTCTGCAATTCTCTCTGTTATAACTGCAGAAGAGATGTCTCATATTGAGGTATTTGAAATGGCACTAGAGTCCCATATTTAGGCAGCTGAATGCTGTCTCAGCCTTCTATATGCTGTGTGGATGCCCCAATCAATACGTTGTAGGCTCTTCAGAAGGCTATAATTGCCTACAACAGGCCAGGGATGAATCACTGAAAGTGTTTGCTATTGGCATTGCTCTCTCTGTTTAAATAGATACCCCTTGATAAAGGAAGGGCTGACTTTGCAGACCAAAAGGTGAAGTATTTACTGGGGATGTGAAAGACTGGGGTTTTGAACTCCTGATCTGAATCAGGCAGACCAAGTTTGAACCTGGATCTTCCACATCCTCAGGAAGTGCCTTAATCATTAGGCCTTCATCTAATCACAGGCTCTGGCTTAATTCGTGCCAGACCTTAATTATTTGAAAGCAATGCATTTCTGCAGAGTAGCTTTGATTTTCAAAAAGATGACATTTCTGAAATGAAAAATCATTTTCAGTGAAAGAATCCTAACTAATTAAGACATTGATTGGTATGGGTCTCTCAGACAGGATATTCCCTCTTCTTTCAAAGGGGAACATTCAGGAAACAAGGACAGAGTTTGTCTTTGAAATAAAAGAACATTAATTACTGGATCTCTGCTTCTCAAGTAGGAAGCTTTTAAAATAGTTCAGAATGGTTGAGATGCTCAACTAGAAATTCCCATGCTGCATGACCAGACTAATTCCACAACTGAGCTTTAGGTGCTTAGCTGTCTCAGATTCCAGACATGCTGACTTTACATTATTTGTTTGCTGCTTTCTCTCCCTGCACTTCCTGACATTTTCCACAGGGTAATACATGGATGTGTTCTAGTGAAGCATCTGTACAACAGCATTCAGCAGGAGGACTCAAATGATGATGCAAAATCTGCGCAGTCGATTTAAAACTAATCCTAGTTTATATTTGTGAAGTATTAATTGGGATCTATACAATACACGTATTACTTAGTTTGCTTGAAAAGATGCTGGGTCTGGCAGATAGACTGAAAAATGCACCTTTAAACTTGAATCTTTAGAGTAATGGGATCAATTCATACATCTGGCTCAGCAGAGAGACTTTGGAAAACTTCTTTTAGAGTCTGTACTCAGAGCATATTTAGACACTTTAAATGTATTATACAGCTTTGATTTATGGTACGATTAACTTAAAAATGCATAGCAGTTCAGAAAATAAACTTTTTATGCCAAATATCTCAAGTAATTAATGTAAACTCTCATCCCTCCCCCTTTTTTATATAAAACCAAACCAAAACAAAACTGACACTTTCCTCTCATTGTTTCAATATCCTTTAAAATCATTCCAATAAGCTAAATATGTCCAGTGGTGAGTATTCTCTTATAAAACGTTCACATTGATTTCCTGCACTAAATAAACAATTCTTAATTATAGCTACCACCTCTGGCAACTATACAGCATTCTTTAATAAAAAATAATGTGTGATTTACAGAATATGCAGTAAAGAATTTAGAAAAGATGTACTTGAATCATATATAAATTACCTAATTTTGTATACCTTTGCAATGGTACATACTATGATGGGTTACTCAGCACTTACAAGCAGGAGCTAATATGTTAGCATATGCTAATAATAATTAGGCACAAATAGCCTTTTCTGTGTTTGTGTCTAGAAATACCTCATGTTGTGATAGCAAAATTACAATTTGGAATTGAATTACCTTTGTGTTTTTACAATTGTCTGTTCTGAAAAGAGAACAGAATTTAGAGGATGATTATGGAAATTTAGTGTATGAACACTGTGAATGGATGTGTTTGTGTACATGTGCCTGATAACCAGATTATCATAATAACAGCCAAAAATTAATTTTCAGTGATAAAGCTTTCTTGTTAAGTCCTGTTAAAATATTTTAAGCTTAACATTCTCATGGCAGCCATAGTGCTATTTCACAGGAGTAACCTTTGGGAAATTGGTTAATTCTTTTAAATCTGGTTGTATTTTTAAAAACAAACTTTAACAGCCTTAGACAAAACTAAAATACAGCTGATGCTAGCAATGAACATTTTGTGCTATACAGTATTTATTTGAAACCATTGGCAGCACTCTATTTTTACATATATATATTTGGACTTCATGATTCTGTTCAGGGAAAGGAAAATTTAACTTCGTAGCATTTAGCAATCAATTACAAAGTGTTTCATATAACAAATATAGCATGTAATGGTGCTGTTTATGCTGGTAAAACATTTATGCTTTATATATGTGTATATAAAATCATAACAGTACTCATGTGAATATAAATCAAAAGTAAAGCAATGCCATGCATGATGAATAGATACAACTCAGGCAAGGATCTTTTGATAAAGTAGTGTAGAAAATATGATCCAAGATAATTAGAAATGTGCATTCCTAGGAAATAAGAAGAAATACATCTTATGTTAACTGAGACTCATTCGTTTAACGAGCAGAGTGAAAATGGATTTGCTTGATAATGTTGAAATAGAATTGTCTGTCTGATACAGTTGGCCTGGATGGAAGGTACAGCTCAGTGACAGCTGAGCAGCTGGCATGTAAGTCAAGCTGTGTGTGTGTAACATCATGGGATGAATGTCTGACCTCAGTCCTCTAATCCTGACACAACTAGATATAGGGATATTTAGTGCCTAATTAAAGATACCAACTGGCTGCTCTGTGCCATTATATACAATGTGGGTCTTCCCAGGGCTGTCAGGGTAGTGTAGTGGTGTTGAGCAAAGAAGTGTGAGGTGCCTGAGAGAATTCAGTCTGGAGAATTGTAACGTTGAACGGGAAATTAATTCATTATTTTTCACAAATGTAATTCTGTTCATAAATGGTAAGGAGAAAAATAGAAATGCTAAGTCCTGACAAGATTGCCGAAGAAGTTTTCATCTTCATATCTTTATTTGCTTCCTTCCTTCAGTAAAACTTAGCTGGAAATGCTTGGAAGAAAATTAGACATAGCTAACTCCTAATCAGTGCATTTATATACTAACAAAAACCCATCCTCCTGTGATCTGTTCATCACATTCATAGGTCATATGGCTCTTGAAGAATCAAATGTTCTCATAAAAAAAGTGCTGCTAGTAGCTGGAACTTCTATGTGGACCATCTTTGATTTGAATAAAATCACATTTAGGAATTGTTTGTCTCATTATGACCGGAAGGTGGATATTTATCCTAAGAAAAGGCATGCCAGAAGGAAGACGTGGTTGGATTCAGAAATACAGTCCTCTAATGAGTTGAGAAGTTGTGCTTTACTTTATGTGCCTGTTTGCCTGAGGTCTATGTTTCTTCAAACCCACAAACTTACAGTGTGTCATCTGAAAAATATAACAGCCTGTTTGCAGGAAGTCTGGCAACCAGTGCCTGGAGTGAATTGAGGCTCCAAATTCTTCCCAGTACATACAGATAATAATTTTCATTCTGTAAAAGGCATAGTAGCCTACAGCTCTAGGGCCTAAGCCTGACATCACTGATATCTGGTGTAACTTTGAAAAATATTCTTCTAGGAAACATGTTCTGGAGGGAAGAATGTAGATGTTTACACCTTGTTTCACAGCCCTGCTTACATCTTTGGAGTTTATTACTACTAAACATGCTTACAGGATTCTTATTTAATAGGAAATAACATGTTCCTGTTTGTAATTTCAAGAAAACAAAAATAATAATTACCTTCCTTGTGTGATCATTTCCACTACAGTTTGCTGAGATATCACAAATAAGGAGCTTTGACAGCGAGAAACTAGAGTGGCTCTAGTTTTTACTAGAGATTGAGTATTTCATAAAAGTAGGAGTTCTGTAATTCTTAATTATTACTTTTAATTCATGCTGAAATGGAGAAAGGAAATAGATACAGAAATTATGGTGCAGATCTTTTTCTTTTCAGGAGATCTCAGCAGGCTTTTGAAATAATGTTGGCACAGACATTCAGAATGTCTAAATATCACTTTCTATATGTGATACATACATACAAATCCTGCGTTTCTTCTCCTTTTTTGAAAAGGGTTGAAGATTTATCTTGAAGAAAATCTTGACTTAATATGTAGATGAGAAAAATATTTAATTGCAATAATAATCACAATAAGTAGAAGAATTTAAAAAAATCATAAATTAAAGAATTTTGTAGTGTTGTAATATCTTACTTCCACAGGTTTTTTTGCTTGCTGCAACAGTGAGCAGTGTCTAACAGAAATGGATGGATTGTGCTTATTTCCTAGACTGATGGTTGTTATATCAGCTCTAATATATTTCCACAGAGCAACCTGAGATTTAGTATAATTTTAGTATAAATGCATTATGGGAAGTGAAGGGCACTTACGGACCCCAATTACTTCTGGGAACTGAGGGTGAAACCAGTGGAACTACAAGTCCTCTGAAGGTGAAGGCAGATGAAAGAGATTTATAGCAAAACATTTTTATTTTATTTGTAGTAATACATGTTTGAATTTCACTTAACAGCAGTGGTGGTTAAGAATTTGGAAACCGGTAGCTAGGTAGGGGAAAGAAACACAAATTATTGCCCAGGGATAAGAGGACAGAAAGAATTCAGCCACTTTATATTTTCTTTGCCAGCAGTAAAGGACAAAAACCTATAAGAAATGAATTTTTTTTAGTTCTGTTGCATGTAGAAAAGCTGTGCTGAGCTGAAAGCTGTTTACTTGTGCTACCAACATTCTGCTGTTTACTGAGCATAAGAAGGTAGTAAAAATGTGGGTTTATTCTAATATTTTTCTATTTTAGTATTTTTTTTAATAGTTGAAAATATTAACTTCTATGTTTTTCTACTCCTATTATTAAGTTCCAAAATTACTCTACCTTTGAGGAAGAGTTAGACAAAGATATGTCACCTAAAGTGTAAAAGCTTTCTAAAGTTACTAATGAACAAATGGCAATCGAAGATGAAAGAATAAAGGGGAAATGTAGGTCGCAGATTTACCAATGCTCTTTTCACTGTTACTACTGGCAAAAGAATTTACATTCCATCCATATTACATCTAATAGAGTATTTGGGAAGTTAACTATTTTACAAATACCTTAACATTTTATGGGAACACTTATCTTCTACAGCTGTGTGTGTAAAGCACTGTAGGGTAAAGCAACCCTGATCTTCTACAATGTGGGTACCTATGCCAGATGAAGGGAGCAGGTGACCGAGTCAACTGCGTACAAGCAATAGTACAATTAGCAGTAACTAATGTGTTGTGCTGTAAAAGCTATGCATATCCTTTCAGGACATGCTCCCTGGGGTTTTAATACCTGTTCATATGAGAAATATGCATTTCCTGTAAGGATAGTTAAAATGTCACTTCTTTAGAAGATTCTGTAGAATCTTGGGACCTTCAGAGTTGGAAACAAACACACTGAAACCCTTTAGAAAACTGGAAACATTAAATCACTAGAGGGAAAACTTCCCATTTCTAGCTCCGGAGAGTGACAAAATATTGATGTTACACCCAGCATTCAATCTTTTGGGTTCAACGTTTGGGGCCAATGTAACCTGGGGAGAGAAATGCTGTAAGTGACATGTCGGTGAGGAGGAAACCTGTTAAGGAGATAAAATAAATCTGAGTGTCTTGAATCTCTTAGATATTTGACATGTTCAAAATACTTCTGATAGAAACAGCATAGTGGGTAGAATACAATGTCAAAAATATCTGGTAAGTACAATTCAATTTCTGCCTCTGATTTTTATTGCAGGTTTAACATTTCCATGTGTATCTTTTAAGAGAACTGGGATCAAACAGCGAGTTGTTCTGCACTATCATCTTAAACTCTTTCTGTCTTGAATTCCCAGTGGGCCCTAGGGATAGGACAGTGCTTTATCCCAGACTTTGGACCGGTGTCCTGCCAGGAACCTGTGTGAGTTCCTGTAAGGTGATGTGAATGGCTTGTATGGGTTCGTATGGTGCTGCCCTAAGAGTCAAGGTAGGAGGACAGCCTCAAACTCCAGTGTGCAACCTGTTCTGTGTTTCTGACTTTCTGCATTTTTGTCCCTTTCTGCTTCTAGAGTTGTGCTTTTTTCTCTTTCCATGATTGTGCCAGTTTTCAGATGTCCTTTGATATTCACATTGCTGTGCTCTCAAAGCTTTGTTTCATTTCTCATTATCTCCTTTGTAAACTAAGTCATTGAAATAAAATGTTGGATTGAAATTTATGGGTTTTTTAAAAAAATATATGATAAATATATTGCCGAATGAAATAATATATTTAATGTCTGGTCAAACTAAACAGTGGAACTTTTGTTATTCACTGTGACAAAAATATGCCCAAAAGGAAAACCCAAATAGTGTTTGCAGTAAAATATTTAAAAAAGAATTGGTTTTGGTTTATCCAACAAGCCCCAAAGTACTAATTATCCAGATCTATCACCAGCTTTCTGTTTACTGTCTGATGCCAGAGTTCAGTCCCTGTTTAAAAAGCCTAATTTAAAAGAAATACAACCAAAGAAGAACAAATAGACTGTCTCATCCATGAAGGGTTGTTATGATTCTTCTTGCTTAGAGGGAAAAAAAAGACAAATCTTTGCCACTTGCTCTGGCCTTGCCGCCCTTGTGAGTTATGGATCTTTCATAACTGAGGAAGGAACTTAGCACTCACCCTTCATGGGTGAAATAGCCTATTCATATTCAGGAACAGGTAGCAAACAATTATAAATGGATTTAAGGAGATGCCAAGATCATAGTCTGAAAATATCAATTATTATAAACTGGTTTTAGTTTTTTTCTCCCCCTCCCCTTGTATTTCGTATACAGGATCTAGCAGTGACATCTGGACACTTGGTATTGAATAGAGCTCTAGAATCTTTAACCAGGCTACAGAAATTAGCATTACCTTTAAAATAAAATAAAATAAAAACTAAAAAAAAATACCTAATTTTTTCCCTAAGATGAAGCAAACATTTCAGCTGTATCTGACTATGACCACGGTTTGCAGGACAACAGTCAGTGCAAGGTACCCAATAGTAGGTTGACTGTGATTGAAAGAGAAATAAGGTAATTTCACTGTTGTGAGCTACAGTGCTTTAATGGCACTAGAGATTGTGCTTCCTTGTATTCAGTACTCTTTTACCATATTTGAGGTAACTTGAGGATGATGAGACAAAGATATGCTCTTACTCTACAACTGACCATAAAAACATAATATCCCATCCTGTCATGCCACTGGTAGCAACAGTGTCCTCTTCAAATTCCGCTTTCCCTGAGAACTCCTTCTAAGGGGATACCTCCTCCTGAGCAGGATTCTCTCTCTGCAAAGGAGAAGCAGAGAATACAACCTAGATTCACCTCAGTCAACTTCAGGCCCTTAACTGAGCCTTGCTCACAGTCACTGGAGAGAGATAAATACTCTGCTCTTTCTGCTGATTAGGATCCTAACTTAGATGTCTCTATTAGCTGTCTACAGTCACCAGGAATGAATCTCCTCATATGAAATTTATCATCTTAAGTTCAAATATAAAGAAGGATGGCCTAAAAGTAGAATTTTTAACTAGGGATAATTAAAATTCAGATGGCACCTGCATGGAGTAGATTAGAGTCAACCTGTCATCTTTCTCAAGTGCTCACATAAGAGAACATCATTACCAGGGCACCAAGGAAAACAGCCTGAGGCTTCTTTAGGATACATTTTGCAGTAGTGCTGTGCAAGAATGAGAACAGATGGAAGTGAGTGGATGGTAGCTGTGTGAGGCACCCAGTGACAGAGTAGCTGCCGCCGCCAGAAAAGAGAAAGCTAAGGACAGCAGTCTGGGGATGAAAAGTGAAGTTGCCAGGAGCTAAAATGGTGGCAAAGGTGTTTCTGTCAGGATGTGAAAAGGCACACCTGGATCACCACTATCTCTATTTTTGCTAATTTACAGATAATACATTCTACAAATGATATTCTGCTACACATTACTAGTAAAAACTTTTTTTCCTGCTCTGTTTCCTCTTCCTCACTGTGGGATTAAAAATGCTAAGAGGAGGATCAGAAGGAGAAAGATGAGGAGCTGTTGCTTGACTCTTTAACCCTGTCTGAAAACCCCATGGTGCAGTATGACCGTTCTTGCAAAAACCACAAATTGGTTTCTGGCAACACAGAGCGGATAATAACCTTGCAAAAGCCAGCTCTCCCTGTACACCCGGTGGTACTCGCAGTGCAGTAAACCCATTTGTTTCAGCGGTGCAACACTACCACTGCAGAAGAACATTTGGACTACTAGAGCTCTCTAGATGTGGAGTTTGCCTGGTTCTCAGCAGGGAAGGAAGCCTGAAGGGCCTCTTTCAGCAACTGTTAACTTGAAGCTTTAAAAGAGCAGCTGGCAGGTCCATGAGCTTCTTGAGGACTGTTTTGCTTGATATTTCAAAGGGTGGCTTTTATGTACTATAAAGCTTTTGGCCTGCTTTAGAAGTTAACTCTTTATATCCCACTGAAACAATTGTATACATCTCCTGTGTGTCTTGTGTTTCCACATACACACATATATTTGTATATATACAGATCCATATGGATGTATTTGCAAGTATGCATAAATATATATACACCTATTTGTATATATTTTTGCTGTACCATATTTTTTTATGGCTATAGGTACATTTTATCAACGTATTTAGTTTTTCGTTTCACTTCATTTTCTTCTCTGCTTTCTGCATCATGAAGCAGACCACCTACATGTGTGTTTGGAATGGCTTTCAGTCAGTCACCACTACAGTACCAAGGTGGTGGAAGTGCACTCTTATTAATGGGTTTAAACAACTGTCTTTGTTGTGCTCCTGGGCCTAATTCTTGGCAATAGCAAATTGCTGAAACTCTGCTGAAATTGTTGCATTGACTTTCCTGGAGCATTTTACACGCTCTGAGGGTTTGGCCTTGTGTGAGTAAGCACGGGCTGGCAGCTGGGACAGCCCTAAACCACGTCTGAAACACAAAAAGTAAATGTATTTCTGTTACCTCGTTGATCAGGGAATCCTCAAAGCAACACCTGGGCAGAGGTACAGCAGAGCCACGGGCACCATTTCACCTGGAGGATCACTGGCCTCCCCTCCACATTGGTTTAGCAAGGGTCACTCCCAGCTGCAAGACTGAGTGCATTTTACAGTCCTCCTCTCATATTTTCTGCTTCTAACCCATCCTCCCAGCAGGCCTAAAAGGCTTGTGGGGGTAAACATAGACTAAAACTCACAAAAATCCACAGGGCAGAAGGGTTTTTTGGTCCTTTCTATTCTTTTTTTCAGGCGTTACTGTGTGAACCTCTCAGATGAGGTTATATGCAGGTACCTCTTCCCCATCTTAAATGGGAATGCTGTCACAAAAATCAAGTGAGCATCTTCCAGCCAAGACTTTTGGGGGCACTCCAGTCATGGCATGGGGATAGGAGATACAGTTAAGTCACTATAGTAAAAAAATTCAGTGTTTACTTTTCTTCTAAAAAATCAGGATTTTCAGGGAATCAAATAAGAAGGGGAATCCAGGAGGACTGTCTTCCTGCAAATGACATCAAGCAAATGAGATTTCATTCTCTCCTGGGAATGACAGTGAGCTTATTCGTATTTGGTGAGCTCCAACCAAAGGTGGCACTAGGGGATCACAAGTAAGCCTTTAAATACACCACCGTGCTCTTAGTTTTCTCTCTGTAGCTGTCTTCTTTCCCTCCACACTTTTTCAGGTGATATTATCTAAAAATGGGCGAGCCTTTTCAGTGACACAGGCTGGAGGTACAGAGGTAAGAATCATGATGAGGATGGAGAGCAGATGGTGTTATATTTTCTTCTTAATAATGGAGATCTACGTAGTGTGTGCCTATCTGCAGGATGGTGTTAATTCTGTAAAGAAATGTGGATTAAATTATAGTTCTAAAAATCCCACAGGAATTAGCTCTGTTAAGATACAGTAATTTTTCCTCCTCCGCATCGTATCCCAAACCCCTCTTGTGTTCCAACCTCATGTACGTTGAAGAGACTTCATAAAACATTTCATTTCCACTGGTGGGTTCTGACAGCTGACCACTGCCTGTGTATTTCAGCTCCTTTATGTTTATCTGTCTTTAAGTTGGGACAGAATCCTGGAGAGCAAGGTATGCGCTGCTGCTGCTGCAAACACTTGTGGGAGCTGCTAAACTGCTAATCTTTGTGTAAAATTAACCTGGAAATAGTATGTGATACAGCAGTCTGCTTAAATAGAGTGTGCTTCCTGCAGGCTTGTAAGAAAGTCACTCCTCTTTCTGCTTCAGTTCCCTATCTGAGCAGTAACTCTTCCTCCTTCATGAGCTTCTGGGACAATAAAACAATTATTTTACATGCTGTGGATCTGGGTGACATATAAATGTCTAGATACTACTGTATTGAGTCTGCCCCACATCCTTGTGGGGTTGTCATCTTCTGTTATTCAGGGCCTGCTGCTTCCTGCCCAGCAAAGGCTTTAAAGTAGAGAGGTTGTGAGCAAAGACCCAAACTGTCTCAGATCTACTTTGCCCTGTGCTTCTCTGAGCATACCCGGCCTTCTCAGTTTCCTACGTTTTACTGTGGTTTCTGACACAGATCTGAATGAAGCCAACACCTTTAATTTTTAGGACTGTTTAATATCTCAGGATAACACATTTGTTATTTCAAAAGGGCCAGTGAAATCAATGGGTCTTGGACACTGTGGGGCTGTTGGGGAACTCAGCGAAGACATGTATGTGTCTTCTGATGGGTAAATTTGATCCAGAACGACTTTGTTTCCTAAAACTAGAACAGAGGTAATTTTATTTACTTCTCTATAAGAAAGCAGATGTTAAATAACACACATGAATTATTATTATTAATTTTAATCCATTTGAAACATGTTTTGTAGACTAGCACCATGTTAAAAAACTGACAAATTAGATTGAATCAAGAATCATGTCATGTCTTATTAAAGGATGTAAAATCACCTTCATGTGTGTCACCCTCTTCCATTACTGTCCCTCTTCTTTTGGTTTTACTTTGTCCTTGAAAGTAAGGTCAAAGGTAAGATCAGAGGACAGCAGCCTGCCCCTATGCCGTGTACCAGCAGGGAGGTGAGGACACAGATTTACTAATGGCTTGGTATGTCATCTTGAGCTTTCACAAGTAATTCTTTTGAGCCACATTTCATTGTGCAACTCCAGCTACACAAAAATGCATCATTAAAATTTTAAAAAGGGGGCAAGACAACATGTTCTCCACCCTCACATGATACCTGCGCTCCCTGCCTCTACCTGGGACTTTGTTCACTGCAGTATCTGTTTCTGTCAAGAATTCACAGGCACAAAGAGTTAATATACTTCATGTGAAGTGGTGACTGCATCTATTTAAAAATGTATGAGATTATGTTCTCTTTCCACAGTATGTGTTCTAGAGCTGCTTGTGCTTTGCCAAGACCTTCCTGAAATATGGGCAGCATGGCACCTCAGTGTGGGCAGTGTGAGAGGAGCTCCTGATGGACTGGATATCGCATTGTGGGGAAAAAAAGCCAACCTTCCAAACGAGAGGGAGAGCATGGAAAATTTGAGGTTTGTGTAGGTCTCTTCCTTCCTTCCCTCCCTCCACAGCTCTTTATTTGTTTAAAGAATTTGTATGGTATGTGTGAACTATACAAGTAAAGCCCTGCCCCCTGCCATGTGCTGATGACACAGTTTAAATCACTCCCATGTGCTGTGTTCTCTGCTCTGTTTACCCGACCACAGTAAATACATGCTGGTACTGCCAAGGGCCTGAAGGTGGCTCAGGAAAGCAAAGATATCAAAGCCTGAACTTGAATCTTAGTACCAGTGTAACACAGATGATTTTGTCTCTGCTGTCCCAGAGTGACTGAATGCCAGAAGTGCTTTTTTGTGGGTATTGGTAAAGTTTCAGATGATTAGTGGACTTTTCTGAGGGAAATAATATTTTTTTCAGAGAGCTGAAGATATAATTTTCAGGGGTAAATGGGAGTGCAGGTTTCTGAGCTGACTTTGGTTTCTCAGGTGTCTCCAACCAAAGGGCCTATTGCTATCATGGTCAGGAGGAGAACACACTTCCCTGCTGTTCCCTCCACTCTCCTACCTCTCTGGGAGGTGAAACAGAGCCAGAGGGAGAGCCTGGCTGCCAGAGGCTGCCTTCCCTCTGGCTGAGACCAGCACTGTGTCCTCCCAGCTGCCAGGAGAAGGCTTATGATGGACAAAGAAAACTGAAAAGGTCCCTGGGAGAGGAGTGGTGAGGACAGTTGTCACACAGTCTCTGCTTAGTGCTGATCACTAGTGCAGCTTTTACACAACTTGCAAAGAGAGTGATGTTGGTGTTGGAGAACTCAGCTCTGTTTGCAGAGTTTCAGAGGGAAAGTGTGTAGGGAACCTGGCACATGTCATGGGATTAGGCCATGCAAAATTCAGATACTTCATGCTAGTGTGTTTCTTGTCTCCCTTTATATCCCATTTGGGTGGATACTGGAGATAAAAATCCCATTTCATCTCATGTTCTTCAAAAAATGAGGTGCATGTGGGTGTGCAGTCAACAGATGCTAAATGGCATTGTGATTGCCCCTGTTAACCCAGTTTTATGAAAGTGTATGATATTCATCCCCCACATGTTTTTAGGCCATCATATGTTTAAAGAGCACCTATGTACCTCTGGAATACCTTTCACTCCTTTTTGTGCTATTCTAATTTTTTTATTTTATTTTATAAGACAGATTTTTTCGTGTCCCTTTCAAGAGCTGTTGTAGATTCATTCGTGCCAGGATCCAAAGCCCTCTGAAGTCAATTAATTGAAACTTTCTTATACCTCAATGGTCTCTGGATAAGGTCCTAAGTTAGCAAAGGACAGAATGTGAAAACGTAAGTCCTTGGCTTTTAAGATGAAGTTGTCCTTACAAACCACTCTTTAGCGGTTTGGAAGGAAAATATGTGCTTCCTCAGTAGTAAAACTTCACTCACATGAGACAGGTTCAGTGTTTGTGAAAATACAAGGATTTTGTTGTGTAATATCCTTCCCTTTTATATCTGGAGTTTTCTGGAACTCTTCCAGTGCATAATGCAAAGATAAAGGTGGAAAGGAAGAGGTTCTCCATTTGCTGAGCTTCTGAACTTCTGAATGTTGTTCGCCATATACCTTCAGATTTTTAGCTGCTATTGACCTGACAAAGTTGGTACTCAAAATTTGAGGGATGTGGTCAGCTACCAGGGTAAAATTATGGAGTTTCTGCTTTCCAATACTGAGGACTTTAAATGACTTAGACTATGAGGGAAGTGAGGAAACAGTGCAGGATGTGATCAAACTGGGAGATGGAAAGTGCAATGTTTAACTCTACAGCATGGGTCTCAGATTTTAATATTTTTTTCCTTTTTGACTCAGATTTTTTGGCTGTCTACCAATTTTGTGTTATCATATTCCCACCACATAATTGCATGTGCAGTATTATAATGAAATGTTTCCAGGCTTGCCTTCTAGAGAAAATGTACAGACTAAATGAACTATATAGTTCATGCTTGAATACTCGTTCAAGACTACAAGAGTTCCTCCCTAAACATGCTACATTGAATATCACCTAGAAAAGTGAAGAAAAAGGATTATAGAAACTACTCACATTACACGTCAGGTAAGTCCTCTGGCCAACACACAATAGGGGGAAAGCTGTTTCTTGTGGTGTTTTTTGAGTTACCATAAATTCTTTAAATGTGAAAGGGACAAAGAGAGGCTAATTCTTTAATCAGTTGGCTGTGGACTTTCTGAAACATGTAGGTATTCAAACGATGATCCATTCTTTGCTCTCATGAACCACTTGCTATTCAGGAAAGCATTCCTGGGAATATCTTTGAATAATTTCATATTTTCACCAAAATAGGATGAAAAGATTTTTGAAACATCAGTGTACTTAATAGTGTAAAACCTTTGCCTGATCAGGTCTAACTTCTAAGGAATTCTGGTTTTTACACTTTGACTCAAAACCAGTTGAGAATTAAAAAATACCCATACAAAAAATTGTTCTAAGTCAGAGTAAAATACAGGCAGAATTCAATAGGAGAAAATCTCTAGAGAAAGCAGGATTTTTTCTTTCCTAGGAATTCGGGGTGGAGTTTTAAAACACTTAATTATACCAAGCTGTAATGTTTTCTCCTCTCTGGCTTCTTACCCCCAGACTCACGTTTTCTTTTGTCTCCTGGGGGAGAAGAGAGGAAAGAGGAGAGAAAACTTCTCAAGGTTAAGGTTTTCTCTCAAGAACTTGCTCTTGGTGTATATACCATTGTTTTACCCCTTATATTGTAGTCTTTGCATAGTTTGGCCTAGCCTGTGTGTATTAACAGCCACCTCTTGGTCCTTTATATAGTCATATCTTGTTTTGTGTCTAGGCCTCTGTGTTATGTCAGACAATGGCTTTTTGTGTCATCAATATTCACTTTATGATTCCAGCTGATTATCCTGAGATAGGAAATACAGGTAAACCTATGAATAATCTTACATTCTTGCATGCCCATGTTATCATATTATCAGAGCAACCTCTAGATTTAATGTAGTTAAACCCCAACGGGTAGGTAAATATTTTTATCCTTGTTTTGCAGACAAGTAAATAAAGGAAAGATATGAAGACTTATATCTACAAAATGTGATGGGTGACCAGTTAGGAATGATTGAAGTACCTTTGAAGTTTTGGCTTAAAAATATTTTCTATAGTTCTATAGCAAGTCTGTCATGGATTAAGGTTTTGTGAACTTCCTGGGATGATAATTTTAATTTCTCCTCTGATTGACAGTGTGTTTCTTTGTATCATGAGAAAGGTTGAATGAACATGAACATGGTAGAGTCAAAGTACTATCCAAAATAAAATCTAATTTGGGACTTTCAGCATGATGATTAATACCCTCACTCTTTGAGTTGATTGTGGTAGAACTGGAGTAAGAAGCTTTGTCTTTTTGTCCAGCACCTTTCTCCCCTGTTAGTATTTACTTCTTAATGGATATCATGACAGCTACTGCTTGCTTGCTTCTGGTGAACATATCATAATGTGTTTTCTGGAATTAATTCATTTGAAAGTTAAATAGAAGTGAGATAGACTCGAACTCTATGTAAATGTTAAAATGTATTAAAATTGCAATTTAATTAACAAAATAAAGTTTTAAACAAATAAAATCTTCTGAATGCCAGTTGCTAAATACAGTAATCCTCTGAGCTCTTTCCCACTTCCCTGTATGCTGTTGCCTTTTTTATGAGGGGAATATGGGAAATAGTCTTATTAAAACATGGTATTTCTGACTAAAGGTAAAAGTAACTTTTTACCTCCTCATTTCTGACTACAATTAATTCTTCTTGTGTTTATGTTTTTTTAGAGCTGAAGAAGGAATAGGACAGATGTTAGCATTACTTAAGCTGGGATTAGAACGAGTGCACACCCTCAAACTTCACGGTTGGTTACAGGGATGATCTTTGTTTGTTTGTTTGCCTACTGATTACAGCTTTTAGGAGCATGCATTCTTATAGAGCCTGAGATGAATGTAAATGTAAATTGTTATTGATACTTCAAGGCAATTTTGTGTCCTTAAAGTTCAGCTATTTGTGTTTCCTTTCTTAATAGAAATTACATCTGAACGACTGTGATAAATTATTCCAGTATGTATTCATCTTAGTCTATTTTAGTGCCTCTTTCTAAAGTGAGTAAGAATAAGCTTGTTTTTTTTCTGGTATTTATAAACTATACAACTTACTGTCTTTGTCAGTCAACTGAAAATCATATTCAAGTTTGAACAATTATTCAAAATGCCTTACACTGCAGTCTGGTTAGATGCTGATTGTCCTCAGGGTCAGTGAAATTCTCTAGAAGGACCAAGTCCCCAGCAATCATACTCTATGTACAGGGTCACAATCCAAAAATTGTTGGATACTTGTTAACCTACAATCTTAATAAAATGAGAAAGGTGGGGGATACCCATCTTATCTACTCCTAGAAGATTCAGTCTGCATGATGAAACTGGGAAGCCAGACTAACCTTCAGCATTTCCTTTTCAAGAGAACAACAGGGACAAGTTCTCTGGAGATGTTTGGAAAAGGTGCATCCTTCAGACCGAAATGTGAAGAAGCTGCAGGTCTCTCAATTAGGCAAGAAATGTCTGGACATTCTTAATGTAAAGAAAATTATGAATCCATTACTCTGATTGAAATACTCTGATGCTTCCTTTGAACAGAGAGGCAGATATTGTCACATTTCTTTTAGAATCAGCTGACTCTGAGGTCTTGTGGATTTGCTGATGAAGGGTACAAGATGAAGGGTAAGGGACATTAAACTCCTTTGGGAGCAAAACCAAGCTTTGGAACTGTAGCATGAAAAAAATGCAAAGTTTAGGTATGGTATGGTAAAGACATTTTAATTTGAAAGCTAGTCATAGTTCAGGAAAAGACTTATGCTGAACCAGAAATTTTGCCTGCTTTATGTGTCGCTCCATAAAGTTTATGTGAGCATAGAGGCTGAGCCTGTCTGAAATGATTTATTAGATGGAAGTTGAGAACAACAAAGAAGATTAGAAAGATCAGAATTCATGAGAATAATCAAACCTTGACTGTTTCTTCAAGGAACAACACAACACTAATCTCAGGAATCCCTAAAATGCATGCAGGAGAAGAAATACTGTGCTAGCTTCTGCTTGCTTTTACCTACACCTGGATGCTAATATTAAGTACGTTATTAAGAAGCTAAACAAGGCTTAGGCCAAGCCCTGGGCTGGCAAGATATACAGAAGAGTGATGTATGATTCAGTCATAGTTATTGTGTAAGGATGAGAACATGCTCCAAAGGCCAAAGGGCACTTTCTCCTTTTTTCACTGCTTTCTGAAAGGCAGGGCTCTGGGGTGGAGCTTACAGGGTGTTTAGTACAACTGGTGTGCTGTGCTACATGCTACAATGTGTTAAATGCAAGTTTTGCATTCTTTTGTTTTGTCTTATTTGAAAGCTATTAAAAGAATCCAGAGTAAACAGCTGCATGTCATGTCAGAGTCCTGGTCTCATGATTATCCAAACTGGTGAGCCAGTGACAGTTTATTAACTCTCCAATATGATTTGGGTTTCCTTTCTAACAAGATAGTTGTACAGTACCCAGACATAATTTATATATCTGCACTGCAAGTGCTGTAGCACCAGCATTGCTATAAATAGACCATTCTGTATGTGATGTGGCCTTAGTGTGGTTAAATGGAGTCAGGTGGAGATGAAAACACAGGTGAGAAAATAAGAAAATTGTTACTCCATTCCCAAAGGACATTTGTGTTTTTTCAGTATTCTAGGTTAAGGAAGACAGTAAACAGAGAGTATCTGGAAAAGTCTAGGTGAGAGACTCAAGCATTTATCTTTGTGCACAACAAATGAGATACGAAGTCCCTGAAGATAAAATGCCAACTTCCTCTTCATGGATGGAACAGCCATTAAATATCTGCAGTGTTCAAAAAAAAATGATGGTCTTGATATACAAGGCATAAACTTCATACTTGGATTAGACCATCCCTCCTTTAACCTGGTTCAAGAGGAGGGTTGAACAACCTGTCTCCCTTTTATAGAAGCAGCCAGTATGGACACTGTAGAAGGGCACTGAAGCACAGTGGATGTTTTCTGTAGGAGAAGTGGGATGCAGTGTCCATGTACTGGTGATCAAAGCTGTAAAATAGAAGTGGTTCTCCTGTAAGTGTGATCAATTACTTCTCTTATGCCATTTTAGTTTGGATAGTGGTCTGTACCATAAGCAGTAAAAGTAAAAATGTAGCTGCATGAATGTTTCTTACTTATCTAGAATAGTGCACTACTCCTCAGCATCCTTTGGAAGCAGGTGGCTGCTGTACCCCCAAGACAGGGCTGGCAGAGTGGGAACTAGTAAGCAAAAGGCAGCAGCTCACAGTTACTTATAAAGGCTCTCTTGGCTGCTGTCAGTATTGCTTCAGCTGGGACTTTCTGGAGCCTACTTCTATAAATATACAACAATTCAATTGTGTAATTGCCATTACCAATGTGAATTCAATTTGTTTATATTTTTATACCATAGCATTAGGTCTTAGAATCTCAAACTGGTATAGATTCTTCTAATGAATACCGATCCCTCCAGATCTTGAGAGGCAGAAATGAAGTCATCAGAAGCAGATGGGGTATGGAACAAAGTGAAAAATAGAAGTCATTTTCAGTAAACTTGTTTTGCTTTTAATCCAATGTTGTTTATGCTGAATAATTTTCTCTGGTCACCTGATCCACAAAAATTGAATTAGAGTTCTGGTTCCTAGAACTTTTGAGTCAGACTATTTGTGCTTGTTAAAAGTATCAGGGTGTTTTCACTGAAAAGAGACTGCAATTTGGGATGGGATGGGATCTGATGTAAAAATCATTCCATACTACCCCGAAATGCAAGAATGACTGCAAGAACTGGACAGGGAGCCTAATCTTGCTCAATCCTTCTCCTCTCAACAAGAGAATCTCATTAGGAAGGTATGGTCTAGAATGATTTTGTTCCAGTTACTTTGAGCTAGACAGAGATTGCTACCTTATTTTTCATGAGCAATGATTGGAGCCCCAATATTAAAGCTTAGGCTGGCTTTCAACTCATTTGTGCAGAATGTTCTGCTAAGTACCTTGGGCCACAGGGCCACCTTAAATACCATCATTAATAGATGTTAGTAGCTTATATAAGGCATTTCTTACATTTCCTTTAATTCATATAGAATTGTTGTTGACAGCTTTGCATGTGTGCTTCCCTGGCAGGGATGGGACAGGAAATACTATTGCACTTAACTGTGCATACACAATTACTCCATGGCATGTCTTCAGATGTGTACGCAAAGGGAGGATCTGTGAGAAAAAAGGCAATTTGCATCTGCACAGTGTTGTATTCCACGGATTCTGCTACAGGCAAGTTCCCTGTGAAAGACATTCATGAGTACAAACCAATGTGAGGAAGGGAACAGAAGGGAAGTGTAAGTCTCAGACCCATTATTATGTGTTAGATGTTCAGAGTACTCAGCGAGGGATATTCTAGACTCCAGGGGCTGCAGTGCATCAGCTCTGAAGATGTCTTGAGGATTGTGTAAGGAAAAGAGTCTTCCCCACTGTATTTCTTATCACTACCTTACCAGGCTGCTTGGATGCTTCAGCATTTGCCTGCGAGAGTAAGCTCTTCTGCAGACAAAAGTACCTGAAACAATAGAGAATTCTACCTCAGAGTTCTGTACAAGGCTTACTCCTCTTTTGATGGATTTGTGTGGCAGCTTGACCTAGTTTTGCAAGAACAAATCCAGACTTGTATTCAGTACAGTTAATCACCATTTCTTCTTTTCAGATGGACTTAGCAAACTTTATAACTATCTTCAGATCTGTGCAGGATCATGTCCTTAGTCACTGCTCCATGTTGATACTGGCATTGTTTCAAAGAAAACGAATACCTGAATAAACAACCCTGAAAAATATATGTGTAGATATATATATGTTCAAGATTATATTTATTAGTTTGGCCCTTGGCCAAATGCCTAAGTACAACTGCTGTCTTAAATAAAGATCAATCTCTGATAGTCACTAGCTTTAGGCAAACTTTTTCCTTTTAAAGCTTAGACCAGCCATGGTTCTTTCAATCATCATATTCACTTGATTGAATAACTACTGATTTTAATAGGACTGATAGGAAGAGGAAGACTTCTTAGAATGGGGATATTAAATAGACTTAGTTAAGTGGCACGTTCTGTGCACTGGAAAAATAAATAAATTTGCACTTCAGACTGGAAGGGTGGAAGGGTAATTCACCCCTAATCAAAGCCTCTGAGGATTTAGAAGAACATTAATTCTTGTCTCTCTCCCACATCCTCTTCCTTAATAGTGAGCCAGACCTCCAGTTTTAGCAGTGAATCTTTAGTGCCCTGAGCCGTGTCACACTTTCAGCCAAGTGCTGCAGCAGCCTCAGTAGATGGTGTGACTTCACGTGAAACTGCTTAGTTTGAGTGCACTGTGTGATGCATTGTGAGCACATTAGAATGCTTTCTTTCCCTAATCATCCTCAGATAGGGGAAGAAAATAGTGCAGTGCTGTCTTTTCTCTCCTTTCAGAACCTGAAGAAAGCTGCTTACACGCATCATTATTCTGTGGTCCACAGTGCTGCTTTCAGTCCCCCTCAGATGTACTGCATTATGTTTTTTGGAGCTGATGTTGATCACGGTGATCTGTGCAGCTCAGCCTCATTGCAGCTATAATTAAGCCCTTCTGTTATAAACCAAATACTCTGAAAATAATTCTCTTCATTTACTGCACCTGCCAAGGGAGAGCTCCTGCAACCTTTAATGATGCAGGTAATCTTATTACTGCCAACACAAATACTCCATTGCAGAAAGGCTACAGAACCATAACTAGAATATGTTGAAGCATTTTCCAGGAAGCTTTTGCCCCCCTCCTTCTCCTCCACATCAAGATTTGAATTTTTCTAGAAAAATATTGCCCTTTTGGGTCAAGTTTAAATAGTGTTTGGAGCAGGAGAGTGATCAGTTCTCAGAATGGCCAGTAGCACAGATTAAAGCATTCTTACAGGGACGTGGAGATGCAGCTTCAGGTGTTTACCTGAGGAAAAAGAAACCCTATCCATGGCAAATACTGTAAGCATTTCCAATGCTGAGAAAGTCTGTTCACCTTTCCACTCCCCAAACGTTTTGCTTTATTCTACCACAAAGCAAAGCACCAAGGTCTTTTTATAGATGGAATTCTGGTTCCCAGTGAGGTCAAACTATACCTTTGTCCAGATGTCCACATAATCTTTCCCAGGCGAAAACATGTCAGTAGGTGCTTAAAATACTGCAGTGTTAGAGACTTCCTTTTGAAAAACGTGAGAAAATCAGCCATCAGCTGAGCCATCAGCTTTGTTATATGCTCACAAAGTGTGAATCCTGGTCATGGTGGGGAGGTAAAGGGAGACTTTGATTTTTATTTCTACACTTAATTTGTATGTTCTCCTCCTATAGCTGATTTGAATTCTAAAGAGTGTTAGGTATTTATTTTTGTAATGCTGTGTCATTCATCTTTAATATAATCATGTAATTTACTCTATTAATGCCAGCTGCTACATTTGGCACAGGTCACCTGGAGTGTTTGGAACACTATTAATTTTTCCTTGAACTAACTCTAAAAATCCATACAAGTCAGAGCACTCCACCTCCACAGTCAGGGAAAGTTTATTTTTGTCCTCATTCCTGAATACCTCCTTAGTTTGGCAGAAGAAAATATCCAGTGGGAGACGGACTTTCATTTTGCTGGTAATTATTTATTTGTTTGTTTGTTTTCCAGAGTTGTCCTTGGCAATACCAGGTGGCTCCATGAACACTTTCCAGGGGGAGTTAGACAAGGTGTGGAGGATTTACCTCAGCTAATGTCTGCCTGAAAACACTGGATCAGTTTTTCTCATGAAAGTCTGGAAGCCAAATTTATGTCTTACATGTATGTAGTAACTGTCAATCACAACTGATCTTGACAGCACTGTCCTTCTAATTCTCCTCTCTATGAGGCTCTATGAAACATGGACACATCCAGATATTGATCTCAGAGCCTTCTTGTGGCAGTCCCTTATTCTGATCTCTGTGTGGTTGTGGGGACGTTTCTGCATCGTGATTTTATGGGAGTGGACACTTAGATTTTTCAGTGCAAATGGCTACTCTGAATAAGATGCTTTTCAACTGGTTGGTGCCTGCCTCTTCTCCTCTCTCTTGTATCTGAAATCTTCTAGGGTGGGTTTTTACTGCTGAGGTAAGAGTGTGAAATGTTTTGTGTTTCCATTCTCTGGCAAACTTGGCTTAACACCCCCTCACTCCATCCCTGGCCTCACAGAAGGTAAGGGCAAGATTTGGAATTGCACAAGGTTTGTACAAGTTAGGGCTAGTTCACTCTGAGACAGCAAAAAATACAAAAGTGAAAAAGAGTGGCGGCCTCAGCAAACAACAGCTGAAACGCGGTGTGGAACAACTGTGATTTTTCTTATGCCGTGGTTTTATATTTGTTTCACACCACAAATACTAGCATGGGTCCTGTCTCCTTCCAACCCACTCTCCAATTATAACTTAATCCACTGGAGAATGCACTGTGCTATCTGCTGTCCAAAACCTCCAACTAGAAAACTAAGATAAAACATGACATTTAAAATTGTAAATTATAACATGAGGCTGTAGTTTGAATACTGAAAGAGCTTTTCCCTAGCTGGGGAGTTTCTAGGAGGTAGAGTAAGTTCTGGCACCCATATTCTGACTGGATTATCATTCTGCTGTAGAGCAGAGATCCTGATCTCTCAGAAAAATCTATTTTCCCCATGTATAACTGTCATGCATTTATTAAAGCTAGACAATACTGTAAGACAGTTTTGACTAACTAGGTGCATTACTGAAGGTGATAACATAATTAGGCCATGGCTTGTCAGAGGCTGCTACAATTGCTAAGGGGAAAATAGTTTCATTTCTCCATCTGGATCATAAAGTGAATTTGAAATGCTGCTGCTTCTTCTGCTGAATCAAAATAACTATTCTTCTGGTGAATCCAATGCACTCCAGGCATGCACCTCATGTGTAAGTGGTTAGCAGAGTGCTTCAGCAGGATCATCTGAGGTGTCTCGTGAGAGCTCTCCCAAGTAACATATTTCTAGCTCACAGCATCTCTTATTGAACATTTTCTGAATGATCAAACTTCCACAAAAGGTTGAACAGAGAGTTCATGGTCCATAAAGATCCTGTTTGATCAGCAGTGGTTCTCTAGTTCACGTTCAGTCCCCACAGAGATTAACCTGAAATTGGTTCGTAGTTCTAGACAAACTTAGCAGATCTTGGTGTATTCTAAAGTAGTAATCAACAAATGTTGCTACTTTAAATGTACAAATCATTCTTAATAGGTTAAAAATCCCTCCCATTTAGTTTTGGACATTAACAGCTGTCTTATCTCTAATGCACTTCTCTGAGCAGATCTCTAGCCAGAGGTTCATGCTAATTGGAAAAGGATGTTGTGTGTATGTGTATTAGCTTCAACTTTGTGTTTAACCTCCCCAGATTTCTTAGTGTAGATGACAAAAAAAAGGCTTTCTTTCAGCCTAACCTCTTGAAACTACTTATCCTAATATTTATCCTCGTGTTATACTGCAGACAATCCCATTCCGTTAGCAAGTAATTAATGTGAGACTGTGTCACCAAACCCTGAGGCCTGTCACTGTTGTAACTGAGTGCTAATTTAAAGCATGTTTTACTCCTCGAATTATCTTTTTTGAAGAGAGTCTCTCTGCCAGGGTTGTGTACTGCTTTGTATTCAAAGTAATCATCTACAGTCCAGATTTCCTTTGGGAGAGGAAAAACAAACAAACAAAAATGAAAAGCCAAAATAAAGAGCTGGAGCCAAACCCTTTCAAATTAATGAGTTAAAGACTTCAGACTTTTGTATTGTTACCCGATGTTGGGGCATTAAACCGCCTCCCATAATTTCCTTTCCTCCCTTGTTAGTTAAAGCCTCTTTTTTTTCTTTTTATGATCAGTTTTTACAAGTCTGATTTTTTCATCTTCATCAGAAATAATATGTTAAAGTTATTAAACCAGCGAGGGCCGAATAGGTTTTTGGGCTTTTTTCACCTCCCAGTCCTGTATCAAAAAAAGGCAGTGAACATGAGATCATGCCCTTTTAAGGCAACAGTAATCTTTTTTCCAGTTCTAACAAATTTCAGACACATTTGAACAGAAAAGATCACGTTTCTGTGCTGTAGGTAGATGACTCCAGCATTATTCATATGATTCTTTGTATATGTCTGTAGCAGCCCTTTAACAAGAGCAGTGAGCCAGTTCTGAAATACAATAGCACTCAGGGCCACCCTTTTATGTTTGTTTACTCATTTTTATGAGCCTTCCTCGGTTATTTGATTCACAAAGCTGAAGCATGCCAGAAGACAGCTCAAAAAATGCATTGGTCTTTTTTTAAGAGGTCTGCTCTATTGACCTCTCTGTACTAGGATATAGAGCTTTCTTACAGAACTTAAAATCTTATTTTTTTACCATATGGGTGGTTAAAGACATATTTGAGCTGTGTCTATAGGAGTCTCTCTCCATTGATTTTAGAGGGTCTTGATTGCTATGGAGTCTCCGCTGTTGAGGATCTGCTCTAGAGGGCAAAATTATCATGTCTTGTGCACTGTTCAGGCTAAGAAAAATGAGAGAAGATGAGAAAATGGAAAGGACAGCTGCTTATGGCATGTTATGGTTATGGCAGAAGCAGCAGCACATCACTGTAGGAGAATTGTCCTTAGGGGCTGTGTGAGAATCGCAGACTAGGAAAAGGCAAGGTGGGGAGGCAGCTTTTGTGGTCTCTGCCTCAGTGCTTTATGGTATGTCAGACTACACTACAGGTTGTTTCAGGATTCCCACTTGCACAATCCTTGTGGTATATGAGCTTTGGGAAAATCTCATCATACTGGATGCTGAACCCTGCACAGGAGAGCAAGATACAGCCTGTAAATAACAGCTAAGTGGGAAACATTTAATTTATGACTCCAAGATTTTGCAAGTGAAGGTCACACAGGGGCCAGTGGGTATCAAGCCTAATTCTGCTGATCATAAAAAGATTTAATGGGAGACAAATTAACCATTGGAAAATCTCTGTTGCTTCATTTCATCATGATAGTCTTTCTGAAGAGCTAAATCTATATATAAAAGTTATAAACCTTATTAGCAGCTGTAGTCTTATTGCAGAAATAATTTATATAAAATTTTCTCACTTTCATTATGGAGAAGATTAGTCAGGTGCAACCTGATCTAGCTGAAACAGCCCACTTGTATAGAGGTTTACTTAGAAATTGGTATATAAATCACTCTATTCTGTGACCATGTGCCCCCTAAACTGAGTGTTGACTCTTCAAACAGTCTTTTGAATACTTAAAAGCTAAGAAAAAGGATCTAGACCTTTGTGTGTAGAACTTTACTTTTATATATGTGTGTACAGTTCTATGAATAAAGGGATTGAACCATCCAGGTGCTACTGCACTAGAAGTAATTAATACTTAGAGGATAAGTATGGTTTTTCCTCCCATAAATTGATTTAATTTTCATATCCTGATTGCCTGGAGTGGCTCACTTCAGCAACCTTGCAGAATTTGCTATGGTTTTGATTTATTCTACAACATCCTTATACACTTCTAATCCTTACAGCTTTCACACCTATGGAATTAGTTACAGATTTAATGCCCCATTGATATCAGTGAAGATATTTAATTTCTGACATCTTTAAAAGAAAGAAGATCAGAATTTGAGGTATTTTCCCACTGCTAATTCTCATTTAGATATGACTTTGCATTCTACTGCAAAGTCAAGTTTTTCGAGCTTAAAATATGACTGATATCTGAAAGTAACAGATGATAAATATGAGTATTATAAGCATAGTGAACATCTCTACAAGTAAGGGGTAAGAGAATAGTTTTACTCTAGTTTACAAAGAGTCATTAGCACAAGACCCTAAAATGTGCAAAATGGTATGTGCATTGAATAATATGTTACTACTAACTTTTTTTCTCTTTTTGAGCTCCTGTAAATCCAGTCCTGCTGTATTAATGGCCTAATAGTATATCTGCTAATGGGGCTGGTGTCCTCTAGTCTATATCTCTAGGAGATACACTTTTTAAAATTGCATACATACATGCATATGTACAAATATATTAAATGTTTTTAAAGGAAAGGTTTGGAAAGTGAGTCCCTGTGGAGTTTTACATATCCTGATTTCTGAGGGACTGAATGAGTGGAGATGAGCTTCCTAGCCATGTGGAAAATTACAGTTTTTATTTATCATGTCAAACAAGTAAAAGAATTTGATTTTTGTTCTTTATCTGTATGTTTTTTGTTGCTTTACTTGCTTGTTTGTTTGTTTGTTCATTTTAAAAAGAACATGGTGTTTTCTGTCAAATTTTACCTTGAAAAATCTTTTTTGTTAAAGAGACCCTGCTGTGTGTTGGATTCATAGCTACATCAAAGAAAACTCATGATAAAAGTATATCAAACATGTTTGGAAGATTTTTGGTTTACTGTATTATAATTTTTTAATATAGTGAACTCATAATAGCATATGACTTCATAAACATAACTTATTTGATTTTTACAGAGTTGTTTTTTTTTTTTTAATTGCTCTTTTTTGTAATGAAAATAATTTTTTGACCAGGTATTTATTGTCCATGTGGCTCGTCCACTTTTAGATTAGAGTATTATAGTCAGGGCAGCATTTCCTGATAAACTGTGTGGATATTCAAAGTAGCTCCTGTAGAGCCAGCTGATAAAATATAGCCAGCCTCTTGAGGGCTTGTGCTGTCTTCTTGGAGGAACACTCACAGATTTACGTTGATATATTATTGATGTATTTGGAATAAGTTGTTATGGATTCTGATGGCATGTAATATAAAGGACATAATTATTAATGTAAACACTTTGCATTTGTCTTGGTAGAATAATATCTGGAGTGGATAATTTGGGTTGGAGTTTAATTGTCACTGTAATAATGGGGTTTTCATCATGTTCTGTCTATTTTCTGGATCCATTTCTTTTTTTTTTATTTTTTTTTTAATCAAAATTTGAATAAGAGTATTGACTTATGAAGTTAGTAGATGAATTAATACTTTGAAAAAAGTACTCCAGTCCTCCAACATGTACCTTGGTGGTTCTGATTAATAAAGATGAGACAAGTATGGGAAGGCAGTGACAGTGTAACATGTCCTGCTTTTAGAAGTATTGTAATGACTGAAATGGCCTATAGAAATCTCTATATTTCTATGTCCCTGGGTACTTATGTTCAGTCTGACTGACAAACTGAGAGATGAGATATTTGGAGTCATCTGGAAATGGCTAAAATGTCCTGTTTGCTACACAGTCCTAATGTAGGCAGCAGTGAGCAATGAGCAGGCTGTATTTTCCTAGAACAATTCTGTGCATCCTTATGGAGAAGGGCATATGCTTTTAAATAAAGGCAGAAGAAACTCTTCCTATACACTGAAATTTGGTATGCTGGATGTTCTGTACAATCCAGTTTTGCACTGAGCTGTAGTTTTTTTGGTTATGGCTTGGAATGTAGGATATTCTCTTCTGCTTGTTCCCAGAGAGCCCACAGGCAGTAAAACTAGAAGTTTCCAACATGCAAGAAAACAGGCTGTAATTAAAAGCTGTTTCCTCTCCAGTTCTTTAGTGGATTGTAGTAAGAAAAATGTTAAGAATAAACTCTTAAGCAAAGCTGATTTTTTTATGCGTTTTTCTATCTCTAAAGGTACAAAAGTCTTAATTTGCCATTGACAGTCATAGCAGAAACAGCTGGTCTTAATTGAAGAAAATCTCTCCTGATATTTCCTCCTAGAAGTCAGACAAAACCAAATGCTGAATCTGCACACCTCTGAAACTTCATAGGTTCAGAGCTGGATCAGGCTGTAAACTTTGCATCTGGTCCATATCAGTATAAGAAACTAAGCAAAAAGGAAGAAAAATCAAAGCAATTTTAGAAGTAATATGTATATTAAAACTCATTTAATTCATACTCTTTGAAGGCTATGCATTCCTCCCTATTCCAAGAGCCTAAGACTGTGCAATGTGCTCTCTGAGAAGTTCCTGTAAGCAGCCTTTAGTGGAAGGCTTTTGAGGGAGGTATTTTTGTCATAACGAGGAGAGGCAACAGGCTGTCCTAATGAAATGCTTTTGAGGACTTCAGTATGATGTTCTGGATTTTTGTTCTCTTGGCAATCTTTGGTGCCTGATGCTGTGGAAGTGTCAGCATGTCCTGCAGCCCAGGTCCCTTGTGGTAGAGAGTAAAGGGACAGCATAGACTGATCAGTGCTTATTGGCCTTGATGTGCTGGTGTTGCTCATCAGGCAAATGATGAAAGACTGGAAAGAGCCATGAAGGTCAAATCCTACACACTACATATATATATGTGTGTGTGTGTGTGTTTGTATGTGTATTTTTTTATACCTCCCAGAATAATAAGAATCTGTTCTTTCAAATATCTGTCTGCTCCCCAGAGTACTAGGTAGACATAAACTGCCATTTTGGATGTTAGATCTGTGCTATTAATCATGTGTACTTATTTATTAATAATTTTTTTTCCAAAAGTCATACCTAAAGAAGCCATAGAGGTGGGAAGGCAGAGGTTACCTACTTATCTTTGCTAAACCCATGCTTGGTTAAGGTGAGCTGAATTTCCATAGGCTGAACATTAGCCTACTTTGTTCTGCCTCTGCTCAGTGCATATCAAGTATAGCAGAACACAGCTAGGGAGAAACGTGGTCTGTAAGAAAGATGGGAGGGGGGAGACAGGCTGCAAGAAAGCCCTTACAATCCTTTCTACAAATCCTTGCATGCAGATGGAGTAAAATTGAAGAGCCCATCCATATATGAGCAACGAGAAGCAAAACCAGCATAAGCATTCTTGCACAGCTAATCAATAAACTAATATGTCTTCATTAGCAAGGCAGCATTTTGTGTCACTGATATTAAATATCTGCTTTCTCTGTGGAGTCTCACTGCAATTGTTATTGATGAATAAAACCCCTGTGGACTGAAATTGTTGTCTTCTAAAAACTATAATCTTGATTGGATGGTTTTACTTTTTCTTGCATTGTTTCTTGCCACATCTCCAATTAAGCCAAAAATATTGAGTATGTATCATTTGACAAGTCTCAGTTATGACTCATACTGGACATTATATGTATGAGACAGTAGCAAAATGATGAAGCTATATTGGGGTATGTGTATCACTTAGGGCTATTTTAAGAATGGGTTTTGACTTGTGTCATTCATAGTTTAAATATGACCTGTTCAATAACATGTTCAGTAGTAATTAGATAATTTAATGTCAACTGACAGGTCTTTTGTGACTGAGACCCAATTTTAGCTCCACATACCAAGGAGCTTGCCAAGGAAAAGTAACCCTTTTACTCAGTGAGGAAGGATAATGGGTAACTTCTGGAATTAAGTGAAAAATTGAATCCAGCTTCCTGTGTGCACTTTAGATCCCACACTGGGATTATAGAACTAGCTCTGAACTGCTTGGCTGCTGACAATAAAGATTTTATGTATGTCATGTTGAATTTTCAAAAAAAGTTCTCGAATCAAAAAGGTCAGTTTTACGTTGAATCCAGGCTGTTTGTTTAGGAATTTAAGTGCTTTGCACTGGCTTGTCATCTCTGTAACACTCAGGTTTAAGTAGGAATTTTGGAGGAAAAGAACAGTAATATGCCAGTTTAAGGAAAGGAGAGAAAGAAAATAAGGTCATATGCAAACAGAATTTCAAAGTGTTAGCCTACTTTCCATCATTAACAATTTATCCACTGAAGAGCTCTTATTGGCCAAATGCTGGCTTGCCAATGAATTCACTTTAAGAGGAATGTTATAAACACAGGAATAATTTCATTTCATTTTATTACTATATATTAATATATATAGTAATAGATGCTTATACATTTATATAAGCAATGCATAGTCAGTGCCTTTAGCAATGAAGGTGCTTCTGCCCTTGGTATGAGCCAGCAAATAGAAGTAAGTGTGCTTTTTCATGTATTCAACATATTAAAATATTTATAGGCTGTCTTCTGTGGCACATAACCTATTGCATTATAGGTCATTTTTTCTGTAGTGTTTCGTTCTGAGAACTGCTTGACTGTGCCGTGTAATCACTGGGAGCAGACACGTGAGACCCCTACAAAAAGGAAATGCCATCATTTCTAATCTGTGCATATAAATGGATCATGCAAGTCTTAAGACCTGTGTGAAAATCCACTTTGAAAAATTTTAAAAGTCTATATTAAAGGCTTCTTCACTTTAATACTGCGTGCTCCCACAGAGGCTTTCTGCAATGCTCCATTAATCAAAAAAAACTTCATTAATCAAGATATAGTCTGCATTTTTGAAAACTTATTTAAATGAAATAGTCCTGACAGAATATATTTTCTAATGTATTTAGCTAGAAGAGTGTGAGACTCTCAGTCAAGAGATCAGGTAATCTCCATGCAGACTTCCAAACAGAATGTCATTAACTTTGATTTTTAGGTTACTTTTGGTATGTGACAGATTTACAGTCTTTTTATTTGTAAAGGATTTTTTATTTTTTATATAAAACTCCTGTATGTCCTGACTGGAGAATATTTTCTTTGAAATTCACACATTTTCTTGTGTGAATTCCACAAGAAAATAACCAGAATGCCCTTTTGTGTGATATTGTAACCAGACTCTCACTTAACTACTCATTTGTCTTTTAACTTGGTCGTGGGAACAGTAATTTACTAACCTAATTCAATGCATTTGTTGCCTTTAGAGATCAATCTTGCTCCGAGCAAAGTCAATAACAAAACTTTATTGATTTTCCTGGGACCAGATCAGTCCCTTTACACATGAGTGAGATCTTATACCATCATATTTTTTTTTGTACAATTACTGAAATATTAACCAATATTTTTGTCCAAGCACAGGTCCTGATATGCTTTGTAGAAGGAAATTCAAAAGGGAGCTGACTTCTCCAAAGAGCTGTAGCAGGTCAAACATCCAGCCAGGATTTCCAGTCCACTGAACCACAGTGTGTAGGAGGTCTCCACTGTGAACATGTGGCATGAAGATGTAGATTATCGATACATTATTAATATACTTCATAATTATTGCTTTCAACTACTTAAAAGACTAATTTTTCTTTCCCAGGGATAGATAAGGGCTGAAGTTTTCAGAAGAAATCAAATACGTTATAAACCAAGTATTTTTGGGAGGCAGTCTGGTTTAGTACAAGAACAACCACCCTTTTTGCCAGAAAGCAGGAATTTTTGTGCTGTCTGTGCTGTTGAATGTGCTGTGCATCCAGATTCTTGTCGGAGTAAATATGATAAAGAGATGAGGGACTGAGACTTTGTTTAAGGTGTTGATGTCACGTCCTTCTCGGGTTCAGGCTCTAGATCAGTTTTAGGATTCGGCAACCTGTAAGAACTGTTCTAAAACCCATCAGTTATGTCTGTAAAAGCATTTGGGTGCTCTTAATCTTTAATCTTTAGACAGAAGGTCTAAAGGCAGAGATACACAGGAGTCAATAAGGAAACTTCTGGAGGATGTTAAGAGCAATTCAAAAAGATAAAGGTATATGGTAGGTAGTTTAAGTTAATAGGAGATACTTAAACTGTTATCCCAATATACAGAGCTGAAGAGGTAAAAGACTATCAGTAAAACATATTTTAAGACAGTCTCTCCCTGCTGGGATTTCTATGAGAGGAAAACCTGAATATGGTAATTAAAAACTTTAAACAAAGAATATGCAAAATACAGAGAAATGCATGTAGTCTGGGAATTGAGTCAACGAGTGCACACAGAATGAGGTTTGTCTACAGTCTATCAGCTTTCAGCTGAACTGCCTCAGCTCTGTGTAAATGACTGGGAAATGATTCATAAGCCATTCTGAATTTTCAGATCGGGGTCTTAGAGCATGAACAGCAAAGCACAACCTCTGCATCTACAACAACCCCAGACTTAGTAAGCTACAAGCATTGTAGCTCCCAAAGGTCTCGTATGTTGTTTCAGTTTAATTAGGCTATTAAAAGAAAACAAACTTGTTCTTGACATTTATGAATATGTAGTGTTCTGTCTTTTTTTTGTGTGAAGCAAGCTCGTATCTTCATCCTGTCTCCATATATTTTTTTGTGTGCGCAGGTAAACTGTGTTTGAAGTTATCCTCTGTTTTATAGAAATTAGTTGAACCCAGTAAAATAGCTCTTCTAAATACCATTCTAAATATAAAGGCCTTGCTGATGTATAGCTGGATATTGTGGGAACTAATTTATTAAGAACAGAGCCAGTAATTTCTTTACTAGAGAATCCTACAGCTTTATCACATTGTCTTATGTTAAAGTAATGATGCATCAAGCTCCCCATTAGTTAGCGAGGAAGAAACCCTCAGGGCAATTGAAATGAAACAACTTAATGTACAGAGTACCTGGCAAAAAGTTACAAGGCTAGACAAGAAGAATGTTGCTGCACTGGAGGTCTGTAACCGCAGTCTCCAGGAGCCAGGAGCCGTTGCCATACAAAAGCAGTTGTTATGGATAGTTCTTCCTTGTAGCAAAAAGATTTGTAAATTTATATTTGAAACTGTCTGCACAAGACAGCTTCATTAATGTGTTTCAGCATGGAATATTGAAAAATGCATGAAACTCTTAATTATCCTTTGGTGGGCAACCCCCTTTTTTTCATAATAATAAAATAAAGAAGTTCTCTGATAAGCAGGTTGGTTAGTAGTAAATAAATAAATTTCAAAATGTCAGAAGGTGTTCTGGAGAGATTTCCGTACATTCAAACTGGTTGATTTAACAAAAATGGATATCAAAGTTTGTTCAACAATCATTTTTGTAAAGAACTTTCATGGGTCTTTCTGTCAGTTTATATTTGCTCCCCTAAGAAATGGAGGTAATTTTTCACAAGCCAGATTATGACTACAAGGATTAAATGGTTTTTTTGTGGTTGTTTTAAATAAATAGGTAGCTTTATGTGTGAATCAAAGAACAAGTTGTAATGAAACGATATAATTTCTGTTTCTCTCTCAGGTTTCATTCCTAAACCATAATTAGCAAATGTGTTGGCTAATTATGGAATATAATAAATGGAATATAAATGGAATTTCCTTGTGAAATTTCAAATATGTTAGATTTTTAAGGAGCAAAATTTGTGCTGCTAATTGATTACGTGAGTCATTTTATGTGTGTTAGTGGGACATTTTAGGAGGAAACATAACACAGATAGATACACATAGATATTTTCTACACTCAAATCATAGAGCAACACAGGAAATAAATCAAATGTGTGAAAGAAAAAGTGAATACCCTGATATTACACATCCTATACAGGTCAAAACTGGGCTCAGGTGTTTTCTGTGGGTTTCTTAAATATTATGTTACTTTACCTGAGACAGCATTGCTGGTAATTTACATTTTCATTAACATAGAGATACTGAGCAGGGTGTGTTATTCATCTCCCCCATACCCTGCTGAATATCTGCTTGTTATTCTTCATCACGATTGAGATTATTTTTCTAGAGCTGGTATTTCTAGAACTATATATGTTTTATATATATAAATATTTATTTATATATATACAGTATAGAAAAACTTTATATGTAGATCTAGTAGGCAAGTGCAAAAAACCTGCAGGTTCAATTATTTTTGCTTGCCTTATTGCTTCAGCTTCTGAAGACAGAGAAGCTGACTGACTATTGAAAATTACTCAGGAGTGGTAGATTGAAGTGGCAATTACTCTTACACCCTTGACTGGAGTTCTCTCTCATGCTCCTTTACAGCAACTGGTATATTTCTTTCGTTGTTGATTCACAGCATGAAAATTCACGTTGAAAGATGTTCCACTGTAATTTTGAAAGTGCAACATTTCTGTACTGATGCATCAGTTATTTTAATGTTATGTAATTATTATTATCAGCACTGCTTTCTTACACTTCTCTCTGCTGTCTGAGGCAACATTAACGCCTCTATTAATGTAAACATTAATATGTACACTTGAAATATACTCTAGGTTGTTGCCTGAGGTTGTTTACCTGTTAAATTTTAAGGCTTGAATTTCATGCAATTTTTCTGTCTCAGGAGCAAGTCACAAACTTTTGTCAATAGTAGTAGGACCTACCTGGTATGATGTTCTCTTTCATGGGGCTTGGGGTTTAAATTAAAAATACCACTAAAATCAGAAGGAGCAAACCTATGAGTAAGAATGTATAGGGGACAATATGTTCCAATACTGCATTCCTCTCAATGGGAGCTTTATAGCCAGTAATGAATTATACGGAGAAAAGTAGGGATCAGAGAGTCTCTAAAGTCAGGTGTTTGTGTGATTACTGTTCTTTTCACCAGGATCTGTGGTTTAAATACCAGAATGGTAACAGATGTGTCAACATCTTTAAAGTTTACAGCTCTGTTTATAATTTTGCTTTGTTAAAATTTTAATACTTTGAAGTACATCATACAAGTTCACATGGCATAACAATTGCTAGAATTACTTAAGGGGGATTTGAAGAATTCTATCCTTAGACATTTCCTACAGGCAGCCTTTCAAATTCACTTTATTGACTTCAAACTATTTCAATTTCTACTTGTATAATTTTACAAGAAATATGACAAATGTAACTGTTTTCCCAATGTTTTATGTCCCTAATGAGGAGCAAAAGGTCAAGGACTTCAGGATGGAGGGGGAAACCAATTACTCTTGCTACTGTGCTTTGGAATACTGTTTGCAACTTGCACTCATTTTCTACCAGCAGGATTACAGGACAGTTAATTTCCTTAGAAATTTTATGAGGCTCAAAAGGATTGGTTTTTGTATTTTTTTTCAATGTTTGTTATTCTTGCTTGAAAGAGGCTGATAAATATTCCCTCTCATATTCCTATATGTCTGTGACATATAGTTAAAAAAGCGCTTTTTAGAATATCTAGAACTCGAAGATTAGATTATCTTTTAAGGTCATTAGGTGCTTTAAACTGCAGATAGAAGTCTGACTGATTTTTCAGATGCATTTTTATTCCTACCTCATCAGTAGAGCTGATATGCCTAACCTATGAGGTATTTGTTAAAATCCTAATTGCTTATTTGCTTCTTAGGCACATTAATTAAAAATCTGGTCCTGAATGTCATTAAGGGCTATGAAGGAAGGCAGTCACTGGAAAATAAAGAAAAGGTCAGAAGGAAAACCAGGTCAGTGCCATTAGCAAACTCGATAAATTCTTCTCATGTTTGATTTTGCACAGCTGACTTGAAGGCTGGATGCTGAGGGAATCATAGAGAGATTTGGGTTGGAAGAGAGCTTTAGAGATCCTCTACTCCATCCCTCTGCCATGGGCAGAGACAGCTTTTACTAGACCAGGTTGCTCAAAGCCCTGTGATATACAAAAAAAAGGTGAGTAAGAGGGTTTTTTTCCCATATAATAGCCAACTGAATTTTCCCAGTGCAAGGAGCAAGGTCAGAAGGCAGGGACCTGCTTTTGAAAATATTAGGCCTGGCTCCTGTTTAAGTAAGGCTTGTCAGCTCTCACTGGGGCATCGAGCACATCTTTCTCTGCAGTATTAGAAGATCACTTCGACTATTTCCATTTGTGCCCAGGGGATATGGAGCCCGGTAATCAATGTTTCTGCCCAAACAACCATGCTGTTAAATATCCTAGTGGTGGTACATCCTCAGACACATCCCATGGTGTTTCATAGTTGCAATGGGAAGGCAGGGACAAGGCCTGCCTGGGACACAGCTGCTCCATGGTCCCACCACCACAGCGTGGGCCAGACCTTAGCTGGGCTGTCGTCCTCACAGGGGGGATTGAGGACCCTGCTGCTTTTCACTTGACATATCATCCAGGTGGAAGTCATACTTCAGTGACCAGGGAACTGCATCCATGGGCTTCTGTAACAAGCTTTAAACGTGCCCTTGTAGTCTGAGGCTAACTCAGGGAGCGTTAAAGATCATTTAGGGTCAAATGCAGTTTTAGCCACATAGTGAGCAGCCTCGTAACAGAAAATGTAGCCTTCAGCTGGGGTCTGCTCCATGGGTCATGGTGGAGACGGGGGAGAGAACAGAGAGGTTTAATCTTCAATCTTTCTTCCCAAAATGGCTAAAGACTGCAGAGATCTGTCTGGGGTCTGCAGCCCTGTAACCTGTAAAGCCTGAAAAGGGATATGCCTGATATGCCAGGTGGCCATTAAAAACATACGGTTCCATCAGACTGGAACAGAGCTGCTTAATGCACTACTAATTCTTCTCTTCCATTGCTGAGTTCTCTTCTTCTATCACATGTCATCCAAAGTGCATGGCTTTTCTGAAAACTGATACAGTTAAATGTCAAAACCATCTGAGGATTTACACAGTCTGTCTGCCCCTTGGTTTGTTCTTTTTTTTTTTTTTTTCCCCTCTCACTTGGATGTTCCAAACATAAAGTAGCACTAGCAGGCCTACAAATAGAAATTGGTGGTCCAGCTTTTAATACACCTGTTGCTTTCCATGCTCCCAATTTGAATATGTGATTGATATAAATCCACTCTAAATCTTATGTGTTCTGTACTCATGTCACCTCTTTCTAACTTTAACAAAACCAAACATAATCTAAAGCATTCGAAAACAAGCATTTTGAGAAATCGCTAGGTGAATATGGCTATTTAAGTACCACAGCAATCAATTCAGGCAAGTAAGAGTGGTTTCTCTCTGAAATAGCCTTGTACTTTGGGTAGAAATTTTGTCTGCAGGGGAGACCATTACATGAGATGCATGCTGTGGTAGAATTAAGCAAACTTCAAGCCGTGATTCACTGGCAGAACAGAAAATTGTATCATAGAAGATCTGGAGTTTATACATAAAGAAAGAACTAAGCTCTCTCTGATTAAAGACTGTGCAGACATCCCTCTGTGATGTGACTAAGCTCAGTCATCAATGAACTTAATTCCCATGATCCAAAACCTTTGCTGATTTACTCTGGTGTAAATGAGCAGAAATTCCAGAGGAAATCTAGTTGTATTTCACTGTAAAGGAGAGCACAAACCTCTGTAATGGCAGCACAATATGACAGGGTTTTGACTGCCACTTGACTCCAAATGCTGTTTTACTTGACCTTCAAATTGCACAGTCCCTTCCTAACAGTGTTTGTATTGCTCCTCCTGAGGAACAGGGTTTTAGTTTTGCATTTGATTGGAGAGATACTGCACTAAAGAGGCAAGGAAATAAGTGAACCAATAAATGGTAACTGATTCCTTGAGTGGAGTTTAACTAGCAGAGTCTATGTAAAGCAGTGGAGTGATAGGAATGTTTTGGTCGGGTGTTTTTTTGGTTTTACTGCCAGCATGACAGATCAAAGTCTTCCTGTGAATGGGGGTGGGGAGAGAGATGGATGGATTTTGGTTCTTTGTTTGGTTTCAATTTAATTGAATGGCTTAGGAGGATGCATTTTTTATTAGGCACAGACCACCATCAAACAAACAAATATATACAAAACTCCTGGCAGTTGTTTCTGAACATTTTGGGTTTCTGGTTTTGAGGTTGGGGTTTTTTTATATCTCTAAGAACGTAAGAGTATAATTCTGGTTTTTGTTTCTGTAGCCAAAGGCTTGGAGTAGAGTTGCAGTGGCTTCTTTTTTCTTTTTTTTTTTGTGTAGGATAAATTGCAGCTTTTCTTTGCAAAACATGCCTAATGAGACACAAAATACAAATACTGTGAGAAGATTGATCCTGTTCCCCAAAAAACAAAGCCTTGTTTTGTCCTCACTTTCCTTTTCTGTCCACTGGCATGGTATTTTCTAAAGGTCTCACAAACACAGTATTAAAATGACAGCCATGGTGTGTTATGTTTGTGCCATTTCTTGCTCTGCAGTTTGCACAGCCTGTGCCAGAAATACATGCCCAGGAAGGGGCTGTGGAAGGTCTGATGTGCAACAGTTTGCCCTGTGATAAGAATGGCCAATTACTTTTATTCTCTTTCACAGCTGCAGCAGCCTGTAAGAACATGCTGAAATGCCTGGCAAATTAACTTATAAAATATGAAGGAGTTCAGTGTATTACTATCTTTCACAGGCTGCACTTGGCATTATGCTTTAGGTGTCTCATTCTAGTGACAGAGACAGTAAAAAGAGCAGAAAATGGAGTACAACAGTCACTAAATCTGTTGTGTGACATAATGAAAATGGGAAATGCTGCAGTGTAAACCTGAGTTATTCTCAGTACAGTCTTTGGATTGAGATTCTTTGATAGGATGACCCCGTGTTTTACTTTGTCATAACTCAAACTAGCCACAGACTTGTAGTTTATGAGAATTCTCTGGACAGTGTCAGTGACTGATGAATTCCCAGGACCCCTGGTACATGTTGTCAAGGGATTTGGTTTAATGATGAATTTCTTTGTTCTTTTCCAAAATCTATCCCTGTTTCATGAAAGGAAAAAGAGAAAAGACTGCTTCTGGAAATGCTGGTTCATCTCTGCTGTCACATCTAGAAATAATGCTTCTTACCAGAGTGGTGGAATCAAATATTTATTACTTTTTAACACCCCACCCTCTTGCAGATAAGAATCTAACTAATTTTTCAATCAAGTGAGAGTGGAGAATCAAGAAAATAGCTAGGTTGCGCTGGCTTGATCTAATGTCCACTGGAGACCCTCTTTATTTGCATGTTTGGTTTTACGTTTTCTGAGTAACCATCTGCCCTCACCCTCTGTTTTGCCAGCCCTTTGCCAGCTCTTTGCTGGTGCAGAAACAGCAGTACAGTTCAAATATTTTCTCATTCGAGTATGTGAGTTAGCAGTGCATATACTACCTCCTATAATTCTAAACCTACTTCTTTCATTTGTGTCTGTTAGAAAATGAGTATGTGAAGCTGACTAATCAGGTAAGTCCCCAAATGGCTTCTCTTTATATTCCTCCTATTAAATAGCTTTCCTCCATTTCTTAAATTAAGTGTTTCATATTTGGACAGTAGATCAAGCTGGCCTTGCTGCTATAATTGTCATCTTAAAAGAACAGGTTTTTTATGAGAGCTCATATTGCTAATAGCAAACTGAATATGCTTGGGGAACTGCCTGGCGTGTTTCATCAGCATTTTCACTTGCCTTTCCTAGAAGTATTATGTCAAATTTGTCTCGTCTTTTGTGGTTTTGCCTTCTAAATATCTTATCAGCTCCAATGCTGGAAATTGCAAGTTTAGCATGTTCGTTGAAGGGGAAGTAGAAGTAGTTTAGTACAAAAGGTGGACATAGAAATGAAGAAAACCAATTCAAGTGGACACAGTGGGTGGCAAAACCTCAACAGGTGCAGGCAGCGTTACCCCAGGGAACAGCTTTATGTTACAAGCTGTGCAATGTAATGCACATTTTTCTGCTTTGACAATCTATGCCTTCAGCCTCATGCTTAATAGAGCACCTAGACCTATATTCTACTCCCCGATGTGTCTTGCTGCTTAATTATACAGTATCCATTTGATATTTGATCATATTTTTCTGCAGGAACAGTTTTGAAAATAATTACTCAACATGAGGACAGAATTATTTTAGGGTGGTTTACAGTGACAATTTCCTGACTGACATTTCTGCAGAGGTAGAGGCACAGCAAATTGTCAATTCATTAAAAAAGTTGTGGATGGATGGAAGAGTGCTTTCCACATACAAATTTGAACTTTTATGTGTAAAAAGAAGAAAGAAATGTCAGGAGGGAAAAAAAAGAGTTGTAGGCTCAGGATCCTTTTCTGACCTATTTTTATTAGACATGAAGAATGCTAACTAGCAAAGCCTAGATATCTGAGAAACAGGATGTGTGTTGCTTCCTTTTTCTCAGTGCTGTGGTAGCTGTCACAAGGTCCAGAGAAGGTCGAGGTGGTTGTGTCTTCTGTGGCAGAAGAGGATGCTCTCTGCAGATGGAAGAGCCCCAGGTGCTTCATTTCTCAGGGGAGGGATGCTGAGGGCTGTGCTCTTTCCTCAGACCTACCACTCATTTTGGCTGCTGCAGCTGTATTGTTTTCATTTCCTTTGATCTCTGTTTGCCAGTGTTGAAGCCCAGTTTGAAGCACTGCCACTAGATTGTAATACCTCTGCTTTTCTTTCAGGTTCCTGGTTTGGTTTTTGAGGCTTTTTTTAAAGGTAGGTGAGGGTGCAAGGAGAGTGACAGTGTCAATGATAAAGGCTGCCAAAGTGATTCAAAATTCACTGCTTATTTCTCCGGAAAAAGCCTTTGGACACATGTAAATAATAGTAAAAAATCAATTAAAACAATTAAAACTCTTTTCTCTAAAAGTACCCCTAATATGGATGCCTCAATTTTAGTTTTTGTCCTCATCAAATTTGCAATCACCAAAAGTATTTTTCCTCCAATTTTGAGGACTTTTTGCTTTTGTAAAGAAGACGAGGGTTTCCCAACAAATATATTTCTTGGAATTTTGTAAATGTAAGTTTTTAAGCATGTTTTGCCTTACTGCAGCATTCTGTAATGAAAATATTGATCTTATTAACTGTGCTAATTAGAGCTGAACAAAATACCTCCAGCAACAGCTAGTGAATATGCAATGCAATAACAATTCTGAAATTGCTTTGCCACTGTTTACAGGAGATGAATATTGTCAGGGATAAGTTTGCTGTCAGGAACACTGAGAAGAGAGCATGGTAAATATTTGCACACTCCACATTTTAAATTCATATTCTGGTATTAAAAGTTTTCCTTGTAAAATCAAATAATGTATTTTTGTTTTTCAACTAATCTGCTTAATAGGAGAAACAGAATTAAGTAGGTTTTGCTATGCAAGTTCAAATGAGAGTAATCCCCTGCTGTCATAGCCTGTGAACGGTGTATTTACAAACGGTCTAGAGAAGCTTTGGATAGTTTGGAAACACAGAGCATTGATATTTGGGAAGAAATTGCTTGCTCACTTCTGACAATGACTCTGTGTACAGCACATGATGTTAAAGGTTGAGCACGCACAGGGTTTACAGGAAATATGCTTTAACACATATTAAAATAGAACACATGAAAAGATGATTCTATAAAGTAGTTTGGGGAAAGGCTGAAGAAGATTCATTCTGCTAATAATATAAGATTCCACTGAACTTTGAAGCAATAAGTCACCTTTGCTTTTGAGTACCAGATGTGAAATACACTTGTCTTTTTGTAGGTGGCAAAAATGCCAATGAAAAGAGATGCTAGGTCCACTGCTTTTAGACATGGCCAGCAGTATAAGCATTGAGGTTTCATTCTGAGCTGTTAAATGTTGTTCTACCACCTTCTTTTACACTACAAATCTTATTCTGGCATGTGTTCCTGCAATAGAGCTAATAGTTGCCACTGTTGTAATGAGTCATTTCATTACTAAAATGCTGTAACCATTTTAAGCAGCAAATGCACTACTCATATTAATAATTCATTGGTATATCAATTAGTTATATTTGGTTCTAACTATTTAATTAATGTTTGGAAAGAGTTTTTCAAAGTATGTCTTAAGGATTTTCATTGATACTATGAATCCCTGAGGGTTTTTTTTGGTTTGTATACATAGAGAAGAGTTGGTTTTAGACCCACGTCCAACATATGGGGCCAGAATGAAAGATGTACCAAATTTATGATGCTGTGGTGGCCAAAATCAGGCAGACCTAAATCCAAAGTCTGACATGTGCTCTTTAAAACTTGGCATTTTGCCATGTTTTTGTTGGAGAAGTATTGACTGTTGGGTAACAAGAATGCAACTTCTTAATTAATAACATCAACTCTTCTGTGGGTTTTTTGTTTTGTTTGGGGTTTGGGTTTTTTTTTTTTCAGAGTAAGGAATTAGCTAATCACCTTCTTTTTTTTTTTTTTTTTTATTTTAAATATTTATTTCCTTTATACTTCCCATGTTATTTACTTCCCTATTTACTTCCCATGTTATACTGTAGATTTATGTTCCATATTTCAGTTCACATACTTTTCCAGCTCCAGTTCTGCAGTTCAGAAATGGAATTCATTCATAATTGTTTCATTTTTAGGCATCAATCTCACAAAGTCTCTGACACATGGGAATGTTGATGGGATCACTCACATGCATAAAATTAAGCTTGTGTTTATCTAATTGCAGGATCAGAGCTTTAGTCACTAGTAGAAATCTATATTTGATTTCCTCATGGATATAGGGAAAGATGTATTCCTAGTGGGAGAGACAGAGAGAGGGTAGTGATCAGGAAAGAGGGACAAGTCTCACATGTTTATTCAAAATTACAATTTTTTTGCAAAATGAGAGCCTCGAACTTCAGGAATTTTTTTTCTTAGTGTCAATGGTTAATTATTCTAAAAAGAAAAACATAAAAAAATTACGATAAGGTAGAAGTGCTGGCTAAGATAGATCAAAAGCTTGTATTCCCTGGCTAGTTGTCTCTCCCTTATGAGATTCCCCTGCAGGTTTAGTGCTAATGAAAACAACAAAAGCCACTATGACACTCAGTTCTACTGTGCTTCTGCTTTTGGCATTGGAAACAATAACAATTGCACTCTCAATTCTGACCTCTGGATGCTCCAGGTTCAATTTTCTTGGATTTTTATGTTCATGCACGCTGTTTTCATTATTATAATACTCATAAGAGTATCTGCCCTATATGTTTGTTATACTTGTGAAGCCCTGGCCTATATCTGCATGTGTACCATGCCATGCTTGTGTTAGTGTTCAGCTGCTCCATGGCTGTCCTGTGTTTCTTCTCTGTTCTCATGCAATGGTCAGGTGTGGCCTTGTGTAAATGACAGTTAATTGCTGCATTGTTCTGCCATTCCTTAGTGGAATTTCTTGTCTGCTTTATATCCCATGTCCTCTGTGGCTGCCATAGCTGGGTGCTGAACAAGCACATCATTTGTCCATTTGGGGCTCGAAAGAGCAAGCAGAGGTGGGTAGCAGAAAAGGCAGTAGTTTCCAACCTTCTTCTGGAGAGAGCTTCAGGGAACATCTGGCAGCTACATCGGCTGGGAACTTTTGGCTCACTGGTGATGGTGAGGTTTAGCTTCCAGAGGCTTTTGCTTCTGTCAGCTCTAACAGAGAGCTTCCACTGGCTGCTCCTTGGTTAGGGAGTGCTGCAGCTATTGCCTCCAGCTGACAGCTGTGCAGGGGGAGTCACTGTTCAACTGGCTGTGGAAGAGAACAGCTCCCAGCCTGTAGCTGCCAGAGGTACCACCTGTAGCAGCAGTTCACAGGCGGCAGAGTGGCCTAGAAATTCTGTTCAGGATAGCAGGGAACTGCTTAAAACTGTCCACTGACAGTATCAGTGTGCCAAAGCCATGATCCAGCACCAACTGGAGTGACTTGGCACATCAGAGGACTCAACGTAGAGGGGACTCCTGTGAGAGGGTGCTGACATCCTGATCCTGAGCTACAGAGGATGTCTGATGCCTCTCCCTGACCGAGCAACACAGCTTGCAATGAGATTCCTGTTTGATATAAGGAAAAAGATTTTTCACCATGAAGCTGATCAAACACTGGAACATGTAGCCAGAGGGTGGATATATTCAGTACTTGGCTAGACAAAGCCATTCATAAGCTGGCCTGGGTAGCACTGCTTTGAATGGTAGATTGGACTGTAAAGGTCCTTCCTAACCTAAGTTGTTCTGTTGTACAGAACAGGCAAGTTGCACACAGCCTATGAATATTGGCTTTGGGACTGTTTCAAATAAAAACCTAAAGAATGATGCCAGTGTGGGACAGCAAGGAGCTTCATTTAATGATTTCATTAACTCAAAGTGGTGCTTTATCCTTTCTTCTCCCACCACTTAAAGAGGCTTTTGAATTTCTCAGTTTAGCATAGAAAATAAAGGTGACTGTCTAATCACTTATCATGAAATGACCCAGTCATGTTTGAAGTGATATTGATTTAAGTTTGTAGAGGGAGGGGGAACATTGCAATCCATCTGATGTGGCAGCCTCAATAGACTCACAGGAGTATGATTATAATTATCATTGCCATTAAACACTAATTAGTACTGTTAATTAGTTAAGCACCAGAATAAGCCTGTCTTGTTCTGCTGCTGTGTTGTTTATTTATTTATTTAGGGGAAATAGGGAAGGCAAATTAATCAGAAAAATTTAATTTGGTCCCTCTCACAAGAAGAGCAGCTCTTGATCCTATCACTGCTTGTCTCTCTATATTTCATGAAACCTTACAACTTGTCTCGTAGAATAGCTGGAGAAGAGCAGTAGTTCAGCTATGCATATCTATCCTCTCGAGGAAGATCCTCACTCTTGTACTGTAGCTCTGCTCTCTAACATAATAGTGGCTCTGTGCCTGTGGAAGGCAGTGGAGAGTTTGCCTTTGACTTCAGTGGCAGCAGTAACAGGCCCCAAATGTCAGAAATGTGCTCGCCTGTCTCAGAAACAGAAGAAGTGACAGGTCTGAAATATGATTAAATTTTCTGATTAATCTGCAGTGATTAGTATGAGGATTTTTCCATGTGTCATGTCAAGAAGCACTCTCAGTGACAGAGTGCTCTTGGCTCTTGAAGGGCGAGTTTGTAGAAATATTTAATTTCCCCTTATGGAGATTTGTGCTTCGAAACAGTAGTTGGCAAGAAAGGATTGTGAGTGACTCATGGTGCCCTGGTTTGCCAGAATAAGGGAAAACTGAAGTGAGTAACTTTGCTCTGTAGCTGTGAGAAAGAAATGGTAGCTGATTCTCTTGCTTTCAGTGTTACAGTTTGGAGTATAGAATTTTCAAAAATTCGGGCAAAATTCAGAGACTCTTGAGCTGGCATGGGAATCAGTCCAAGTAATATCAGAGTGGCATGAGGATGGAAACATGGAAACCTTCTCTTGTGGAAACATGCACGTTAGACCAAAGGCAGAGTTACCTGGGGGAGGAAGGGTTTTACAGGCGTGCATACAGTCAGTGTTTGAAAGAGTTACTCAAAACAGGCAGGGGAAAGTCTATAATGCTTCTACAAAATAAACTCCTGTAGTTTTGGCTGTGAGCAACCTTTCTCACTTACCTGTCCTTTTCTTCTGAAAAGAGAATGTCTTTGCTGGATAAATGGTTTAGATTCTCCTGCTTCTCTGAACCAGGATAATCTCTTGTCTTTTGCAGGTACTCCATCTTAAATATGGACATTCTGTAGGTGTCCAGAGCCACTGCCATGTAAATACTAATGGCCAGAAATGGAAGAGACAATGATCATGTCTGAGATGCTGCAGCAGCTTGATGACTGTAGAAGAGGAAAAAATATGTGCTAATAAGGGGAAAATTATGTGTCTGTATATAAAGTGTCAAATAGCATTTGGTATATCATTTCCAAAGTTCCTCCTTTAAAATCTTTTTTGAAGTTCCTTTTCGAATTTTAATTACATATATATGTTATTTGAACTTTATTTTTTTCTCATTTGTACTGTAAACACTTTTTATCCGCTCAAGGTTTTCTCTGTCTTTTTCCAGGTCGCTTGATCCCGAAAAATGCAGAGAATCCATCTTCATCCTGTTTTTAATTAAATTTTCCATTTGTTCATGTAAGTTTGCTTTTGTCTTTTTTTTTTTTTTTTTAATTTGTACGTGTTTTACTGAGTTTCCAGATATGCAGGCACAACTTTTGAGTATATCAACTTTTTCTTCCTCTTTACAAAGCAGAACTTATCTGTCTTTTTTGCCATATTGCAATCAGATCTATAACAGGTATTTAAAAATATGTGGTAAAGGTTTTGTATAGCACTGAGTAATTAATTAACAGAACAGGTACATGATGGATCATTTAGCTGTACATGGACAACTCTATACAGTAATAATGTCTGAGCATCTTGTTTTTCGGTGGGGTGGAGGGAGCCCATGAGATATATTAAAATCTCATGTATTTCTTTTCCAGAACGCAGGTGGGATCCGATGCAAACACTGGAGAGCTGAAATCTAGAGTACCAGCTTCCACTTCTTGTCCTGGACTTGACTGAAAGCTTTTCTGAGAGACACCTACCTCTTCTGAAGAAGAAATCTCCGAGCACCACACCTCACCATTTTTACTGGAACAACAAAACATGCTTTCTGCTAATTTTAATAACTGGAATAAAAGCACACATGACAGCAGAGTCACAAAATAAGACAGTAAGTAGAAAATAAGTATAAAATATACACTAGCAGGTTCCCCTTTTGGGAAAGCTTGAACTGCTTGTGACAGATCCCAGTCAGGTTGGGCTGTATGTCACTGGTGCCATTTTTATGGGTGTGGTGTAAGAAGTACAATGGAATGTGTAAGTACTGTTTGGGTTGTAACTCTGAAGGATGATGTGATTTGATGAAGGCAGAGCATTAACTGTATATCTGAATGGTCTTGCTCTGATTGCTTTGTGTCACCATCATTCTAAAATTACTTAAACTCCATCATTCTAGGGGTGAACAGTGTTAATGTATTTTACAGTGTGATTGGTTTAGCAGAATGTTCTGCAATACAATCTGTCTTGCAACAGCAGAAACTGAAACCAGAGAAGGGCATTTCATTTCCGGCCGACAAAAGTGGTGATTTCCAAGACTTCCTGAGTTCCTGCACCTTGATTTTGTAATGTTTTGTTGATTTGACTGTGGGTTATGATTTGCAATAGCAAAATAGGTAAGTCTTGTAATGGCAAAATCATTAAGGGCTAATTTTGGCTCCTAAAGAAGCCTTTGACAAATGCCCCCTCGATGCTAGTGGGAGCATTAGTGAAGTGTATACCTCTAATTTGAAGCATTTAAATTAGGAACAAAGGCCCACCTGAGCATTCTTTAAAGCAAAGAACTTTCAACAATGAGCACTCATTTCCGATTCTTCCCTCATTGTCACCAGCTCTGTCGGTGGGAGGGGATTACCTGTCCCCAGCAGCCAAGGCCAGCCTGCAGCACCTTCCTCTTGGCCCAGCAGAACTGTGGCCCAGGAGGACAGACAGAGTCTGTGCTTTCAGCTCAGGGCTCTGTGGTACTTCACTATTTACAGTTGGAAGTTATTACTTAGGAGGAAAGTAGTTGTGGATTTTTTTCTGAGGGAAGAATAGGTAATTTTCAAAGACAGGAGGCTTCTGCAAATGCTGGCTGGTTGAGCCAGAAATCTGGCTAGCTGCTTGGGCTTGCTGATGTACCCATTGTTTTTAATCCTGTGATATGCAACGAATCATTAATGAGCTCAGAGGAGAGCTGCAGCCTCCATAAACAAAAATAGCCCTTCTACCCTCATTTTTATATCAGTATGTGAAATAGCCTCACCTTTCTTTATCTTCTCCTCTTTTTCCATATTTTTATTTCTTTCCTGCAATTGAGTTTCCTTATTCATTGTCTCGTGCATGCTGCTCGTAGAAAACTCATCAGGCTCACTAGATATGAAGATGATAACATCTTCTAGGAGTTTTGTAATTTCTTCTGCTGTAATGGATAGCCACATGCAAAACAATGAGAAACATAAGGATATTGAAATCGCCCTTGTGTAATGAACAAGTAAATCAAGAGGATGGGAGTTTCTAGGAAGCCTAAAGGACTCCTTCACAAATTAAGAGATTATTTCCTAATATAAGCTGTCTGGTCAAAAAAAAAAACAAAACAACCCAAACTCAAAAAACCAATAAACCAAAAGTTGGCCTTTACTGGGGGAGACCTTAGAAGACCTTATACTCATTTTCCAGTTAATTGTTTTTGGCTTAAAAATCCTTTCAGTGCTGCTTGTTCTGATTTTTGGCATACTTGGAAGCATCCTGGTCTAAGCGGTTTTGCAGCAGCAACATGATTCAGAAATAACTGGATGTCAGGATTAATCCAGTGGGAGGCTCTAATTCCATGGCTAACAAACGTGTTGACATAGACTACCTCAAAAAAAATGTGCATGCCTGTTATGGATGAGAATGTGAATAATTTTTTATTTAAGGGCCTGAGAAATAGCACACTTAACCAAGTTTTAAAACAAACAAAAAAAGAACCAGATTGAACACATCTCCTTCCATGGAGAATGCCCATGGAACTCCCTGACTGGACAGGAAAGAGAGCAAGGATGACTCCTGTCTTTGTGGTACAAACCACTGGCTTTTAAAAAAAAAAAAAAAGCATAAAAAGTGGGTGTATTTTGTCACCAAAAGAGAGCTTTAAGGTATGGACAGAGTGTATTTTTCATACTGGTTTTAAGAGCCTAATATGGGAAAAAGGTTAGAAATGTCACAGTACTGAGTGTGCCATACTTGATGGCAGGATACCTGCCCAGCATGTCATTTCTGTGGGTCACTCCTGAGATGTGGGGCTTCCAGCCTGCTCCAGAGCTCAGCTGCCTTAGGAGTGAAGTGTCCCCGCTGCATGTCTGTGGCCAGGGAAGTTTGTTATTAACTCTGGTCTTTTTGTCCTTTTCCTTCTTTAAACCTCATAAAAAATTCTGAATGCAGTCCCTGGCTGTAAAAAAAAAGATTGAAATACTTTTGTTATCTTTTTATTTAGAGAGAAATTAAAAAATGCCTGGCTGAGGGAGTTAATAGCATTGCCTAGATATAAACAAAATGCCAAACAAAAATATCACCAGTGCCAAAATCAAATAAATATGTCTATTTCTCTAATATACTAGCATTACATTGAATTAAACTGCTAAAAAGCCTTGTGCTCTGTCTAGCAAACTGAATGAGATGTGAGACCACATAGAAACTTCAGCAGAAAACAGTTTGTATGTGGATTGTCACTTTGCTCTGAGAAAAATGTCTCCTTGTTTCCTTTTGGCTATGATAACTAAGCTTAAGTCTCCACAGAGAACTGTGTGATGATGGGCTATGACACCTGGGGGCCAAGTGCTTCTGCCCTCTTGATCTCTCTTATGAGAAATGAGACCAGTTCTTGAGGAAGAAGAAAAGAGTGAGAAAGGCCAGTCTCTCAGGGAATACTGTCAGGGCATTAGAGCAAACAATGCCTGTATCCTTTCACTGGTGACACAAACTGGTTCATCCACATCTAAAGGGATGTGAAAGAGAAAAACAGAGAGTACAGTCTATATATCTTTATTGAACAGAACCTGTATTATGGGCCTTGAGGCTGTTTGAATGATTCAGACGTAATTATAGAGTCCTTATGAAATTCACTTTACTTACTCCTTTCGCTAAACAAATTGGCTATGGTTTGAGGATGTCTGGGACTGTGCTCTAAACTGTACCTTTAAGTATGAGAGAAGAAAGAGGAGTGTGAGGGCAAGCTGCTTAGTGGATTCTGCATGCTGCTGCTGAGACATTGAAGGTGACGTGTGATTCTCATTTTAAATTGGCTCAGTGCTGGCACTTCTCTTCCAGGTGAATTTGAATGAGATTTTCACTGAAATCCTTCTAAACAGGCTGGCAGGCTTTTAGTTCTGATTAGAGTTGTGGTTGGACTGGGATATTCTGCCACCCGCCCTGCCCGTGCTGCCCCACGTGTTGCAGACTGCCTTGGCCAAAGCTCTGGCTCCCATTCTTACTGTTCCTGGCACTGCTGGGCTGACAGCCAGGCAGAAGGAGAGGGTCATCTTTTGTTAGATGTTTTTCTCTGGAACATCTGTTAGCAATCTAACTTTATTTAAAAGTAAAATCTAGGTAGCTGTAGCCAATTTAAAACCACATCTCTGTGGAAAAGGCAGCTTTAGGGAAGAAAACAAGATAGCCATGTTCTCTCTGAAGAGCCTGCCTGGTCTGAAAACTGTTTGAAATAAGTATTTCCATTACTCAGAGACAACCACATCGTAAACTGAAGTAGCAGAAGTAGAAAGGTTGCTAGTTATTTGCCTCAGGACTTACTAGGTGGGTTAGCATAGGCACAGATTGGCTGGAAGGCATGTGAACTACAATACTGACATTTCTAAAACAAAGCACCAACTTTATTTGGTTTGAATTCAGCATATATAAAATCAGAGAAAATAAGTTTTGAGATTGTCCCAAGATAACTCCAGCTATCTCATCTCTTAAAAATGCTTCTCAAGTAATTTGAAAGACTTCTTATTAAAGAAACGCTTCAACTTCCTTGGAAATTTATTCCAGCATTTATCTTTTTATACAAAGATTTTCATATTTCTTGTAGCAATTCAAGCCAATTTTTACTCACACTCTCTTCCACAGATAAACCCCAGTCCTGTCTTCTGAGCTTCTTTCTGCAGCTTAACCTGCCTCAGTTCTTTTTTCATAAAACATGTTTTTTAAGACCAGTAGTAATTTTTCTTTATCTCTCTGGGAACGTCCTTAGCTGGTCCATATCATGAAGCAATTTCCAAAACCTGACTCACTGCTCCCATCTAAGGATTAATGTCCCATTCTAAAGCTTTTCTTCATGTATCTTGAATGCAAATGTCCAAACATCCATGCAAGTCACTTGTTTTTCAGTAGAATGATTTGTCCTTTCATGGTTCTCATTCTGGTGTTCAATGGTTGGAGAACTTGTTTTGTTGGAGAACTTGTTTTCTTACTTCTGAAGTGTGAACTGTCATTAATTATTACTCCACGTATTTGGTGGAGTTCCCTTGTGAATGCTTTTGGGAATATAATTTTAATCTTTAGGATTTGATGTCAGTGACCTCTGTAACATGATATGTAGTGAATAAAATTTTTTTATTTAATTTTCACCTGATGTTATTTTATAATTATATAGGCAATGCAGCGATTTCCCAGAAATCTTTTCTATATCCTACTTGACCTCCTATATTTCTTTCAGGCCTTTCCAATCCTTCTCATGTCCAAAGAAAGCACTTGTCAAAGAAAGACTTGTCAGTCTCTTATCCTATTTGAAATATTCTCCGTGATTATTTTCATTTTTCTTCTTGAGCCCACTAGTTTGGCAATGGACTTTGGAACTAGTCTTACCACCACTATAAAAGTGTCTCCAGATAAACCAAAGCACAAATTAGTACTAGAATGTGTCATGTGTCAGGTAAGGAGAGGGAGAAGATTTTATATTCATTCTTGTAGAATATGATGCATACTGGAATTCTGGTGTTAGTCACAAACACAGTCATCATATTTCTGCTAGGTTTTTTTGTTATTTTAATTTATTTATATTTAATTCTCTCCTGTCTCTTTTCCAGCCTTCTCCCTTGAAATGAATAGGTGATCATGATGAGTTTCTAAATTTTTAATTAGGCCTTATAGACTAGATAAGCGTGTTTTTCAATTATTAAAAACCTAATATTTTTTCTTGACTTCTGGAACAACAGTTGTGGAGGAGGTGTTACCTAGGCAGTGCTATGTACACTGAAATACAAGGCCAGGTACATTCAGTTTTCAATAACCCCTCTAGCCTGGGCTGGGGTCTATTAGTCCATAGCTGAAGAGAACTCATGTTGAACAGGTCTGCTTCTATCCATGGTAAAGGTGCTGGTTACTGCTTTGACCCTACACTTCCCTTCCAGTCTCTGCAGGTCAAGACAAGAATTTTCAAGGGGAGATGGCTGTGACTAAGGTAGAGGTGGACATGATCCTTCACTATGCAGCATCCTGTTATTTATTCCATCTATTAACACTGCAGTGCAGTTTCTCACACACTCAGCAGGAGTTGTTTTAGAGGTTGAGTGAGTAGGTAGTGAAGAGCTGTGCAGACCCCTTAAATCTGTATGGATCCAATACCCTGACTGTAAAGGTTGTCCAAAGGAAAACAATTTATTTGCTTTGAGGGCTGAGTTAACATATCCAAAGAAGGTGAGAAAAATAATTATGATTAATTATTCCAGTTATTTTCATTGTATAAGAGAGCATAGTGATTTAACATGGAGTTATTCTGTAGATCCACTGAAATTTTTGAATTTAAATTGTTAGGTGTTTTCCTTCCCACTGGCAGGGCAGACAATCTGTTTCCCAAATATCTCCACTTTTTATGAAACAGGCTTCTGTGCCTAAATTTGTGTTTTCAGGTAGCTTTTGATAGGCACATTTTTTAGATTTTTCCTGTGGTGTATAGCTTCACCAGAAGTTTTACTGTCTCCTATGTGTGCGATGGCACTCTCAGGCACGTGCTGTAACTCCTGGGGGTGTTCCAGTGCAGGCCTAAGAGTTGGAATTGTTGATCCTTGTGGGTCCCTTCCAGCTGAGCATATTCTGTGATTCTGTGTTCATTACAGCTTTTAGGAAGCTCCTCTTTCGGAAGAGAATTACAGGAAGACATCAGCCAACTCGTTTCCACTTCCAGGTGTGCTGCCACAAAAAGAGAAGGACTTGTTGGGCTGCCCCTCTTCTTTGTCCTGTTTAAAGTGGATGACAGTCTAGTGCTCATGTCAAATGACATACTAAGTGTTCCTTACATATCCCAGTGCAGGTTTCTCCTTATTTTAGGGCTTGTGTGCCCTAAAATTGTCAGCTGGATGGTGATTTTTATTAACATTTTTCTGATTTCATTAGACAGCTCTGTGTAAGTTCCACTGGTCCTCTTATTCAGAGACATGCTTTTACCTGTCATTGGGGTATAGCTTACTGATATTGCAAATTTTGACTTACTAAAGTTCATGTTGCCACAGAAACACTTTTACTTTCAAAATTATTTATATTTTCTTTGGGACAAGTGACTTCTGTATTTTTCATCATGCCTCTTATTTAATTTTTAAATGAATTTCATGGCTAGGTGCAGTACCCTACTACGCACACTTATTGCACCAATATAAAATCTAAGCATCATAAAACCATTTCCAAAATCTAGGCAGTTCTTGGAACCATTGTAAGAAAATCTACAGAGAAGTCCTCTCTTTTGCCTTAAGCTGGATCATTTACCTGACATTTAAAATATTTGCTTTAATATTTCTTTCTACCTCATTAAAGAGTTAAATAATCCATGAGATAGTGTGTATTAAAAATCTATTCAAAATATTACAATAGTGCTTTTAAAAAAGCCTCACAAATCTACCTTGTACCCTAAGCCAATACCTCATATGTTGGTTAACAGCCAAATGGAGCTGTGTCTTACAGTCTAATTAAGGGTAAAATTCAGGACAACCAGAGTTGTCTTTTGTAAATTAAAAGTCCTCTTTTATGTGCAACGGAGGTGTCAGTGCTATTATAAGGACTAATTAGACATTTTACAACATCCTGGTACCAGGGAGGAAGTGGTATTGTATTTAGTTTAAAGATTATTAAAGTCTTTAACACACTGGGTTTAGATTTTTAAGGACACCTTCGGTGCTTACCTGCTGTTGCAAGAGGAAGCACTTTATTGTCTCGTAAGAAGGAATTGGGCTTTTTGAAGAATTAAGTGCTTGTATGTGACGGTAACCTTCCACTTCTGAAAGCCACTAAAAAGAACAAGCAAAATGTTGTAAATGTAGTGGGCCAGAGTGTGTATGTGTATATATATATGTGTATATATATATATATATATATATATATACACATTCACCCAATGACTCTATATGGCATTTTATATCAGCTTCCTCTGTAAAATATATTCAAGAATTTCTATCACTCCTCTCCCCTCCCCTTCTCCAGCATACACCCAGATAACTCTTTCTTGCTTTCCTTAACAAATGTAATTAACAAACTGGTCCAATGATGTGTGCCTCTTCACGATAAAGTGAGATTACCCCTTTCATGCACAGTCTATGCTTCATTTCGTTTAACATCTCATAATTTACAAACCAGACACATGCTTAAATTATATGGTAGGAAAGGTGGGGACCAACTTGTTTTCATACTTTATTTTTAATGCTTACATTGTTGTCACTCAGAACTTGGTTGTAATCATAATCTTGCCTGTTGCTTCCATTTTTCCTCTTGCATTCTACATGGTTTTATGTGCACTCACATCTTGAGTGTGAAATTCCTTTTTTTCTTGTTAATGCTTTATATGCCTAGCAAGAAAAAGAAAAAAAAACCAAACAAACAAACAACAAAAACTAAACCAACACCAATATGCATATATTTACTTTGTCTTTATCTTTATGATAGAAAAACTTTGACAAAAATTGTGTTCAACGTGGTACCTACTGTGCTTATAAAAAAGTAAGCATGGCCCTTTGTGAACAAAATTTGTAGTTATATCATAGATTTATCTGAAGCTTTTAGCATTTATGAGTAGATCTTTAGATGAGGCATTCTGAAGATATTAATCAGTGTCAGCTCTAAAGAGTAATTTAAAAAATTTCATTTGGTATGTGAACTAGTTGCAAAAATGCATTTTCTGATTAACTGTCTAAACTGAAACTAAGAGTTCTGTCTGACTAGTGTGAGAGAGCAATCAGTGTTTAACAGACTAACAACTGTTTCAGAAAAAATTCAACACCAAAAAGTAATGGGCACTTTTGAAACTAAATTTTCAAGGTGGTGTTTAGGGATTTAACCATGCAGGGCACATTAGTGTTAATGGGAAATTGTCGCTCAAATCTCTACACATTACACTGCAAATGCACTCCTTAGTGTTTAAAGCTGCCCTGTTAACACTCATTATGGAACTGCACTCAAGGAAGGCAGATGAAGAAATATGGTACCTGAACATTTTTCACACAGCAATACAGTTCCCCATTCACCCCCCACCGTTTTTTAGTGGGGTTGTTTTATTTGTTTATGGGTGGGGTTTTTTGTTTTTGTGGGGAGTTGTGTGTGTGTTTTAATAGAAATTCTAGAAGAAGACTGTATCAGGATTAACTGGGGGCCCAGTTAAAGCTGACTTGGAACCTGTGGAGGGGTTATAAATACAGCTATAAGGTTTTTTGCTTTTCTGCTCCCCTTTCATTTCTTTTCTTTTTAGCTATCCTTCATGTCAATCCCAGCTATTCTTATGCTGATTCTGGATGTGATTCAGCTCCAGCAGAACTTAGAGTTGAGTGAGGGTAATGTAATGTAGAAAACCTCACATAAATTTGCCAATAGCATTTTTTAATTATACAATGCTGATCTGGCAAAATTGGACCTGTACTGAGAACACCTAAGTTGAGATAAAATTTTTGCTATACACTGCTCAATTTTTCAGTCGTCAGTCTTCCACAGATAACCACATCCAGGTTCAAGGTCTGGTTTATCCACATTTATTTATGCAAAATGGAAGAGTTTCGATAGGAAATTTTAGAAGTTGGTCATCTCAACACAGTTGTCACACTGGTAATAATGACAAGTAATTTGAAATGTGGGCAAATGGCTGAAAGCAGGAAGCTGAAGCTGCTCTATCACACCCTTGACTGGATGTCCCAGCCATTTAGGATTGTAGCATAATAGCTGTGAAGAGAGGTCTTTGCTTTGTTCCAGGTGAATGCCAACATTTTTGAAATGCCAAATTTACTTGTTGTAGGAAAATGCTTTACAATGAGAATGGGGGGAACCAAGAACTGGATAAGGAAAATGAAGAATAAAGGTGTGAGATACAAGAGAGTTTCTTCAGAAGAGCTTATTCACAAAAAAGGTGTGTTTCCTTATGGGATTTGTAATTTTGTTCAAGTTCTTGTGCTTTATTTTGTTTTGATGTTCTGAATCTTGTCTCTTTACAAAAAAAATCAAAATGAAGTAGAGTAGAATATCCTTGCCATGAGATGACTCAGCAGAAAAGCATAATTGCAGTTATTCCTTCTTTTTTGGTTGTTGAAATGGGTGAAATATATAACTACCACCCAAATCTACTTGGGTTAATATCTCTCCCTTGGAGAGTTATGGGCCTTGGAATACAATATCTTACGGTTCCTTTAACTTTCCTGAGAATTGTGCAAGGAAACTTAACGCAGGTTAATCCCCTCTTCTTTGTGGAGCTAACACAGGATTTTGTATCTTCAATGATAACACAGGCGAGTGATAAAAATTCCTCTTTATTTTTCCAGTTCACAATGTGTGTTTTATTTTTACTGATGCAGAGTGTGTGCTCTAGAGCAAATACTGCCTTGTAGTTTTCACAACTGAAATCTCTCAAAATTGGCAGACAGATTAATAACACATGCTCAAGGTGCCCATTAGTTATTTCTACAATTAGTGGAAAAATGCCACAGCTCAGTCTAAGGAGTTATTAGGGGTATTTCTGTAGGAATGCAATCAATTCCTTGCTCTGTATAGTTAGCCAAAGCCAGCAGAGCTAACTTAAAAAGTCCTTTTAAGGCTCCTTTAGAGACAAGTAAAAGTAGATTTGAAAGACTTACCACAAAAATACTGTTGATCCACTAATATGCTTGAGGCTCTGGCCTATGGTATTTAATTTTGCCTCTCCAAAATACGTTCTCAGAGGAGTATGAAAGTGATGTACATGAGTATCCTTTAAGTGGCTGAACTGACTCATGATAACCTTTTTTCTGATGAATATTTCCTCAATGCTCTTCTCTGTACCTCTTCTTACTACACACACAGCATCCCTCCCCCAGAACTATGGTCCCTCTGCCTTCACTTCCTTTCAGGTTCTTCAATTTCCATGCTTAGCCAAGGACCTATTTAGCCTGCAACCAAGACAGCCTGTGTTCAGTGTAGGCACCTTCTTGAATGACTTCACAGACAGTTCCTTAGAGCTCCATTACCAGCAGCAGTGGCTCAGTGACACATCATGCAGTCATTTTGCTTTTCTTGTCACCCATCACCTTAGATCTGCTCCTCTTGCCTCTTGTAGGATCCCACTCCCACTTTGATCTTGAATCCTTTGAATTCCTTCTTGAATCTAATGCCTTCTCCAAATTCTGCTCCACCTAATCTCCTTCCATCTTCTGCAAAAGCTTTGTTATGCTTTCCTACCTAACTCAGGATCCCCCACTCTGCTTATCTGGAATGCCACTGTCTTTAGGGACCCTTGGCTAAGGGATTTGCTACTGGCTGGGATCTCCATGTGTGAATGCAGTGTGGGCCAGGAGGTGCTGAGCTACCAAAAAGAGAGGGTGGGATGCAAGACCTCAGAGGCTCCATTAGTCCCTCTGTAGGGCAGTTGTGTGATGCTCCATGGCCAAGGACACCTCTTCCTTTGTTAGAAGAGTATCCTATGAAATGACAGGCATAAGTCTCGTCATTCCACAGGCTCTTGCTTTCTTGTCAAGAGCTGCAGCCCCACCGTTGTGCCTTTGTAGCCAGGACTACAATGAGTTGCAGAAAGTAGAATGCCTGAATGCCCACAGTTGGAGGCAGGGTGACAACCTCAGAACAGCTCAGTCCATTCTAGCTGGCCAGAATACATTTTCAGATTACTGGAAACTGTCTAAAGCTGCTAAAATGGTATAATCTGTAAAGTGACTAGACAGCTACAAACACTCTGATCTCTGATTAAAAGAACCCAAACCTCTAAGCAGGGAGGCTTGCTGAAGTAAGATAAGCATGGTTGTTAATCACTGCTTATTCCACATGATCTTGATGCATCAGTTCTTGTCTTAACCACATGCAGCTTGTGGGAGAATTACTTTTCCATCTGCACTCTGTTATTGTCAGCTCAAATATGATCTTGGATCTTCTTGAACTGTTATCACAGATGCAGCCTCATCCTGTGCTAAAGGTCCCACAGATTTTGGTAACTGCTTTGTTTGATCATTCCCTTGAATTCTCTGAATTCTGCTACTCCACAATGGAGTAACTGTACTCACAGGAGTGGAATGCTCTGCATTTGGACCAGTGCAGGGTGTGGGACCTTGGTGTGTGTGTCTGTACTGCTGCTCCTTGAGCAGAATGGCAGCCTTCTGATTAAACAGATGGGTAATTGAAATAACTGCTCAGGGAAATTCCTACCCCTGCCCCATGTAGGCATTTGGTTTCTTTGTTTAAATAATGCATACTTCACATTTCAGTGGTTGAAAGGGTTGTACTTCTTCCAAATTTGTGTTATCTGCTGGTAGGTTTCAACTGTCCATAGCCATAGCACAACTTATTACCTTACACCTTTGAATTATGGGGTTTTTTTCACTATTAATTTGACAGCCTATTGGAATACTATTTGAAAATAGCCAGACATTTTTAATAAAATATTTTTGGTCATAAATGCTATGGTGATCATTGACACAATATATTCTACTTTCAGAAGACAAATCTGCATTTTTACAGGAGCAGCTAGAATGACAGAATAATTTAGGTGCAGCAGAAATTTGGGTGAAATCCAATTGCTACAGTGAAGGTACTATTAGTAATGTGCTTAAATCAATACCATTTATCTTTAACTTTCTAAGCACAACTAGTTACAGACCCTGAGAAGAAATAGTGGTAATTGGTAAGAAGTGTGAAGTCTGCTCTTTTCTCTCTTTCTATGTCATTCTTTTTAGCTCCAGTAAGAATACTGCACATTAATTTCTTGTTCACTGAGAGACTAATAGACCTCTCTGTATTGTTAGCTTTTAAATTTGTCACATAACACTTCTTTCTCTCTCCCTCTTTCACTAGCCCTTCAATATAACATCCCAGGTGTTCTCCTTCACTGTGTTTCACCCTTGGATTTCTTTTTTTCTGCTTTGTCATTCAGCACTCCCACTTTAGCAGACCCATACTGTGGAAGTAACTGTTCCCAAATCACGGGTCAAGTCAGGTTTTGGTAGGAAGCGTGACTTGGAAACCGAGACTTGAAAAGTGATTGCAGGGATCAGGAAAAGGACAAGTTAAAACCGTGGCACTGCTACCTTTACCATCCCCTCTCACTGGAGCCTGTGGTAGACCTTCCTAAACTGCTTTCTGCAGAGGGAAAGAAGAAATGTGTTTCAATCTCAACAGCATATGCATTTTTGTTTATCAAAATCCAAAGCTCTATCTTATATGCCTGCACCATTAGGATTGGGATTCTATGCTGATAAAAATGTTACCTCCTTTCAATGGTAGCAACTAAGTACTGCCATTTTGGTCCACTCTAATGTCATTTACTTAATTGGGGTTACTTTGTGCTTGTCATGGCATGATACTCCAATAACACTCCTGGATTTCCAAGCCATAGAACTCATGGAATTCTGTGAAACTCAAAATCTGTCCTCTTTTTTCAGATGTACTGACCAGACAGACTTCTAAGAAAGAGTGTTTATATTTGTGCATCATTTATCTGCTCTTTTCTGAACCATCTATGCTAACCTGTGGCCTGCAAAGATGTTATTACCTGTTGTATCTATTACAGTATCATCAACAGTCTCTGACTGATCTTGTCTGTAGTTATTACATCACAAAATGCAAGAGTTGGCAGCCCAAAGCATGACAGTATAAATTGACAAGACAGCAAAAGGGACAGGGAAAAGCTAACCAGCTCAAAGGTGTGCAGCAAGTTAGTGGTTTAGCTGAGAGAGAACTGTAGTTAATTTACTGCCTCTGAGGTGCTGTACTTTGGAAACCTCATTCTCTTCTCACTTCAACAAATCTTCACTGTGCACTTAAGCAGTGTAGGGATCTTCAGTCTGCCTCTGTGCTGTTGCCAAACCCAACAGTGAGAAAGCATGGTGAAGTGAATTTAACAAATGTCATTCATTTCAGCAGTGAAACACAATGTTAATATTTTGCTTAGCCTAAACTTTATATGGAAGGAATGAAAGTCATGAGCAGAGCTGGCCAGAATCTTCCAGGGTATTTTTCAGCCAGAAAAATACCTTTATTACTAAACCAAAACATTCTGCCCCATGTAATATTGTTATTCAAGTTGTGCTAGAATCTGCAATGTATGAGGTTTATTTTCTCCCTTAAAGGCAAATGTAACCTATAGAGAAAAAACTTCTTATCTGCCCTGAGCTCACCAACCAGAAATTTTTCCTCTGTTGCTGTTGAGTGGGAGTTCACAGTGTCCATTACTACACACCCATGCCTCTCATCCTATCACATTTCCCTTCACAGACCTCCTTTCCATTTGAAATTAATAAGTGGGTTTAATTACCTGACTTTTACAGACGATGTTCCTTGTTCAGCTTGTAGTAGAAGAGCAAAGCCCAGCATGTTTGTAGACATCCCACAAGATCAGCAAATTCAGGAATTGAACAGAGAGCTGATAGCAGAGTACTGAAGCAGATCTCTGAGCATCATCTCTGTCTCCTCAATCACTTGTCATTCTAAGACAATATTTACAGTTTGTATTAGGTGATGATTTAGCAACCCATAATCTTGGAGAGCAGTGATTCCCCTTAGCAGATTATGTACCTCCCACTGATGACTCTACATCGGATTCAGGAAATTCTCCCAGTCTTTAACGTCCAGAATAATATTTATGATGTTGTTCAAAGCAATGGCCTTTCCTTTATTGAAGAGTGGCCGCTGGGGATGAGTTGCTTATGCTGCAGTGAAGCTGCTGAAAGTGCAGTGTAAAGGAAGATGCTTGTGAGTAGTTTGGCTTGACTGGGACTACTGAAGGCTTGTTTGGGTCATTCGTTAAGTCCAATTTTAGGGAAACTTCCTTTACCACAGTCTTTGTGGAAATCACTAGAAAGCAAGAACTCAGAGGATTACTGGTGAAATTAGTCTTGGTATAAATACTATAAACAGGGAACTGTGCATAAGGAGTGTCTGGGGAGATCTTCAGTCATGGCCAACCTGCACAACTGGTGATGAGAAGAAACCCCTAATTGCCTAGGTGGGATAGTCAGCTCCCATACTGCAGTGAAACATTCAATGCCAAGGCTGGACATGAGAGGTTCACATTAGCAGCCATGTCACAGTATGTCCCAAAAGCTTTGTTAGCATCCTGTCTTTCAGTCAAAATCCCCATGCATGATGTACAATCAGTGTATACATGTCCTTCTGGAGAGCCAGCACCCTTTCAAACCAGCAGCTGGTGCAGTCACTTTGTGTGTTGAGAAGGTGACTGAGCCTTATCTTTGAGAGGTAATGAAATAACGACATCTCCCGATTTCCTATTTTGTACATTGAACTCTGTACTTACCATGATCTGGGATCATGCAAACCCCCAGGGATTTGGAAGATTGTCAAGTACCTCATTGTAAGCATTTAGATTTCTTGCAAATGCAAGGAGGAGTATGAGAAAAATATCTGTTGTAGATTTTTGATAAATGCAGGATGGCTTCTAATGTAATCTTGGAAATATTCATGTGCTTGTGTAATCATCAGAAACATGTTCTGACCATGCTTTTTCCTCCATGGTGCTTATTATTACTTATTCTTTCCCTCTTGATGCCTTTTGCTATTTGCTTTTTCTCTTGTTTAGCTGCTAATTTTGCCTTCTTACGTGACAGGACTTTGTGGTGTTGCCTCCTCCCTGACATGCAACAGCTTCTGAAGCCACAAATGCTGTACTGCTGTGGTGGCACCACAGCCTGTGCTGGTGGGATCACATGGTTTGTGTTAGTGTGTGAAGGGCTGCATCAGAGCTTTTAAAGGATTCACTCCTGGAAAACTTCAGTCTCTAACAAATATAGTTTTGAAAGGAATAAGATGCCTGACAGACCGACACTGATATTGTACAGTCTTGCTTCTTTAGGACTCATGCTGAAGGGCAACACTGTCTCTTAAGCTTTTGACCTCCACAGATCAAAGTTGGTTTACTTTTGGTTTATTTTCCAGGTCCGTTTAAAATGCCTGTTTCAGTCAGTATTGTCCTTAAACACATCAGGATTCCAGATAACATATTGGGTCCTTTTATTGTGCACAGACCATGAGTTCCAGTGTCTCTTCCCTGGGCCCCCAGTGCAATCCCACCATGCAGCTGTTTAACACTTGCACTGCTTTAGAGTTAATGGAAAATAGCGATTGAAGAAGGTGAGCTGATCCAATTTCAGAGACGAAAGCTGATCTACTCTGTCAGTAAAAATGTGTTTTCTGCAATTACTATCAGCAGACCTCTATTGTGGAGGAAATAGGAATTGATTTGAAAGAATCCCTGGCATTGTAATGCTATCTAAGCGAAATTGCTTATTATCAATTTGCCATTCATTCTGAAAGTCTTTAAACCAATTAGAATTATTTTAATTCAGCACAATCATTGCTTCCAAATTATGGACATGTAATCTTCTTTCAGTAACTCATCAGTGGTTCTCTTAACTTTTGTACATATTTTTATATAAATAGTCTTTTTCTCAAAGCGATTCAGTATTCATGAAAAGTATCAGAAGCTAAAAGCATTGATTATGTTTATAGAATAAATAACGTAAAAGTTAACTTATCTGTGTCCTTCAAACATCAGGAAAAGTACCATCTCTGAGATGAAGGAAGTGTCATCTTTCCACCCACTCAAGACTCCCAATGTCATTTGCAGTAAGTGTCCATCAAACAGAACAACTCTCCTCTAGGAATGGGAATGAAACCAGTAAGTCAATGCACACAAGTCATTGAATTGTGAAGTAGTAACATAACAGCCTTGTCTTCCTTTGTTCAGCATGCAGCTCAAGCAAATAAATTTTTTTTCTTTATTTATGCTGTATTGCTCTGACCTTAGCTTGATGAACAATATCTTTTCCTCCTTTTTTTTTCCTCTTTTCTTGCCAAGCTAAAGATGGTTTTACAAGGCTCATTGCATTGGAAATGAGGTATGAAAGCTTTCACCTTTTGCATTCAGTCCACATTTGACTTTAAGTAAAAATATTTTCATTTTTAAATGAGAGGGTTGGTATACTTAGCTTTGCATTTGGCTCTTGGGGACCCCATCCTGTCTGCCACACCTTTCCACTGAGGAAAACTTCAGTGGGAGATTGAGGCTCATGATGGAATTGTTTTTGGGGAATGAATTCAAAACAATATTCTCTCTTAACTGTATGTGCTAGTGGGTATTCATTTATGATTTTGTTATTTAGTTTGTGATCTGATGATGCACAGAACTTCCTCACTGCCATGATAGTAGTTAGTACATGTAAGCATATTGTGATTTGATTCCTTGTGGTTGCTGTTGATTTTGTCGTTGTTTATTCTCTGAGTAAACAAAACAATCTAGCCTTGATCTCAGATATGGTTGATATATTTTGTGCAGGCAGTAATGTACCAGTAATGTACATTAAAGGCCAAATACTACGTAAGTAGTAAACTCTGCCTATCTTTTCCAGATTTGCAATAGACCTTTATAGATACAAATATTGTTTTTTCTTGGTGTCAGACACCTGCCTGTGGATACTCTCCACAACAGTATATCTCTAGTTACAAAGCCTAGATCCCATGAAAGAGGTGTCTAATATATCAGAAAGAGTCCAATAGTTCTCTCTTTCAGAAACCTGCAGATTGCCTTTGAACAAGTTACATCTTTGGACTGGGAGAAGAGTTTAGGACACTTGTCATGTGTCATGTCCTCCTGCCATTGAGAAACCTATAAGTTTTTAGGCTTCTGTGTAATGCCTGCACATATAAAATACTTTAAACTTTGCTGATTAAATCATCTGTCCTAATATAAAGCAGATTTTAAACATATTTAAAATATTAAAGCGTGATTGTAACAAAATTACTGCTTTTAAAATTTTAATTAAAAATGCCTCTGACAAAAAAACCCCAAAACAATAAGAAGTTAGATGATGTCTCTATGCCACCTCCTTCTTTTTCCCTTTCTTCATAAGCAATGGCTATGAAGACTTATTTTGAAGGATATAAGACTCAATGGTTAAATCCAGCTAATTCAGAAACCTCCTTGTCTCTCAGCTCCTCTTCTCCTCTTTTTCCCTCCTCCTCTTCCATCTTTTACTGTTGTCAGGTGTCTTTCTTTTTCAGGGTTATTTTGTAATCTCAGAGCCTAATGGAATAAGCTGCTGGCTGCAACAGCTTGTGTTAAGCAGCAAAGATGGTGTGGGAACAGTTAATGAGAGCTAGCTTGGAAGTAGCTTTGCTTTCCCAGCTTTGTGATGACTGTCATTGGAGCAGTTGATTGGAGGCTCGTTCCAGTTTTCTGCAGGCTGTTCTGCAGCCACTCAGCAAGCGAAACTGAGATGGTATCACTTACAATGTACAATAACCAAAATCCGAGAAAACGTTGCTTTCTATTCACCATATTGCTACAATTCTAACATAGGAGTTCATTGTCTCCCTCCCTTCTCTCTCCTGCCGTTTAAATTTTGCTGTTATGTGCTGTTCTGCACCAGAAAGTAAAATCCTGCTAATCTAATCTGATCTGCCCTAAAAAAGGTGAAAAGGGATTAGGGATGGAGATTTATTCTCAGTCTCTATTAAATTTCCTATGCTGTTTACTCGAATTTTACTCTCTCTCTCTCTGTGTCTTTGTTTTTTACCAGCTTTTTGTTCCTCTTTCCCTGCTCTGGGTGAGGGTAAGGCAGAGGAGGGCCTTGCTGAACACGAGCTGCTGGTGGAACCCTGTGGAGCGAGTTGCTGCCAGGGGCAGGAAATGGAACACATGCCTTCCACCAAGGCACATTTCTCCCTCTAATCAGATCGGCACTCATGCAGGGAGAAGTGGCACTGACAAAATGTCAAGAAATCAATCCTCACAGGCACAAGGGTTCCAACTGTAACTGTGGATGGATTTCTGACAGAGAGGAAATGGCCATGGCCAAAACTGTGTTGTACATCGTGATTACAGCTGTAAGGAACACTTCATTTAACCCAAATAGTGGCAAGCCTTCGGATTGTAAGTACCCGACCCACGCTTCCTAATGGAAAGTTAAAGTGAACTTAATTAGCAACTTCAGCTTGTTGTGTTCCTTGCCATGCTACGTCACTGCCCTGAGAATGCCTGTTCTGCAAAGCTTTGGCTCAAAGGCTGCTAGGTTTTAAATAAATCAACTGTACTCATTTATAAGCTTTCACATTATTACTTTAGAACTAAATATATATACATATATATTTTTGCCAAGTTTGAAGTAATAGTTTCCCCCTTTCTTTAAGTATAACTTTCATCCTGGGGCTTAGCAATAGAGTGCACTGTTCATACATTCTAGTGCAAAGGGAAAAGCAGAGATGCCCTTGTAGCTGTCTTTGGTATGCAGTGCATGTAGCTCTGGCTACTGCCTTGCTGCAGCACTGTAGTCTTTTTCCTTTGCACAGAACATAAAGAACCCTATTTCCTGGATTCCACAGTTTATATATTTTACATAGAAGATGAAAGCCCTAGGATTTGTCCTAGATTAGCTCCCTGAAATGAAAAGGATTGGGAATATGTTTCTATCTCTTCAGGTCATAAAAATTCTGGGATAAGAATTTCATAGAAAAATACCACAATACCATAGTTCTGTGGACCCTTGATGCAAGGTATAATAAATGGCACAAAAACAGTTAAAAAACAATTAGGGAGTTACTTCATATAGAACTGTCATTAGATTAGCTTTGATACTTTTGCTTTTAACTGCCTGTTAACAAAATACTAATATTTCCATCACATAACAACAAGTTACAAGAGAATTTTCTGAGGAAGAAAATATGCTCTAAAAATATAACTTTGAAATTTAGGAGTAAATAATGATGAAAGATGTGATGAGTTATGAAATCTCTCACATACAGAGATGGAAGAGAATTATTAAGTCTGTTAAACACGAGTGATATGAACAGGATTATTCATCTAACTCTTTATGAGGAAATGTGAGGTGAATGTTACTGAGAATGCTTCTGGTTTTCTTTATTGTGTTCAAAATAGTGATATATAAAATGAAGTATGTCCTATTAAATTAACTTATGAACCTCACCGCTGCAAGATATTGTTCAAAGCAGAACACAGTAATAGTTTGTAAGGGGCCAAATCATTTTTATCAGTGAAGAGAGATGTGACAGGTGAGACAAAGGGCTCGAGATCTACCTGTGACAAATCACATGCTGATCACGATGGAATTTGTTGTTTGACAGACTATTTTACAATTGCCTGTTGTATTATTACCTGTTTCACCCTGATGTAAACTGTGCTGCTGCCGTCACTGGGTCCTAGGAAAGTTTTACAAATCATTTCTTTTCCTGAGGTATATATGTGTGTGTGTCAGGTGAAAACAGCTACTTTTGCTGGGATTTCAGAGCATCTTTGGAAGGCTCTAACATCTGCAAATACAACTTCTGGAATTTTCTTTCACAAACAAAATGAGACTTTGTTTTAAGACTTAAGATATCATGACTTAGCATTTTTAATTTGATACTTATAATCCTAATAGCTGATAGCAAATATGGGTGTGAATATCAAGAGCAAAACTTTACATTTCTCTACTAAGCACAATCTTAATTAAATCTACAAAAGCATGGAAATTCTGGATGAAAGTTGAAGGTCCTTTCCAGTGCACCCTAATGCTTCAGGCATATGGAAAGGCTGCTGGAATAGTTAGTTGTATACTTGAGAGAGGGCATCCCATCCATGGGCTCTGATAGTTGGAGATTAATTTAATAGCTAATTACTTCCAGCATGAACGAAGGCTAACTCTGAACCTTATGTAGTTTGCTGATTATATCAGTGTGGTAGTCACTGAGAATACATCACATAGACAGCACATATTATTACCTTTTTCCATGACAATTAACTGTCTGCCTCTTAATAGCTCTGCTTTGCATCGCCGTGGAGAGTGAATTCCCTGTTGAGGAAAGAGTAACACTGAAACAGTCATACAACGGTGTGTTCTGATCTGCTGAAATATAACTTGTACAGTATACATAATTGTATTGATCTGGTGCTGATAAAAGCAGTATATTAAAGCACTGCCACAGTACTTTCAAGCCTTACTGCCTCCTCAGTACCCAGAGTGGCTCCCTGTCTACTGTATAGGTGGCCTGAAAGAGAATCCTGCCTTGGTGATGGAGGATCTTTTTCAGATGTATGACCTTTAACATTAACTTACCTGTTACATCTTTTCTTTTAATGCTGTGAAGATTTTTGGTCTGGAACTGGCAAATAAATGTTAACTAAGATGCTTTTTTAATATGCAGTCAAACCCCATACCTGATATCTGATGGCTTGGTGTATGCCCATTAGTTTTGGAATAAGTTATTTTTATTACTCACTTTCCTTCCTCTATCTCCAGGCAGAATAAATCTAAATTCAAATTTTAAAGTGGCAGGGGGGGCAGACAAGAGAAAGAGAGGCTAGCAGTCAGCTCAGCATGCCAAGGTTCATCCCAAAGCAATTTTTGCAGCTGCATTTTAAACTCATTTTAAAAAAAAGGGGGTTTATAGTAGAGATTTGAAGCATCTCTTAACAATGGAAGAGCAGCTGGGTGCTGCTGGAATATCAGAGGTTTCTGAGCATTGCAGTTTGAATGAAACTGTCTGCCCAATTTTAAAAGAAGATGTCAAGTGTAGACCCTCTCTCACTGAAAAAGATAAAAAAGCCTTATTGATCCATTTACCTGGTAACAGATATGAATCAACCCAAAAAGTATGTTCTGTAGCATTCATGTTAGATAAATGTCAAGAGCTGCAATTGATCTGGAGTTCACTGCAAAACTTCATGGCCATAGAGTGTTAGACTGGTGAATTCTGCAGAAAGCAGTGACATTCTGTAACGAGATTTTTGTCATGTTTTCTGTGAGAAACCACATTTATACAGCAAGATGCTTGAAGGACAGGTGTTATGGCATATGACACTGGTCAGAGTCAGCAGAACTGGGCAGAATTCCCTAGGTTTTCGAGAAGGCATGAAAGAATTGTATCAGTCCTGATATAGGGTTTGGTCTGTTGGATTTGCTCAGTTTTTCCATACTTTGGAAAAACTCAGTTTTATACTCAGTTATGTGCTGCCTTGCTTTGTTATGCTTTTGTAAAGAGAATAACAACTGCAATGAGCAGCTTGCTCTGTGAAATCTGTTAACTGTACTTCAACAAGTGTTTTTTGGCTTATCCTTGCAGGAACTTAAGCAGATAACCCTTACCTCATCCTGCCCCATGCTTACAGCCCCTAATCCCTGAGGAACCTGTCTGCATGGTGGGATCTGTCCAGAAAAAAAGAGGGATGGCCTGTTCTGTGTACAGGAAAATGGAATACAGAGCTACCTTTGGCTGGATGCTCAGAGTGCAGAGCTGAGTCCTGCTGACTCCTGCTGGAAGGGGCTGCGGAGCCAGCATGGAACTGAGCTGGACCAAAACCGTTTTGTGGTAGAATTATTACTCACAGGAAGACTGAAAAACTTCCTGGGAAATTTCACAGGCTGGATGTTATTGATAGCAAAGTAAGGACTGTAGTGATTACTGTATCGATTTATCAAGACAAGCCCCTTCACATCCAGCCCTTTAGAGCCAAAGTTTTAAGTTTGGACTTTACCAGACTAAAAAAGCATCACAAAACAATCTCTGAATATACTTGTATACTATATAAAAAAATTGAGAGTTTCAGAAAAATAGGTTCTTTAAAAATAAAGATACCAGTAGTTAGAACTAGAGTCTAAGGCAAAAATACAGGTCAGTTTTCATACACTCTGAATTATTCAAAATGAATTGCTCCCCAAAGTGTATTTTATGCAATAATGTCAGCAAAAAGTTGACTATTTTTAAAGTCAAAGAATCCAAAAATATAAATGTAGTGTGTTTTCGATGTGAGATTGCATTTGCATAAAATTGATTTTATTTGGAATAAAAAAAATGGGTCAAGAATCATATCTGTCCAAGATAACCCTGTGTAAAAAAGCTCATTACTGTTCTGGACTAAAAAAAACCAAAACCTCCATCCAGTCATTTATGGTACTGTGACACAAAAGTATTGAAAACACTCCAGACAATGTAAGGAGATATGAAAAATAGAGCTGGCATATGTCATAGGGTGGCTGTCACTGTTGCCTCTGTGCAGAAACACGGCTGCTGCAGGAGGAGGGAAGGCAGGGAGAGCTGCCCTGTCCTGAGAGCACAAAGCAGGCAGAGTCTGCTGGCCCTTCTCTGCTCCTCTGGTTTGACCAAACTGATCCAACCAAGGCCACAGCAGAAGACCCTGAATGTTGTGGCTGGGGCTGCAGGACAGGAAAAACAAAAAGACAAGGGGTAGAACAAAGCTACACTATTATATGCTATTTACCCTGGATCTCAAAATGAGAAAAACTTAGGATAACTATTTAGGATGTGTAAGGAGACCACTAACGGACAGTGTGTTATCACAGAATCTTTTGTGAAAACTGTGATTATACACCAGTATGAAATATGTTTGTCATATCAGCTTCAAAGCCAGATTTTCAATTGCCCATGTTTTAAACTGGATTTTGCAAAGTGGTTTGTACACTAAGTAAACCAGGAGTAGGAAAGGAAAAAACTGAAGTATCCTCTGCATTTGTGAATTTTGCTTTTGATGGTTTGCTTCTGAATGATGCAGTCCTGTATTTGACAAAATCTTGATAGGAATATAATTAATATTTAAAGGAGGTAAATGTCTATGTGAACAAGTTCTGTTTGGTAACAGTGAAAGAAAGATGGTCGATTGGATAAACAGGTGTCCACCAAAGAATTTCTTTGTTCCCAACATAAAAAAGTTCAAGATTAGCTGAGTACAAGAAAACATCAGCATACATGAGCCTGTGGGTTTTGTCCAAAGTGTGACATCATGTTTGAATCATTGAGGAAAATGCTTCTGGCACAGGGTGCCCTTTCTCTTCCTCCGCCTGCTTGTGGAATGATAGCACTGGAGAACAATGTGAGCATGTGCTTGGCTCGTCCCATTCCCACCCCTTTGGCATCCTATTTGAAAAGTGATGCAAAACCATTTTGCTGCCTGAGGAAAAGGCTGTATTTAGTGATACAAGAAATTACATTTTTTAAATGAGATGAATACACAGTAAATACTAATGAATTCTCACGCTGAGGAAACTGCATTGTTCTAAAATAAATCACAGAGTCGTAGAATCATTTGTGTTGGAAAAGACCTTTAAGATCATCAAGTCTGACCATTAACCCACCACTACAATTCAAAATGTTTGTTAGTATATTTACTTGCACGTTTAATGGACACACGTAAAACCAGTTAATGCTGATGTATGCAGTCTTGGACAGAGAGAACTAGAGGAGTTTCTTCAAAATATTTCAAATTCTAAAATATCTCTACAGTGACACATTTAATCTTTCATTATTATTTGATTCCCTCCCTCCTCAGAAGATATGTTTTGGGAAATAAGCAAATCAGATAATTAATAAGAATCAGGAGAATTAAACACTCTGATACTCCAAAGTGAGAGGAGCTTTCTCATTCTGTCTAATCCTTTGAGAATAGAAAAATTCTTCAAGCAAAGTCCATAGCTCTGAGCACTTCCAAATCTTACTCGGAGCAATACACACTCCTATTGCTGACCCACATACAGGTGTTTGTTCTCAAATTCAGAGTTTTCAACTTCTTACTAAGATTCCTCCTTTCAGTTAAATGAGCAACAAATCTATCTGCAGATTTTTTTTTTAAATTTTTTAAAAGTAAAAGACCATTTAAGGCACAGCAACAGCTCTGATTGAATTATTTCTCAAAAAATTACTGCTCCCGTGTTCAGGAGCTCCAGTCTGTGGAGTCGATATGGAAGGTATCTAGAAAAATTTAGTTGGAACAATTGCCATAATTGCATAATTGTTTTGACTGCATGGTATGTGGATGTATTTAATGTAATGGTGATAATTGAGTGTGTCTGGATGGCACTGGGCTATCAAATCACTGCCTAGAGAATAGAACAGCCGGGGTTTTTTTTAACTAAGTATAACAGCACACGTGGCAAAAGAAATGCATTTTACTCTTTTTTCCCCCCAAAATGTGTAGAATGAAGGTTTGATATACAGTCATTCTACCACCTTGCATTGGTGTTGCACTCCATTTCCTAACAGGCCATTAGTAAAGGAAGGTATGTTTCCTTAAACTTAAGAAGGAACATTAACCTTTATCTTTCATTGGACTTGATGAATGAATCTCCCAAAACTTACAAGCTTTTTGTGAGGATCCAGAGGAATCTATGCAGCAAGAACAGTTTAGTATCTGTTTGTGACTCCAGAGCTGTCAGAACAGAACGCTGGCACCTCTTTCCTGCAAGGTGTGTCCTTAGTATGCTCTACATGTGTCCCTTAAAGAGTTCATTTCCACACCCAAGATTAAGACTAAGCAATGAAAGAAAAACACACCAAAAAGTGTCTGAGAGGGAGCAAAAATCCTACATTAAAATTCAGCTTCTGCAAAGTCTAAGAAAATGAGCTTTGTTTCATGAAAATTTGAGATTATAATGAATAGCAGAGCACTTATTTGCCAGCTGAATGGCTGCTAAATATAGCACTCCCATCAGAAGTTTCTCAGATAGTGGATCCCTAGGTAAATGAACATCCTGCTTCTGCCCTGAAGATGTCTTTATCTTCAAAATGCCATTTTTTAAAATATTCTTTTTATTCTTTAAACTAACTACTAACAGAGCTCAGTGACAAGCCAAGCCAGGCCTGAGAGTGCCCTCCGAGATGGCTCTTGCAGCTTAGACTTCTCCTTGCAGCAGATTGTTCTAACCATGCTGGTTTCATTCCCTCAGATGTGAATTCCTGTAGAATTGGAAAGAGGGGGCTTAGGACTTGACATTACAAATGTTTGCCCCTTTCCCCAAGTCACTGAGACTGGTATTAAAGATCAGAGGAAACTTTTGTAATGATTCATGAGACACCACTACCCTCCCTCTCTGCTGAGCTCCCCGGTTGCCTGATTCCTCATGCACATCAATGTGGTCTTTTATTGCTGTTTAATAATAAATGGTATTTTGTTTGCCTACCTGACACTTTTATTAACTTCAGTCTTGTGTGTATGTGCACATGTTTCTCCAGGCATGATTTCTCCCCAACACCCCCCAAATTAAAGGGGGGGTGGGGAGAAAAAGCACAGCTTTATTTGAAGAGAATTTGTCCCTAATCTGTTGCAGCTGTAGGGGACCATTCGGCCAATTAAACAGAGCAGGCTTTGGCTCCTTCCCAAATGAGGCGACCACATGTTACACTTGGATCGGTCACCTCAGGGGAACGGTGGGTCACAGGGGCATCTGGTTGTCATTTCCTCTCTGGTCAGCATGAGGCAAGCATCCAGCAGGAGGGAAAAAAAATGGACATTTTACTTATCTCATGTCTTGTCCTGCAGCATCAAAAAGTCCAACAGCATCCAGTCAGAGTAGGAGAGTCTGACATGATGTGATGCAGTCCGGGATTTGGGAATGAAAGCTGTACAGTTGACTTGCTTGGCTGTGAGGTGTCATTAGGTTATTTCTCTCTCTGTTACAAGAGTGTAAATGTGAAGGTTCTATTAATATAAAGGAATTATGGAAGGTTTAACCTGATTTACTGACTTGAGAGTTTCTCTCCTAGGTAAGAAATGTGCCCCTTCTGTAAGGGAATAGTCCATTCCTCTACAGACAAGTGAAAAGCTCATGAGCTGTTAGGGAATTGGGGTTTGATATAAATGTAAGAAGACATTGTGATCTCCAGTCTCTCAAATGAGTGATGTAATCTTATGCTCAACAAATAGTGTAGATCAGGAATTATCAACAATTTTACGTGCTGATCTGTAGCTTAATTGACTCCCAAATTGCACATACACCTAGGGCTGGAGGGAAATACAGGTTTCAGAGCCATCACAGTGAAGTTGTCTTCAAAAAATCAGAAACATCTGGTTTCAACTAAACCCAGGCACTAGTAAACTAATGCTCATAATGAAGGGGAAAATACTTCAATGAACTAGTCAGGTCAGTGAACTCATTTTCCTCTGAAGGTGCCTGGCCCCCAGTTTTCAAACTGTTATGGTTAGCATAGACTGGTTATCTGGCTCTGCTAATGAAGTAGTGTCAATGATTAAAAGGTTTTCTTGATCTGAAACTTTCATCTTTTCAGTATAATGAATTTAGAGCTGTGACATTTCCATTCCAGGGTACCAAGCGCCACAGGAGCTCAGGAATGATGAACGAGTCTCTGCAAGGCAGATGAGTTGATAAATGTGCTTTCTTAGGCAAGGTGAGCGCAGATGTTGGTGTGAAAAGAGCTGTGAGGCCCACTCAAAATCGAGAGAAGAAGAGTACACATGGAGCAGCTGATAAACCATGGCAGCCTCCTTGTTAGCCTCAGCCTTGATCAGAGGCTGGAGAGAGAGGAATAGGTTGTTCCCCACATTTTAGAAGACAGCAGATCCTACCATTGCCAGAGGCCATGGACCACTGTCAGACCTGATACAAGCTTTGTGGGGGAATAATTCAAAAGTAAGGGACAAGAGAAGTTATAAGTGTGTCCTATTCAAAGCTGGGACTTTGGTCAAAAATATTTACTCTAGGCCATATATGAACCTTTTTAATTTCTTTGTAGAGAAAGAACAATGACCAAGTTTTAATATATCTCTGTTTTTTAAACTAATTTCTTGTCTTTCCCCCAATAGAATTTTGTTGGATTTTTCTAGAAGCTGCCCTGGTCTGAAGCCTGAGACCCAGGACCAGTCTGACTTCTCCTTAGTGGCACAGTGCTGCTCCAGCTTCATCAGTCCATACATCCCACTCCATTACGGGTTCTGGTTTTGTCCTGTACATCAGTTTCCAAACACTGGTCTGAAGAACCTATGATTTCCATTGTGCTTACTTTTTGAAAGATTTGCTATTTTTCTTTATAATTTGTTTTAAATGTCATAAAACACCTGTATAACAAAATTGAAGGTCATATGCAGTTACTAGTTAATACTTAGTTATTAAATGGCACTAAATCTGGACGGAGGAAGGGGGGATTTCACTTTAGCATTTTTCAATAACTTTTAGTTTTTCTTTTGGACTTCAAATTCCTTATCCCAGTGGTTATCAGTGTCATAACAGCTGATGCATAAAATTCTATGTGGACACTTTTGACAAGACCTATAGAACTGAGTTTTCAGGGGGGTTAAAATACGATAGCCACCCCCTGCCAAGGCTGAAGCTATGAAACTATCAGATTCTGTCTTTTCTCAAAATTCTCAGATTTTGAGAATATGTTATCACGGAGAAGGCTGTCCTCTGATTAGGTTTCAAACAGATTCAACACAAAACTTGATCAGAAGATAGATGATCACTTATAAAACTTATGACTGAATGGCAGACTTTTGGTGTTTTATAATGATCAGTCTGAGTTTCATCCAAACCTGCATAAGCACTTGGTGAACCTTAGCAAACAGCTTGTCCACCCACTAAAGAATTATGATGCATATAGCAAACCTTCACATGTTTTGAAATGGATGCCTGTGGTCGTTACAAGAATGAGATTCTTGGTGAGATAGTTGCTTGACCAGTTCTGTGTTCATTGCCCAGCACCATCCCTCCTTATTGCTGGAATGTAGCCAAAGGTTCTTGTTGTTTTAATGATTTATTGTAGTGTTTTCAACCAACTGGGCTTCCATAATTTTTGTCTGACTCAGACTCCTGCTTGTCAAATACAAGATCACTGTGAAGAGTTTGGGGATTGCAAAAAGAAAACCATTCTGACTGAGGACACATGTTGTGTCTCTGTTATTGACTGGCGAAGAACAAGGAGGGTCAGGGTTTGGCTGCCCACGAGTTGTTCTGCTTCCAGTGGTCTGGATAGTGCCCTTATAGGTTATTTCCTTCCAGGAAGGAAGCTGACACCAGTTTACTGCTGGCATGCTGGTGTGCAGGCTGCCTGACACCTGGGAGAATTTACAGCTGGAAACAACCAATCCCTTACAGAGCCATACCCCCAGCTGCTCCTGGCAAACCCCAGCAGGTCAGTCTCTAAAACAACTGACTTGGAAGATAAGGATATTGTCTTGAAACTTGGATATAAAGAGCCATTTTGCTTCTTTTAAAAACAGAATAACATTTTATTTTTGGTCAAATGGACACATTCTAAAAATTAAAGGGGATACCCTCAACTACACTGTGATGCAATCATCAGACATGGGATTAACTGGGCTTCAGAAGACACAAATGGCTTTCATGGGGATATGAGGACTTACATCAACAGTGCGTTTTGCCCTGGGTGTGTGATCAAAGTTGGTAATTGTGCCAATATACTCTGGTAGAGTTTCATCTTTAACCCATCTCTTAGTTCTCTGAAGTTGACAATTTGTTTGAGTAGCTCGTAAACTGTGCCTAGTCAGTCTGGCAGTGAAATCTCAAAACCAAGATGGGATTTTACATAGAACTCTGGAAAAGGAGCTAATAAATCCTATTTAATTTCATAAGGAAAAAAGAGAGAGAAAAAATCAAACCCGCAAAAACAACCTAAAGCTTCCTGGATAACTATTAGAAATGGCAAACTCAACAAAAGTATATTATTTCTATTTTTTCCCTGCACGTGCTTTTGATCTAGAGGGTGAATGGAATTTAGTCCCTAGCATTTCTAAAACTTAATAATTTATAAATGCACTATTTGTCTAAAATGGATGGCATAATAAAAACAAGTGACAAAGTACTGGTTCTTTTTTAGATCAAATTCAGATTTTTCTTGCACGACCTACAATTTTCCTACTTTATTTTGTGGTCAGCAATGCCAGTTCTAATGCATTTTCAAATTATAAAAAGAGAAAAGAGCTGAGTTAAAATTAAACTCTGCTTTAAGCTATGGACTTCCAAATCTTTAAATTTTAGGATGATTTATAGATGCCTTTAATCCATTTCAAATTTAACAATATTGTCATAATAAATGGCAGATAATAAATAATTGCAGGGCATGTGTTTTTATTTTCCAAGTGTTGCAATTGTTACATCTCAAATACTGTCCCTGAAGTCCAGATAGCTGCTTTTCAGTCTCTTTACTGATTAATATCAGAACTGAAGATAAACAAAATATGCCCTTTTAACCTGTAGAGTTTGATTGGCATCAACTTAAACTAACATACTTCTACCCTAAGAAAACATAAACCCAGCTTTTTCCAGGGTAGAAGGAAAACTGCAGGGCTTTTTGGATAAGGTCATGTTCATTCTGCTTTCCTTCCTGATTTGTAACATCTTCCAAAAGCATGGAGAAATGGCAGTTTTGTTTTGCATTATTAAGGAATGGCATAGATTGACTCAGATTAAATTTAACCACAACTAAACATGACCGGCAGAAATAGGAACATTTAAGCTACTGCAGTGAAGGTACCTTCCACAGGGAGGATGCATGGCTTTATCTGCAGAGATTAATCATATGCAGAACAGTTGACTCATTTTCTGTCTCTTTTTTATTGCCTCAGATCAGGTAAGTGTTATATCAGACAACTGAAGAATCTGTTACCTGTCTTTTGAGGTTCAAGTAAGGCCTAATTCTGAAATTTATCACAAAAGTGTCAACGGCTTTTAAGAAAACAGACTTGAAACCTCAAGATTAAATTTCCTCTTAAATTTCTCTTGAAAGCAGCTTTGTAGTGGCAAAGTCCCTGCTGAAATCAGTGTCTGGCAGGGTAAGTCCTTCAGGTCTGTATCCCACTCTCATTTATATACATGAATTTAACTTTTTGCGGGGAAAGGCTTTTATTGAAAATTCTTTGTAAAACTGCCACAGATATGTTTATAGGATGTTGGACTCTTTTGCATAAGGAAATACTACGATTTAGCCATATGGAAAATATATTAGAATAAAATAAAAATATTACGAAAAATTTATAATACCTCTATAGCCATTGTGAACAATTCTGTAACATTTATTAGAGAATTAGGTAGCTTCTAGGGATTTCTGCAACTTACTTGTAAACAAAGGAAACAATATTCTTGCTACAGTACTGTGATTTTAGAAAAATTTCTGCACCCATCAATATGCAGCAAAATACAGTTCTTGGTCCAACTGATCACATCTCTCTAAGTTAAAACCCCTGATCCAATACCTCAGGAGGTACTTATTATCTAATCTAATTTCCAGCCACTCTTCAGTGGACCAAACTGGGGCCCAAGTGATGGCCAGCACAGAGGAGGAGAGCCTGTGTCACCTGGGTCTGTTCAGCTTCAGCTGCAGAAGCCCTAAGGCAGAAAAGTAAGTATTGTGTGACCTGTACTTTTTTCGGGCCCTAAGTACATGGAAACAAGGAAAACAAAGTCACAACAACTGAATCAAAATTACCATTAGGCTGTGTGGACAGAATTGGTGTGTGGTTCAGGAAAGTGACATTGATTTAGTGAGCTGGAGTGCTGTTGTCCTCTTTTTGAAGTAAAATAAGTTCTATTTTGTATTAATGTTATTGATTCAGTAAGTGATGTTGTGATATTTTATCCCATAAAACTACAAACTGTGATGGAAGTTTGCAATGTGGCTGAAAGCTGATTCAGTTCAAATAAGTATCATAAGCGTGTTTAAGCAGATGAACAAATGAGAAATCTGTATCAGGGGTGTAATATTTATAGTTTGTGTGCCCAGGAGCTCTAGTAAGCATGCACTGTTTGTTTGGACAAGTGCTACTGGATTTCAGAACTGGCCCCCAGGTCAGTGTCAACACTTCACAGCTGCAGATGGAAAATGTTTCGGGAATTTTCTACCAAGACTGCAAATCAGGTTTTCCCATGTTTGCCTGAGAGTTGATAGCTGTAACTCAGTAAAACAAAGATGTCACGCTGTCATGTTTTTCATGTTTTATACTTGAAATATAATAGCGATAACTTCCTAATATCTCTGGTACTGATTCTGCAATATAAAGTGCACCTGCTTATCCCTACAATCCATATGAAGTATCCCTAAACTCACAAGTCTATTAATAGAGTCAGAAGCAAAGTCTCAGTTTTTTTGTTATCATTTTCTCTATCCCTCTTTTGACAAGGTATAGAAGAGCAATATAGATATTAAAGATGTGCCTAGTGATTTGTGCATGGGATTTTCTTTGACTTTGTTTTATGGATTTTAGAAACTGAGATGAAAAGGAACTCTTAAGGGTATTTAAATAATAGGTGAATTGTATGCTGGTCTTTTTGTTGGATTCAGGCCTGTGACTTCTCTTTTTCATTATCTATATTCTTAATGTTTAAGACAAGCTAACAGGAATCATGGGGTAAAAAATGAGTTAACTAGGAGATACATGAACTATAATGGAAATAATTTAGAAAGTAAAAAACTTTTAAAATCTGAAAATTATCCATAAAGATATTTGAAATTAGTTTAGAGGATGGTATTTGAGATGATTAACGTAGGAATTAAAACAGAGGAAAATAGGAATTTGGGTTTGGTGAACTCAGTGGATGGTTTCCAGTCCTGAGTGGATTTCATGTGCAGGACATGGACCTTGGATTATTTCTCCAAGAAGTGGATGTGCACACCTATAAGGAGTGATAAAGTTATTTAGTTTGGACTAGAATGTGGGAAATTTGTCTCAAGTTTTGATTTCACTATGAACTTTCATTCTGGCCATGATCAAGGAATTCAAAGCAGATTTCTGGAGATACAGGAACATAACAGACAGCTCCTTTAAACACAACAGATACTCCTTTAAACTCTCCCCAAAACTCCCTAGGAAACTTCCTTGTTTCTCCACCCGCCTTTCACTACTCTTACCATCAGAAAGTTGCTTTTTTGCTTTTGCTTCTTCCTGAAGATGAATCTTTGTTTTCTGCATCTGAAGCCCTCTGCTCTGTGTACTCTGAGACATTCTGTTCCTGTCTTTGCACCAGCCTGTCACATACATACTTGATGACTTATATTCACTGTCATTTTTCTCAGGTCAAACAAGACTTTTGGCTCAGTCTGTGCTCCAGTTTTTTGGGGGGTTTTGTGTAACTCTGCTTTCTGTTATTGCACCCACTGAACTTGTTTATGACTCATACTATTTCTTTAGGGGGATTTAGGGAGAAGAAACATCTTTGCAGAACTCCCCGGTGTTTAAAATATGAATGGAACCATCCCTTCTTTATTCAATCACATCACTTATGGATTTTACTGGGGGAAATGGAATGTCCTTGGGGTGCTGTGTTGTACAGATCTATTACAAACCAGTTAACAGGGACATTTCATGTAATCTAATTTAGATTTACATAACCTTTCAAAATTGGGTTATTAAGGTCTAGGCATTGCAATGCATGTATGGAACAGAGTGCATCCCTGACTAAGGTACCAGAGTCACTTGGCCACGAAGGAGACTGCAACATTTCATCTCTTGCTGGTAGGATATCTGTGAATTTGTGTTGCTTCATTTGGAAGCACAATCTGTCTGTAACAAATTGTAAAGTGTAAAGAGTTTCAGGAAAGAGTTAATTCTTAGTAGAAATTATGCTTCCCAACTCCGTGATAGAAAGGATTAAGTAAGAACTTGCTAATTGGAGAACATGGAAGGACCTTGGATTTGCAGGCAGAGCAGGTGATAATGTAACTGGACCAACTAATTATGTGAAACCAGCAATTGACTGCCAGGTGTGAGAGATGCACAGCAGGGTGAAGAGAAGGGGTAGCTGGTGGGGAGCAAGCAAGGAGGAATTTTGCAGGCACTTTAAAGCACCGAGTGAGCAGATCTCTGATTTTAGCACTGTTCAGGACGGTTTGTGCGTGACGGGGAAGGACAAACAGGTAGTGAAAGAAGGTGGTGGTGTTTTTGCACATTTATTTTCAAGCATGACTCTGAGCTTCTGTGTTACATTTGATCATTGCCTAACATTGTGTGCTCTGTCAATACTCAGCAGCTGCCTGTACATTGGTATGAATGAACAAGAATTTTACTTTGTGGTATTAGTGAAATACACTTGATAAAACTGTGACAATTGTTTTCTACTGTAGAAAGGTCAGGTTTCATTCCAATTTAGGCTGCCTTTTGAACAAATCCTTGGTATCAGCTACAGCTTTAGATAGTATGGGGATTGGTGGGAACACTTTGTTATTCTCAAGTAGAGGCACTGAAGAGTAATTCAGTCATTACATACTTTAACACAAATTACAGCTTCCTGAGTAGCAACTATAAATAAGCCTGTGCTGCCATGTGCAGAACAGGCAGATGAGTGCCGTGCTCTCGCAGAGCAGCCCCGTAATTGAGAACCAGATGCTCCTAAGCTCCAGCCCTGATTCTGGTCTTCGTGTGAGTGCCTGAGTGATTGCCTGCATCAGTGAGTTGTAATTAATTAGTTAGTGCCTGGGAATGTGCAGAAGGTATAAAAGCACTACAGAAAGTATTTGAGGAGGTGTATTGTTGCTCTGCTTCCTTCCCATCAGAAGTAGGTAGCGTGACCTGTTGAAAAGTACCTAGGTAAATATATGTTTCACAAAAATAACCAAAAAGGTGTTAATATTTGTTCCATTTTCTTTTTAAGTGAAGTGTGAAAGTGAATTGTTAAAGCTTTCAGTATTATACTGTAATGAAATTATATCTTTTATTTATTTGATAGGTAGTTAATGGTGATGTGTTTAAAGTCACAACCATCAACTAATGTTTTATGTTGATCTCAGCTATTATTGTGGATGCACTCGTGGTGATATTTTTTTTCATATCACTGTAATTTTTATTAATAACAGGTATGCTACCATCTGTAGGTTATGATGGTGGTATTGTAGCAAGATAATGAAAATATAGTGCTTTCCTAGTGGCACAAAAAAAGTAAACTACACGTAACTATGTGTTTTAAATTAGCGATTCTGTATGTTAGGGAAAGGACTGATACAAGCATATTCACTTAACCACTAGTTATTTTTAGGTATGTTGTAGACATATCATATACTTCTAGAGATGTTAAAGACAGTAACTTCATCTTTTAATAGGGCTGTTTCTTGCATTCCTAGCAGTTATCAAAGCATTTAATGAGATATGATTATCATATGATTTAGGAAATGTGAATTAATTTTAGTATTATAACATTAATGTTTCTTGGTAGGCTATTAATCACTTGCCTGCTAGGTTTTTAAAATACAGATCTTTCAAACAGGAGATGTACAATTAGATGAATGTGGCTTCCATCTTCCTTTGGGCAAACAGACTACATCTGGTGACCAAAGTGTGACAGGACCTGAGAGAATGGCCTGAAGTTTTGTCAGGGTAGGCTTAGACTGGATATTTGAAAAATGTTCTTCACTCAGAGGGTGGTTGGGCCTTGGCTGCCCCGGGCAGTGGTCACAGCACCAAGACTGACAAAGTTCAAGAAGTGTTTGGATGATACTCTGAGGCTCGTGGTGTGACTCTTGGGGATGGTCCTGTGCAGGACTAAGAGTTGGACTTCATGATCCTTTTGGGACTCTTCCAGCTCAGCATGTTCTGTGACAATGCAGGGAGGTCTGGTGGCCAAATGTCCTGCATGTAAATATTACAAGTAATACATTTACTCATGTATTTACCTGAGTAAATAATGGAAAATGTAAATAACAACTAAAATAATAACTCAGTGGATAATGCACCTGCCTAACTACTAGATAACAGTTACATTACCTGCCTTCCAGCTCACAGCTGGGACTTGGTTACCCTGTGGTGTGAATTTTAAATGACAGCACTGTCTCCCGTATTCAGGCTCAGCTGCAGGAGCAATGAGCTTTGTGATGTGCATTAGGAGCTTGCCAAGGGTTTTGAAGACAGGGCAAGTTGATAAAGAAGTCTCAGTAGCTCACCAAGTCTGCTGTAATGCAAACAGAAACACACTGTCTGGGAATGGCATCCCCCCAAATGTGGTGATGAGGGATTGAGTTGCAGCTGCTAAAAGCTTTTCTGCCTCAAAAGAGAGCGAACAGGTGTTTGTTGTTCGTGTCCCAGGCCGGTGATGCAGGTGTGAGCAAAGCAAAGCCTTTCTGCTCCACTGCAGCAGTGTTTCTGTGATGTTTCCCTGTTATCCTAGTGGCATTTCCATTATGGATGTGTAACTGTGATTGCTTGGTTTCAGTCTGAAGTTTAACTTCTTGGAATGTGAGATAGGCAGGGGCTGGGTGCAGTCTGGCTTTGCTGGTGGTATGGAGGTAGCAAGAGAGAAGTCTTCCCTCTTTTTAGCAGTTGAGAATACTATATTAAAGACTTCAGTTCTTGGGGAGTAAACTATTTTCTAATATGTCAGATCTTTGCTGTACTAGGAAAATGACTATTGTAGGGGAGTCAGTTCTAAACCTGGGCCATCAAGAATGATTAAACCATCTTTATACAGTAAAGAGCTGTCTTTGAAAACGTAAGTGCCACCTGTCTATTTGCCAAGGCGCAGGAGTGGCTCTGCTTTTTTGGAAGTACTAGGGGGTTTGATTGCTTCCTCTTATTTAACCTTACCATAAGGTCACTTTTTTGGGGTTTTTTTTTTGGAAATTAGGTATGGGCTATAAAGTGGATCAGAGATTTCAGTTCCAATTTGTTACTTTGCACTACTGTCTTCTCCTTCTTCACTGGGGAATATTCTAAAGAAACACTTCAAATTGCTATAAAATGACAATGTGTCACAGAAAACCCACCCTGCTTTTCTGAGCACTAGTTTCTTTTGAAGAAGGCAGTTCTGAGAAGGGGTCTATAACCTTTAGATGATGTCACTACAAATGGGCTCTTTGTGCACATTCTTGATCTTTCTGCTAATTTTTGTCCATATAAATATGAATATAATGAAATATACTGCTGTACATTCAGATGGTAAGAGAATCCATAAATCTATACATTATGTTAAATCTTATTTGTACAACTTTTTATGTCTTGAAACTATTAAGGAAACAATGGCATATTCTTCCTTTTCCTTTAGTTTTGCAAAATATATTCTGTGTCTATGAAAAAGTCCATGTTTGGGGTATTTGGATTCATTGGTTGGAGTTGGTGGAGGGAGCTGGGGGATTGATAATGTTAGGGTCATAAGTTCTTGAATGCACAGGAGTAATTGTATGACATTGGAACACTTAATAGAAAATAATTCTGGATAGAAGACAGTGCTGCATTTTTAGAAAACTTAAATTAGAAGATTGCAATGCTACCAAGTCAAGTGTGTCTGACGCTTATATATTTTAAATCTATTGTGAGTTAAAAACCTGTGAATTCAGAAAAAAAGTAAGCTTACCATTTTCAGTCCTCATCATCTCTCATTTCTATTGTGTGGGCACAGTGTTTGTATGAGGTTTTGATTGGTTTTGTTTTTTTCCTACTGAATCTTATCCAGAATACTTGAATGTGTTAATGACTCATGGAGCACAGACTTTGTCCTTCAAACGAGTTCTCTCTTGTGGGCTGGTGGATTCCTAGCAGAGCACATCATCTTGATCCATTTGAAAATACTACTTTTCTTCTCTAAATCAAATCAGTTTTATAAAAACTACAGAACACTGACATTCACAGTTAAGACCAGAACACTAGTTGTGGGGTTTTTTTTCCAAGTTAAAACTCCACTCAATACTTTCTTAAAGCTGGAGGGGGGGTGGGAATTGGCATTTTCTATTTGATTATATTTTCTACTTGAGTCTGTTTTCTGAAATTATTTTAAACAAACTTTTCAGTAATATATGATTTTTTTTCCCTTTCTTTTTGTACCTGAATACTATTGTCCTCACTTGTGGGGGCTTTCTGTTAAATTCTTGTGATATCAGTCCTATGTCGGTTAATCTTCATATTGTCTGTAAGGATAAATGTTTCTCTATAACTCTTGCATGCATGTCTCCCTTTAAAATACAAAATGAGATCTATCTGCAGATTAACTGATACCCTTTCTCAGACAAATGACAAAAGAATCCTGAAGTATATTAGTAATGTGATGGCAGTATTACTTCAAGCACAATTACCTTGTCTTAAATTGAAGATGAGCAGAATTGCAGAATTCTCTCTAGCAATAAAGACCACACCTTCTAGTGGAATTAGGAAGAAATTAAAGGAATGTTTGTGCAAATGTGTTCTTGTAGGTCTTTGTGTTTTTTCACCCTGGCTGAAGGCATGTGGAAATAGACTGACAAATGGAGTGATTTTTTTTTTTTTTTTTTGTAAGTGTTATTCTACAGTTTCAACTCTTTGTGGCTGTGGTAGTTTGGTCTGTGTTAGGGACGTGTTACCACAATTATCTCTGGCAGCCTGCTAATGAGTCAAAACCAAATCTTGAGGCGTGAGACAAGAGGCGTCAAATCCGGTTACCACACTTTATTTGTGTATCAGTTTTTTTGGCTTGGATGTGTTCAAGATGGATGTCAGCACATCCACCAAGCTGCCTCTGGGAAGTCAGTTTTTCATAGACTTAGTACAAGCTATTGTAACAAATGGCCAACAATGGATTGACTAAAATGCAAGTTATAAAGCTCTGTCAGACTCAGTGGGTCAAAACTTAAATATGGGACATATATGTGAAGCCAAAGTTGTTGTGTGCTAAATAATTTGTATTTACACTTAGTGTTTGTGCCAATCTGCAACATAGAGTGTGGGTGTGCTTGGGTTTTATGTTAGAATTTTATTGCTCTTCATATCAGCAAATAGAAATTCTAATGGAACATAATGAGAAGTTAATCTACAATAATACGTGGAGTTCAAACACAGTTTAAAAATATTATCTGAACTACAAAAATGTAGTTCAGACCCACCCTTTGTGTAAGGGTGAGTCTCTAGAACTAATCCAGGAATTTCCCCAACAGTAATCTTATCCACAGGCTCAGTAACTTTCTAACGTCTGTGTCACACTATTTTTCTTTCCTAAATCTGAAACTCTGCAGGATCTGGTTGATATTGCCTATCTTGAGGCAAAAAACTGATGATCAACCATTATGTGAGGTCCGGAGTCCTCCAATATGCAGAGAATCCAGAATCTCCTGCTTTGCTTTGCTGTTGGAGGTGACTGGCTCTCAGTGTGCAGTAAACTGGGAGCAACAGATCACACAGGTTGGGCTCTGATTTTGGACCTGGTTGATGTTTGCTGCTTTAAAAACCTGCCACAGCTGGGGTTAAGCATTTGTGCCAGGGACTGCAACTGGAAGTGGTGAGAGGGATGTCTTTTCATGTAACAATGGTATTTTGGGCTGTATGATGATCATTAGGGAAATTTTTGTTAGAGAAGGACCTTAAAGAGCTTGAGAAGCATTTTCACTGCATGATCTGAATCCTAATATACAGATACAGTGACTAGTTAAGCAGACTTCTGCTGTGGAATTGTTAAGTACTACTTATAAGTTCAAAAAAAATGTTTTGTTCAATTAACTGCTCACGTTCAGCATAAAGAACTCCTTTGACTCAAATTCGCTCTATCAGAAAAACTACTGATGGGGAGGAGAGGTTAAAAAATAATTATCATTTTAAATACTGTAAGGTGTAAGAGCAGATACCTGTCACTTGAATTGGAGAAGACAGTGTGCTGCTTCTGCCCTCTTCTCATCAGTACAGCCTCGAATATTAACAGCTCATTTTTTGGCAGTGGTAAGATTTGGGAGGAAGGTGGAGGGATCACTGAGGAAAAACCTCCATTTGGCATCATTTGTAAAAAACACTGGGAGGTGTTTGCTGTATTGGGTGAACTCATTCTGAGACCACAAGTCTGCATGTGCAGAACTTGGTGCAAAGTTAGGGTTAGGTGCAGAACCTGAATACCAAAGGGTTTTTCTCCCCAGGCTTTCATCTTTCATCTTCTTCCCCATTTACTGTGGGTACAGCCTTTGGAGCTGCCAGAAATAGTTGAAGAAATGCTAATAACTCTGAAAAATGATACACATGAAAACAACAGGGACCACTTTCTGTGAGAAAGGTGGGTTTTGAACCGCATTAAGAAAAAAACACTTAAAGAATGCAGGGAATGGGAAAACTATCAGAGAGAGGAGTTGTGACATCTGAGAGTCCTCTAATGGCCACTGCAAGAATTCCTTTTGAGCCTTGAATCTCTGCACCAGAAGAAAGCTGCTGAAGGTTTTTTCTGTTTTGTTTTGGGTGGTCTTTGGACAGAAGGGGAAGCTGTTTTACCTGGTATCCCATCTGATTACCTGTTGTACTCCTTTAATACTTAAACAGAAGGAAAGGACTTCACAAGTTAAAAAATATAAAATTTAAATGTACTTAGATTGGAGATGCAATTGTCTACCCAATAGTTTGAAAAAGCTCCAGGGGCTTGATCCAAAAATCCATTCAGTTTAAGGGAAGTCTTTAATGGGCTCTGGATTATGCTTTAAAAGAGGAGACCTACCTTAGTCTGCCTATTCCCTCTTCCTCTCAATTTCCTGATTTGGAAAACTTAGCACTTTGCCCCACCATTTGAAGAGTGAATTCCTTTATAATAAAACACTGGAGGGACCATAAAGATTTAGGTGAATTAAGAGGTGTTGTATTCATAAAGTTATTTCCAGTAGCCAACGCCTGGGTGGTCGTCTTCTGTTCTGTAAAAGTAAACTTCTGCTTAATGCCACCATGTTCTCACACTTGTAGATGGAAGATTGGACAACAAATGAAGGTATTTGTTGGTTTTACATCTACTCGTTGTCTTTGTAGAAATTCTTTTCTCTTGGAAACTTTGATTTTTTTTTTTTTTTATTTTTTTTTATTTTTCCTGCAGTCAGATGTTGCCAACCACTTTAGGCTATTGGCATCAGGCTTTTAATCTGGTATACATTTTTTTCTTAAGAAAGCTTTTTATAGTTTTGGAATTATTTTGTCTTTTGATGAATAATAGCATTGTCTGAGGACAAATACATCTGGCTTTGTATCCCCCCATGTGTTTGAATGGAAGACTGTGAAGAAACACTGATTTATAGGCTGAGAGACTGGGAGCGCATCTACTGTATCTTATATAATTAAACAGGAGGTACATTCCTGTCTTCTCAAACATGAAAGACTGATTCATTTTCAAAGTGTGGCCTTCTGTGTCTTCATTGCAATTGGTACCCTTTGTCTGATGTTGTGTGACCAGTAGATTCTCCTCCCATTTGATATGAAATTTTGATATACTGAGCATGTTTGCAAGGGAACCCTGACAAAATCCTGTGGGTCAGCATTAAAAACAGGAGTGCATGCTCAAGAAGTCTTGCTCCATCTTTTTAAGAGGTGGGCATTGTAATTCTGACATGGAGAATGAATATTCTATATTTACATGATTTGTTTTGGCTGGATCCAAATTCAAGATAAGATAGAACAATCCTAATTGTCATAGCACCGTTCTACATATTCCTAGAAATGCATGTCTTTTTATCCTAAGGTCTAGTCTTTGAACTTTTGGGTGGGTTTTGTTGGGTTTTGTTAGGTTTTGGGGATTTTTTTTTCTCGTTTGTTTTGGGGTGTTGTTTGCTTTAAATTAGATTATATGATTTCAGGTAAATAAACAAAAAAATTCCTGAATGCTTTTGTTGCTAGTGATAACATTGAGTCAGTACTATTGTCAAACAGTGGTACCCCTCTGACTGGAGGTTCCTGTTGCTAAAATACACGTCAGTTCTCTCCTGTCATGGAAGATTCTGCTTCTGGAGTCACTAAGACACGTTAGATTTGTTTGTGTTTGTTTTGTTTGCTTTCATAAAGCAGTTTGGAGTTGTAAACCCAAGTGTAATCAATGTTGCATGACTTTCCTTTGAATGGCATAATTACATTCAGATGCCAAGTGTGAAGTGCTTTGACAGTCTCACAGCAACTTTCATTCAGAGCTTTGAAGCAAAAGAAAGAAATGAAAAATCAACTATTGTCTTTTGGTGAGAATAATAACATTTGAGACTCCATCACGCTTATCCACCAAATTCTGTGTGGAATGCTGTTTATATGCAATGGGCTGTTTACAGTCAGCCATTTAAAATAACAGCCCTTGAGCCCATTCCCTGATGCACGCTGCTGTACCTGGAGAGCTTGCCAGATACCATCAGCAAAATGGACCATAAAAGCAATCCAAACCCTACATTCTTAGTGGAATTTATCTGATAAATACCTTGCTAAATCCTAAGTGTTTCATTCATCTTTTTAAAATGTGGTACACTGATCTGCTTATCTGTTTAGCCTCACTGGCAGCATTCTCTCTAGAGGTTAAAACATATAAAGCAAGACACATCTATTCACTTTAACAGAGTTATCTCAGGAAGAATGAGAGCTAAAAAATCATTAATTATACATGATCTTACTGGGGAAGGTCTCATGATGAAGATATACGTATGACTCACTCGGTGTCGGTAAACTCTATTTCAAATACAGTTTTTCACGTTTGACCATTTTCAGTGTCAGGTAAAAACTTGTCAGCAAAAGAGCCTGTGTATCTAGAAAGCATAATTTGTAATAGATATAAAACCAATCCCTTTTACCTCCTTCTGCCGTCTGTAACATGCAATAATGGAAATATGATAGATGAATAGTGCTGTACTTTTGTCATAGGACTAGAAGCTGAGAACTTTTTTTTGACATTAAACTGTACAAGATAGAAATTGTTTAATATAAAAATTCTGCTTAAGGACACTACTATGTGATTTCAAATTATATTTTCATCCCACTTCAGAAGAAAATCACAACAATTCTAAGTTTTTTCTTGAAGACATTGGAGAAAAATTTTTTAAGCAAATCAGTATTTCAGTCAAAATCAAAATATTTCTATGTCAAGTGCAAAGTAAATCCTAGTGTCTTACTAGAGATATCCAAATGTTCAATATTGATGTGTTTCTGATGAAAAGAAGCTGCATTTCTGTGAAGTGTATTTGAAGCCAGAAGAGGTTTCATCTTCCTTTTTTCCTCACCTTATATTTCACCTTATATCCTTGATTCTTTCTTATGTAGATGTCCACCTTCTGTTTCTTCATAATTTCAAACACCTCTGCCTTTTCTTTGATGTGTTTTTTTCCTATCTATAAGATTTTTCTCACAAACTTAATTAAACAGACCTCTGTCTTCAAACTGAATGACTGGGAGATACCAGGAGCTAAAGTAATAGAAGCATAATAAAATAGAGGCAGAGTTTTTGACTGTGTTTGAAAGTGGAAGAGCAGCCATGTACTCCATAGATCTGAACAGCAGGGTAAATTTTCACTTCTACCTCTATCCAATTTTAATTAATACATTCCATTATAAATGGTAAGATGAAGGCCTCCTTTTGCTTCTGTTCAAGACCAGTAATAACTACCAAAACACCGAGAACAAGGTGAGCAACTTTGTAAATTCCCTTTCTCTGCAACTATGTGGATGCTGGATCCCTTAAAGCTTGGGAAACGTAAAGATATCATCTATTAATAAATGTAGCTCTGAGAGTTTCCTTTCACAAGGTGAGCAGAGGGTGGTATGTTTTGTGTTCCATTCAAGGTATCTTTTAGGTTACTTACCTGGAAATGTTCGTCTATGTGAACATGAAGCTGTGAATCATTTGTAGGGTGGAAATTATTAATTTTGCCCAAGAACACAAACAGCTGCCATCACTTCATAAGCCAATTCTGGCAGTAGCTCCACCACTGGATAGATAGATCAATATATATTGTCTGTTCCTGACTGTTTATAGGAGGAGTTAGATCTTTTTGGTTTACACTAAAAACACAGAGGTGACAGGTTGTATCTGGTTTGCAGACTAGACTCTTCTTCAAATACATTTTGCTCTTCAACAGCAGTACTGGAGAGTGTGAATTTCTTGTGGTCAACTCTGTCTGCTAAACTTACATCAACCTGAGCAGAGGAAGTGGTTTCCAAGTAGAATTGCAGGTATGCAATCTGCCATTTCTGGTGAATATTTTATCAGGGCAAATGCTTCCTGTGCAAAGTGGAAAATTGTTGATAGAATGGAAAAGGTAAAAGAAATACTCTGAAACAGCTGATGGGCTATGGTATGGCACTAAGGCTCCCAATCTCCACTCAAAGTGTTGAACCTTTCCATTTGCAAGGGAGTGACGTAAATTTGGGGTAATGAATTTTTGAAGCTGACTTTTGTACTTTTTCTGGGGAAAATTCTCCAGGGGACTTAGCTTCCCTCTCATGTAGAATGTGAATCATATGGAAAATGTACCAGAACTGTGTGGGAGTGGTTCCTTCCTGCCCAGCTATGATGCTGAGAATGAACCCTTTCCTTTGGGACCACGTGCTAGATCTGGATTCTGAGTGACTATCTTTTGTACATATGTGAATCTCCAAAAGGGTTCATTTATAAAAGGAGTAGAATATCTGATCTAAGATCAGTCATGCAGATCTAAGGGAAGTATTTTGCCTTGAGTGTGAATTAGTCTCAAAGACAAAATTCACAGCAGCCTACTTGCTAATGAGTTACAAAGTCTTTATTTTTAAACGTATTAAGCCTGCTTAAGTTCCCACAAGGAACTCATTATGCTCTGCACTTGGAAGAAAATGGAGAAAATGTAAGTGGTACTTTGGAGGGTGGGGAGTCTGGTTCCAATACAGATGGAGTTGGTGCAATTTTATACATGTAACGTAACTAAAGGTACTCATAAACAGAGCATGTATTGTAGGTAGCTGCATGCTCTAAACATTATATGTGATATAATACATATTTATGAATGTGAATATAATTAAAAGCTGGTGCTTTAAGTGTCAATCAGAACAATTTATACACAGATCACTAGAGGAAATGCTTTTCTTAAAATAGCAGAGTATGTGCAGTGAGGACCTGTGGCTGTAGATTATATGACTTCCCATTTCTTCATTTAGTGCTTCCTTTTATGACTGGAGACCTGGAAAGTCCAAGAGAAGACATTAAGAAAATATTTATCTAATTTAGTGCTTTTAAAGTCTTGAATGTGTGTGTGATTTTTCAGGTTTTTCTTTATTTCTTTTCTGTTTCCTTATGTGAATTGCAAAACAACAGAGGCATGATTAGTTGAATTTTGTGGACATGTTCACAAACTTTTGAAATAACTTAAAAACCTGCACATTTTCCAGTATCAGTAGAAGTTTCAGAGAATGTCTGGGCATACTAGGTTTGCTGAAAATGCTCTGGAAAATTATAATTTTGATCTGATGGTGTTCTAGCAGTTATTTCAAGGAGATTTAGAGCCCTAGTCAATGAGCTGGCTCGTTATCCTCAAAGCCCACATCACATGCCTTTGGGATATTAGGGTCTCAATGGGAAGATGTGTGGACTGGAAGACTCTTGAAGCTTGATGTGGACAACGTGCCCAGCTTAGTTAGTAAACCACACTTCTGAGGGGGAAGGATGCTAACTCACCATAATTTTGGGAAATACATTCCCTAAATCAGAGGCTGGGGAACATGTGCAACAGGTACCTGTATGAGGCCATCACAGAAAGCATTTGTCTGGTTATGAGGGAAGAGGGAATTCATCTCACACATCTAAAATCATCTTGAATTTCATTTCAGCTTTGTAGCTCACCTTTAACAGAAAGCAGAACATGAGCAGCTGTCCAGTGAGTGATTCTGTGCCAGCTGATGTGAAATGTGAAGTCTTTTATGTAACTAAATGCGGTGATTTAAAACATCTGCCCATATCTCTGTTTTTTCTATTTGACTATTGTTCCATGGTGGAAACTTCTTAACTTGATGGAGACTTTTTGTCACATAGTCTCCTATTTCCAGAGTTATCTTTTCCTTCATATTTAGAAGTAACTATGTCTTTTCTTGTGAGTGGTAGTTTATATCTCTGATAATTTTGGGAATGTATTCTTATAGAGTATAAGACTCTTTTTCCCCATTGTGGCTGTTGAAAACTTCTTGTATTTGTGTTTTAGGTTATTTTGGTTATTTTTTTTCTACGGGACAAAGAAGTATTATAAGCCATATTGCACTGAGAGAGATGAATATAAATAGAGCAATAGATTTACCTGTAAAGGCAGAGTGGTTTACAAGTATAATTTTGGGGCTTTTCTCTGTGATTTTTTTCCCTCCTTCTATGAATAACTGCAATTCTGAGCCATTTTTGCTGTTAAAAGAAAAAATATTGCTAATCTAGCTGTAGGATACATTGGTGTGACTGTGCAGATCTGCTGGCTGTACTAGCTGAGGGTCTGATCCTTTTTGTTTGCTCAGTCAAAGAATGAGGGGTAATGCCAGAAGTTTGTGGAAACTCTTCATTCACACTCAAGATGCAGAAGTTCGTGTTAACTTCTGCCCATAGGGACAGTCTAGAAAATTAATCTAGGCATAGGTGCCAGTAAATTCAACTAATGTACTAAGAATTTTTATATATTGAGGGTTTGCAGCTTTTTTGATGAACACTTGTGTGAATTTCATTTTGACCACAAACAAGTGTTATTCAGATTTTGTGCTGGTGCACCACTTAAGCCAACCCAAGGTCTCTTCTTGGGTATATTGGGAACTAATGTAGGGATCTCTTGCAAGATGTCTAAACACAAGCGTTCCCTCTGTCGAATGCTGCTACTAAAGAATAAGTTTTTCAATTGGCTTAATGCTAACCTTTATCATGTCCAGATTTGCTGTTGCTCATAGTAAAAACTGCACCACCTTAAGTTGTTTTTTTGTTTGTTTTCAGGGCAATAGAAACTTTGAATCAATCTTGCACAAAAATGCTTTGAGATGGTTCATTCTTGAAAATTATTCAAATTGGCAAACTGAAAGAAAAAGGAAATCAGTCAATTTTGGGATATATTACTATTTTAATTTTAGGGAGCTATTTTTGAAATGTCTTTAGGTTTGGTTTGTTAGAAGCTATCCATTTGCAATTGATATCTAATTATTTTTTAGGACCATTGAGTTATGAAAATATATGGTTAATCAGACAGTTGCATTATTAATGGATAATGACTAAAATTATAGCAAGTAACTGTGTAATTATTTATGGCTTATAATCTTTAGAGGGTTATAGGTCTTTAACTACCCAGTAAAACTATAGAGAATTTACAGATCACTGTTTTATTGGTATTATAACTTAACTACTTCTTTGAAGTTTCATTGCTGGCTGTTAAGGCTTTTCAAGAATGACAAGATCTATTGTACCTTTGGCTATTACTTTCAAGAAATCTGTGAGGTGAAAGCAATATAAACATGTATTTAGGTAACAGATTGAGAAATTGAAGTAACCCAGAAAAATGGTAACCGAGTTGTGGAATAATGATTAATGATCAAAATAATTTTTATTGTAATAACAGATTGACAGAAAACATCTCTATTGTGTCAGAAAATATCCTCTGTCTGTTGGCAGTCACAGAAGCATGGAAACAGAAAGGTGGGAAAAAATTACTCCTGGACACTTCAAATAGGAGTGAAAAGTCTAGTGTATGCCTAAATGCAATCATGTTGTGTGAGATAATTCCCTTGATTCTACTGGTTATTCAGAATTCAGGAATCTCCAAATATATGAATACTGTGCTGTTACTAACTTGGGAGTAAATGTATTTTATAGTTTTCTTCCTAGTATCACTATGATACTAGCGATAGTGAGGAAAAATGCATGCTGAGAATTAAACTTCTTCCAGTCCTAAGTACAGGTTCTGTGTTCAATTTACCACCAAATGGGTGTAAATTATTGAAATCTTTGTGGCCACAGGGCCGTGAGCAGCATAAACAGGAAAAGACTTGCATTTAAGTAGTGGGCACAGCCACTAATAGTCCCAATTAGGATTTGAGTAATTAGGACTACTCTCATAACTGGTTAGACATGTTCTTGCACATCTTGTTGGGTTGGATTCGTTGTCCTAAAAACGCGCAAATTCAAATTTAGTCCCTGGACTCCTTTGTTAAGCAGAGGCAGCTGGTGCTGTGCAGGGCTTTGGGCTGAGCAGGCAGAGAGCCCCAGGGCTGGATGGCCCTGACTGTTGTGTTATGGGGCTGGAGGAGCTTCGGCTGCCCAGTGATGAAATGGAGGTAGAGATCCTTGAGCTGAAATGGGAAAAAACCACCTATATCTTCAAAGTACTCTGAGAAATGTTTTTCCATTCTCCCAATGGTCCTAAATCCAGCTCTAACGTGTTTTGTTAAAGGACTGTTTTCTCTCAAAAGGTCCTAGGATTTTATGATTTGTTCAGTTCAAAGTGTCTTATAAAATTAACTCTGTTCTGTCTGAGAACAAAAATTATGAATATGAAGCCGTCCATAAAACATGGTTTTCAGCTTAGAACAACAGCACAAAAATTTACTTGAGATAATTGTGTGGACTGTCTTCTTCAATTACTTTCAATAAAACTGAATATTTGCAGCTCATGTTATACCAACACAGTCCCAACCTGCTGGGCCAGATTTGGTTTTGAGTAGCCCATAAAATGGTCTGTGCCTTCTTTTAATACTATTTTTTTCCAATACCATTCCTGTAGCTTTTAACCTCTAGCTCAGAAAACAGCCAACAACAGATATATGTAACTTTTCTAAGTACTAAACCACACATTTCATCTGAGCTCATCAAGTAAGTACAATATTTATGTGAGTTTGCAACAAATTCCATGTGTTAAGTCTTTCATTGACAGAAAATCCTCTGTTTGCTGAAGCCAATAGCATGTGCCAAAGCTTTGTGGTATGTTAGATGTGCAGATTGTTTCACTGCATCAGGAGTTTGCTGTTGTGTCCATTTGCCAGGTGGAGGCATAGTTTCGTTAATGGATAATATTGAAGGAAAGGGGTGGGAAACTTATGGTACTCCAAGGCTTTGATCTTTTTTGTTAATGAGCTGGTTTACACCTCAGCTATTAAACAGTTGGAGACTTTTTTTTTCTTGTAAAGGCTGTAGCTAATATGAAAACAACCTAAATTTGGAATAATACAAGCAAAGCCAAGTAATATTTTTCCACCTTCAAGTAATAGATTCTATTGCCCCATAAACTGAAATTATTCTTGTTGCTCATTTCTTTCCTCTTACCTCTTCCTGCCATTCCATTCTTTTTCTTCCTCTTAATATCCTTGGAATATGGAAAACATTTGGATTTAGTAGAATGGCTTTTGTTCTCAGCTTTAAAATGCAAATTCTCTCTCTGCCACCCGTGTTCTAACTGGATCAATTTGTGGTTTTATTCTTTTCTGCACGCACACACACACGTGCACGGAGAAATCCTGCCTATTTCCCTTATTTTGGTGGGCTGCTGACGTTGCAAGAGTAATCTCAGATTACTGAATACAATTCCTGTATCCTTACTGGATTCTCTGGATTAACCATTGTGTTGTAGGTTGAGGGAAATAAGCCCAGGTTCTGCTCTTACTGACCCAGGGCAAAGAGGAGAGTCAGGGAAATGACACCTCCTTAACTCTGTTATCTTTTCTTCCTTTCATGAACTCATTGAAGGATGATGACATCTACTAGGGAAACATTATGCCTCATTTTGTGTAAGCTTTTTCCTGAGTAATTTGACCACTGTTTTTTGTTTCTATAAAAAAATGGAAATTTGTCAAAAGTAGGATGTTTAGCAGAGGATGCTGTTGATGACAATGTGTGTTACCTGCTCATCCATGTGGCATTTTGTCAGGTTGTTTTATTTACTCGAGGACAATGTTCACTCTGTATTTTTGGTAGGTAAAAGTTTCCACAGTTTATTTTAATCTTGGAACCCCAGGTCTGGAGGGGAGAGACTTGAAGCTCTGGCTGTGTCATCTTTCTGGTGCACATCCAGGATCTCTGAACAGCTGCATGTGTGAGGCTGGTTCAATGACCCCAGAGCTGCCTTAGGTTTTGCTGACCAGAATAAATAAATAACATTGCCTATGAAATAAAATTAGAATTAGGTCTCCTCTATCGCAGTTATAGGTGGAGCTGATGTGTATTTAAGTTTTTATGGGGTTAAGGGACAAGAATTTGTTGGTTTGTTTTTTTTATTTTTTACAAGTGAAGTTCAGTATAACCTGGGAACAAAGCATCACTGATGCTGCATTTAATACAGGTAAAGTGGCTAAATCACAAGCATGTTATGCAAAAATTTAGCTTTGTCCCAGCTCACCATATAATTGCTGAGATTAAGAGTTCAGTTAACCTTAGGTGTTTTCCCAGGGCCTGCTGCCTCAGAAGGGCTTTTTATGCATTGACAGTGAAGGGAGCCTTGGGCATGCCAGTGCCAAATGTAACTTAAATCAGGTGGTTCTGGTTCATCTATCTCTAAAAAACTAGAAGCAGAGAACAATCAATGTCAAATGTTTGGGAAAGGAGTTTACATCCATGCTGCCAAAGCTCTGTTGGCAAAGATGATTTCTCTCTACAGCAGTGTATAAAAAATTAGTTCATGCTTGCCTGGCTGTATTCAGTGAACAGAGTAGGTGTGGGGAAAAAAAATGAAATATTGGAGAGTGTAAATTAACAATCCAAATACTGCTTTTCAATTATCAACACAAAATTAGACAGCAAACATCAGAGGAGGCATTCATAGGCATCAGTATTTTTCCTTTCATTTTCCTGAAGTCCAATTTAGTGTGGATATGTTTAGTATTGTACTACTTATATCATTTTCTTCCCTTTCCAGTGTGATTTTTAAAATGTGGAGAATTTTTTACACACTAAACTAAAATCTATTAATTACTGAAGCATTTTAATAATCTTGCTCTTATGTCAGTGATGTCAATAAGGCTTCAAGTTGAAACAGTCAAATGGATGTTTCTTAAAAAAAAAAGGAAGAAAAAGAGTGCACAGAACTCTTGTGATCCTCATTCTTAATGTATGTTTTAAGTTTGGCAAACAAAATTTATTAGTATAGGTATCTCTATATTAAAATATAATATCCTGCACAACAAACAGGATTCATACTACATCTAACAGTTTTACTTCTCCCTTTCTGTGGTTCCCAAGTTTGTTTTTGCTCAGCAGCTAGGTCTGCTTAATCAAGACTGCAATTTTCAGTTTGTTGTTTTGATGGCCAAGTGTATGTTCTTTATGTTTTGGGGGAAAAATGTCCAACTTTGGAAGTTGAACATGGAGAGATTTTAGTTGCAAGCACTTAAGAGGAAAGAAAATAAAATAACTTGCATCCACTGATGAAGATGGTCTTTTAATAAGATCAGTACATCAGCAATAAAATGAAAAAGGTATTAAGAAGATGTGGCAATGTGAGACAGAAGGAAAGGTAATTACTTGTCATTCATGTGCTTTAATTCCTTGCAAATCTCTTCGCTGTCAGCTCTTGCAGCCATAGTGTAATGTGGCCATTGAAAGAGATGTATGGTGTCCTTAATGAACCTTTGGAGCTCTGCCTGACCTGGGCAGGAAAAACTAGAGGTATGGAGACTTCTAGGAGGTTAGCAACCATATACTGCCATGAAATGCCACTTAAAACAGCAAGTTAAGCAAACAGCAAAGAAATGCAGGGTATGTTTTGCGGGTGTGTTTGTAAAGTTCTGACAGCTTTCTCTACTTAAAAGGGTGACTGGTCCAGATATGAAGGTCTGAGGCCAGTGAAGAGGAGCCCTGGGCCCCTGGGCCCCCAGAGCTCTCTTGTCAACATCATGGTTGTGATGCCATTCTGCTTTCTTCCTGCTCCTTCCTCAGGCAGAGACAGTTAAACCAGAACCAGCAACATTGTGTCTCACAGAAATCTTGGGTCTGTTATTTCTTTTTACATTATAAATAAGTAACCTCATATTACACTTATATAGGAACCTCATGCTGCACAACATAGAACTAAAGAATCTAATTCCTCTGAGTTGTCTCTCCTCCTACAGCAGACCTGGAAGGGCAAAGGGTGCTCAGACCCCTTCAGCATTTGTTCTTCACCTTTCACCGCTCATTCTCTGAATTTTTTTGTTCTACCCTCTCTTTTTCCCATCTCCTGGCACTTCGGGGAGCAGATTCAAAACCTTCACAACACAGTTGCCACTATTAGAGACTTCATATTTTCAACACCCTGTCAGCATAATCTTAATAGCTTGATGCTTATAACATGGCTGTAGAAGTGCTGTAAGTGGTATCACCCAAAAGAGCTCTCTGTGTATGTGAAACAAAAGAAAAAACTTCTCTATTCTTCAGACCAAAACTAGTATTTACATTTGCAGCCTAACTAGCCTAAATGATCTCTTGGTATTCGTTGTATAAGCATTGTAAATATTACCAAGCTTGGGAGCACAGAAGAATGGTATATGGTAGAGGTGACCAGACTGGATTGCAAACCTTTTGTTTGGCTGTCAAACCACCTGAATGAAGATGGCTTAGTGTCAAGCATCCTATTACTTCGTGCTTAGGCTTGTTTAATTTGTTCCCTGGGTGAAGCTGGCAAGAGTCACTGCAACATGAATGATCTTGCACCTGGAATCCTGAGCTTTTGCCCAGGAAATCTGCACAAAACCTCTGTTACTAAAATGGCTTGCATCCTGCTTGGTTCATGCTAATATCAATATAATTAATATTGATCACAGATCAAGCTTCTGTGTTCAAAGCAAGGTAACTGTAATTATGGTTGAAATCCTCCTCTGTACTTTAATCTATAATATTTGACTTTGAAGTTATAGTGTTTCTCTGGGTGCCATTTTCACATCTAAATATATTATCATGTAAAGCCCACTAAGCTTTTTTGTGCCCATTTATTGCACTTAAGAATTGATTCCTCCCCTCAAGCATTTCCTTATTTTTCAAATGTGTGCCTTTGTAGACTTTACTAGACGTGTTACCACATTAATCACTATAAATTCCAATGTGTGCTTAAGGTCTTTAATGTTTGGTCCCAAGAGGCTTCACATATAATACTTGAGTTAGGAACTCAACATTCTGACAAATGTGCAGAATAAAGACCTTCTGTAGAACTCAAAACATTTTGCAAAGTGGTTTGTCCTTTGCAAGCGCTGCTCTGCCTCACATTCCTCTATTTGTAGCAGTGCTTTTGACTCTTTCTTGGTAAATTGGGTCTCCACACTATGTAATTAATTTGAACATTCATCTATGCCTGACTGAAAACTTTTGATGGTTTCGTTTTTTAATAAATAAACTTGATTGTCCTAAACTCCAAAGCAAAAACCAAATAATAAAAAAAAAAGTATGTGAAGATCTGAGCTGCATTTGTCTCCAGTGAGATCCATGCATTATAGTGCTCTGCTTAAGAAAGAGAGCAGGATATATCAATCAGAAATGCAGATACTGATTTGCAGGATATTTAATTAGAGACCTGTTTTAGAGAGGAGAAATGAAGTGAGCATTCAGCTGACCATAGTGTGTTCCTTGAGAATTCATTACTTGCTGTGTTGGAAAACTAACTGGTCAAGGAAATGTACAGTACCTGTCAGGGTTGCTATTTCAGAAAAAAACCTTCTCCTCCATCAGCACCGCTGTTTAGATAAACTGATCACTCCTTTAATCGATTCTGAGTGGTGAAAAGTTGCCATGGATACAAGATCCTGCAGCAATCAAAACAGAAAGTAAGTTTAGAATTGGAAGTGACAGATTTATTCATCACATACTTAACAAGCCTTTGAAGGGAAAGAGAGAGTTTGTCGGAGTCCTTAGGCTGTGTATAAAAAGATTGTGGAGAAATACTCAGAGAATTGCCAATAGGCACTTCAGTTGGAGAGTACTGGCTAATATTTGCATTAGAACCATTGCACAGATGTGTTTGCTTGAAACTTTTGCTCTGGATAACAAAACCATTGAAGTCTGCAAGCCTCTTGTCATTTATCTTCAGTCTCAGCAATAAATAGTCAGCTGAAAATTGCTGTCTTGTCAGTGGAGGGTTTCAAACTGTTCCAGGCTCAACTTAGGAAGCAATGAATGCAGGGCAACCACTTCTGAAATCAAATCTTTGGATCCTTCTTTCATTCTAAACAAATTTCAGAAAGTGAGTTTTCAGTGTCCGCTACTAAAAATTGCTTGAATCCTTCAGAAGCATTTCTGGGATTTCAGTGGGATCCTGCTGAGCTGCCTTCTGCTGTACTTTTTTATAGTTGTCTGAGTTTAGTAAATTTTTCAGATGGGTGTTGTAGGGATGTCATTCATTTGCTGGTGATGCCACATAGTATTTTGGTACACAAGATTCAGTCCTTCTCAGAAACTTTCACTCACTAGTATGTGTGAGATGGGAAACAAAACAACAACAGAAAACTACTTTAGCTGTGAAAGGTCAGAGAAGACAAAACAAATTAAAATAACCATTAGAAACAACAGGAGGAAAGTGTTGCAGTCATCTCATTCTCTTGGGTAAGCTCCTTGTAGTCTTAGAGCTGTGCTGAAGTTAATTTTCTCTCTTACTTAGTCCTTTCAAACTTGTCAGAAATCACCTCTCCCCCTCCCACCTCTCTAAACTGAATGTATATTTAATAAGAGGACATGCAAAAACAAACTCATTTCCTGATTTCTCCTATGTATAAACACACAGTGCTAATTGAATTTTTTTGTATATCAATGTTCACAAAAAAATAAAGCATGTTTCCTCAGTTCAAAGCATGTCTGGGTTTAAGGGTTTTGTGCTCAAATCAAGAAACCTCTGTGGCAATATATAAACATGCAAAGAAAGTCAGCATAATTGATAGGATTTCTTTTTAAATTTTTGTTTTTCTTTTTTTTTTCAACCTGAGGCTTTCTAGTAAAACGTGGAGGTTGAAAATCACTTGCAAAAATCCAGAAGAAATGATTCATTGAGTCTGTGTGCAGCAAAGCAGCTATGTTCAGCTGCCCTCTCATCCTAGGGAGCTGATGGCCGCAGAGGTGCTTGTACAGCCGAGGGTGGGCACAGGGTAGGACTTTAAAGCTCACAATAGATGTATAAGTACATGAGCAAACTGTTTCTGAATCAATACCGTGTGGCACTCACTCCTGTGTTCCCTTGAGATGCTCTCCAGTATGAAGAGGTTCCCGTTTCACTGCATTCAGTGGTGCTCTTGCTTCTACTTTGCAATTTAACTTTTGTACGTTCAGCGTTTGCAGACACAAAAACTAACAGGGCTTCCACAGAATCTTGTCTGTGGATCTTAGCATACAGGATTCAATATCTAGGTATTTATCACATGCACATTTTAAGCTTAAATATTGAATTCCATTATTAGAAATAAATAATGAATAATATTTGGTTTCAATTTAGAGCTGGCTTAACTAGTGTACTATTATATATTTTCCTCTTCACCATTCTGAGGGTTCCAAATGAATCAAATCCATCTCATGACAAAAGCAAAAGTGTTTATAAAAAATCTGAGATTTTGTTTGCTATTATGTCTGAAGCTAGTGCTATTCACAAAAATTTGGGTGGCTGTGCATTGTTCTGTTGCAAATCCTCAATTCTCCGAAACTATGCACAAGAATGTGAGTTATGGCACTCTCCTGTATCCTGTGTGTCTTTCTCCTTTGTTTCCATCCCTCAGTCACAGAGGAAGAACACCACCTTATGGCCTACAGAATCATTAAAAAATGAATATCTGGCGTTTCATGAAGGGATGGGGAGGGATGGAATCCCCAAAACACCTGGAATGCATTTGAGCAAAATATTAATCTTAGGAGTAGTTTCTAAGTATTTTGAGAAGGATAAAAGAGAGTTAATGCTCTCAAGACAGTTGCATGGGTGTCTCTGAAATGTTGGTTTTGGGTTTTGTTTCTATAACTGCGAGGAATTGCAATTGCAATTGTCCATTGCCCCACTGCAAACATACACTGGCTGCTACGTGAGCATTCCTGGTCTTTCCCAAGGCACAGCCAGTTTTGTTAGTGTAAAATAATGTTTTCTAGAATGTCAGATGTATGTAAACAGACATGGTGTTAAGAGGTTATTTAGGCAGATAGACATAAGTCCTTTTTTTTCTCCATTAAAATAGGTTTAAGTTGATGTTTTGGCTCTGAACCAAGCTCACAGCCTTCTACAGCATTTCATTTGTGGGGCTGCAATATTTTGGGCTACTCTGATAGACCAAATCTATCTATGGCTTCTAATTAACTATCTAAAATTTAATACCATTATGTCTTAAGCAAAAAAAAAATCTGCACATAACATGGAAATATGTTGTTTGAATGTCAGTTTTTTAGGATAAGTAAAACATGGGAATATTATGAACATGTCACTGCATGGCGTGTAGGGAAAATATTTTTGTAGTATTTGTTCCAGGGTAATCGTTACATTAAAATTAACTGTTACATAAAATTAAGTCATTTTGTCTCACTACTTGAACCTACAGTAATTTCTCCTAAGTTATTGTGTTAGCAAGTGCAGCGTGACCTTATTAAAGTGGAAATCCTGTTAGTCCTTTTTATCAAAGTCACAAAGCACAAAGAGAGTTGCACTGGAATATGCTGGGGTAGACAGTCAGGTTTGAAAACTCTGAATTTCTTTGTCTATCCTATAGATATGATAGTTCCTTGACATATATACTTACTTTTCTGTGTGTATCCTTGATGGACTTTATAAAATATTTGAAATAACAGGTCTGAGATAAAAATTGATTTTCCTCTCTTTATACAACATACAATAAATCCATTTCAACAAACACCAAAACTGAAGATTCTATCTGAAATGATGTAGTTATATGCATTACCTAATAAATTAATTCTCTACTTGTCTTCCTAAAAACTCATAATAAGTTTAGATTTAAAAGAACTGTTGTAGTATAATGTTTCTAAAGAAAGGAAGGAAATTATTTTATACTAAAGAATGGCCTGTAATTCCCAAGAATGTAGTGAAATTTTGTCCCTTGAAAACCTCAAGCTGAGATGTAATGATGTGCTCCTTGCCTTGGTAGGTCGTTCTAAGGGCAGGCAGGCTGGAATCACCCCTGGTTTGAACTGCACCCCCCTGATCACAGGTTCAAAATCTCGGCAAATTTTGATTTATAGCCAGGCAAGTTTAGGAATGAGGAGAAGGCAGAGAGTTGTGATACTCCATTAGCTCCACTGCATCTGATTAAGAACTTTGCCCTCTGAAGGAGGATGCTGCAAAACAGTATTGAGAGTTCTATATATGTCCTGGTCTTTTTGTGATGCTATTTCAATAGAGTCATATGGGAATGGAAAATTCATCCTGACAAATGAGTGAACCATCTATTAATTCTGCCAGGGCTGAAATGTATTGCTCTAAAACTAGAATCTCTAAAGGAATGAAACTAAACTCATTTCCTCTTCAAGCTGTCAAGTACAACTAAAGTCTAAATTTTTAAAAACTTTTTTTCCTGACACTGATTGCCTTTTTGAGGTGAATTTACTTAAAGCTTTCTGCAAGGAACCGAATTGAGACATGGGATTCTGGAGAGTTTTTCAGAGCTGCAGGTCCTGCTTAACAGCAGGGTGATGCTCATTAGTATGAGATTATTTTATTACCAGATAATTAGGCTCATAATGCTAATTCAGATTTAGATCACTTTGATAACAGCAAAGAATGAAGCTGATAATTAGAGACTGTAATTTGTTAAGTAGATGTTTGTTCACAGAGCCTAAATCAACTACCAAAAAAGATTTTTAAAATAGTTTTCTACTTTTGCTGTCTTATCATTTCGGAGGTTCAAAAACACTGTGATGGGACACAGGACACATCACCTACATTTCAGGGGAGTCAAATATGGTTGGCATATGGAGTTACTAAATAATTCATTACCTATTCAACTATTAATGATTAATTTTATATTTTTAAGATAATATTGTTGGACTCTTTAACAAAATAGATCAAACTATTTAATTCTGGGAATAAGAAATCAATAATGCTGTTGAACATACTATGATGTAAGTAAAGATGAAGTTTAGATGAACTTAACATTCAGTGGTTCAGCCTGTCTAAAAGATTTTATGCTTTAGAAAATGTTTTGTCCAGAGCCTTTTCATCTCTCTAACAAAAAATATCTCCTTTGCCTATTTAAATGTCTAATGGGGGCACGTGAATTACTTCAATATAAGGTACTGTAGTCTGCAAATGTTCCAAGTTGGTTCATTTGATGACATCCAGCAAAAGTCTACATTAGCCACATTCCTGTGTGGACTTCCCTCTTCACTGACTTTTCCCAGCACTCAAAATAATGTGTTAGAATTTTATCTACTCATAGTTAAGTAACATTTTATTATCGTCCTGTTATGGGAGGACCATAAGAATTCCTTCTGATGCTAATTAAAAAAAAATAGTACATTTATATAGATCAACTGTTTGCTGTTTACTCTCTGAATATTTGGTAACAGAAAATTACTGGCAGGAATTGTTACTGACACGGCAAATTTTAAATTGACCCTAGAGAGCAATTGTGGGGAATATATTTCCCAACTGGAGTAGGAACAGGGAGTAGAAAGTCATCACCTGAATACTCTGTGATCTGCATGGGTAAAGAAATCAGGATGTTTCGAATGTCTCCAAAAAATAGTGAGAAACAGGCAGCAGAACAAGTGTTCTTAGGGCTTACCTGTAAGATAGCTTTTGAACGGCATGGAATTGCAAGTAGTGCAATCATCTGACGGGGGAGTCCCAAAGCAAACTCTTTTCCTGTGAAATCTGCCATTAAAAAAAGTAGGTGACAATTCCACAGTTGCATGTGGAGGGTCGGTGGTATGTTGAGTGATTGTCTGTAAGCCAAGAGAAAGAACAAATTTTCAGTGCTAATGGACATGTAGCTGAGGCCTAAAATGTATGTTTATGTGATATGAAATACACAGACAGGTGAATGTGAGTCTATGAATCAGAGGTTATAGATTTGCATATACACTTACTGCAATTTTGGCACTAAAGAAGTCATTAAGTCACCAGTGTAAAAAAGCACGCAGATGCCTGCTTTCTATATGAAATATTCTTTTTTTCTTTAAATAATAATGAAAAATAATAAAAGAAAAAGAAAATTTATCTTGAGTTAGTGGAGTTACAGATATGTTGGACCAGGATAACTGGAAATCTTTGCAATGTATTGGGTAGTTTCAATATATCTATATTGAATATCTACATATTCAATATATATCTCTCTATATAAGGCCATCTTTTTGTTTGTTTGCTTTTCCCCTGCCTGAATACTGTCATCTTTATATCCTTCTGGCAATATAAAAAAGTCTAAGGCAGGTGTAAAGGAATTTGCTGTTGATTCAATAGACAGTTACAAGACTAAAGTAAAATAAAAGGGCCTTGGTAAAAGTTAATAGGTGTTTCATTTCTGCTAGAAAACCATACTTTAAATATTGAAAATGATGCTTTGGATATATTTTTCCAGTGCTTTTGGATGATATTTCAGATCTATTTCAGCAGTGTGGTGAACTGGAGCTAATATATAGCCGTAGGAGTTTTTCAGAACTTTAGGTATTGTTGTAAAATAAATTGAATTTGTCCCACTGATTTGAACACACTTATATTCCTGATGGAACATAGTTCCTGTCAAAACAAGCTAAGACCAGCTGAGTGCAGGATTTGTTGTTTGCTGCTTCTGACACAGGATAGCTTATTTATAATTAGAAGTTCAAGTCTGACTCCTCATTGTTCAACTGAGAAGAAGAAACAATTCTTGTTTGGCTTCTCAGTTGTGCAGTGTGGTGGTTAATTCCCCTTCTCTGGTTACCTGCAAATACAAAGGTTTTCAGGAATATGCCCTATGACTTGGTGAGGTTGTCTGCTGTAAATCTCCTTTCAGTGCAAAGTACATATAGTCATTATTAAGGCTGGTGGTGGCTGTGTTTACATTGGAAGTACAGAACTACATAAGTATTTCAAGAAAATATTGCCATACTACTTGCACTTCCATTTGCAGAGCTTGATTTGTTTTCACTAGGCCCTAAATTTTTTCTCCAGATTTGCTATAAAGACCCTGCAATTCATTAATCATGTTTGCTCTGGGGTACTAACCCCAACTTCACAAGAGAGTGGAGAGTGTGGAGTGAGAGAGGGGTTAATTTTACTCTTGCTAATAGCTCCTAGGTAAAGCAGTTCTTAAAGTAACAGATTTTCTTCTTTTTTTTTACTATTAAGTTTCCTAGTCCCTTGTTCTCACCATTCTTAACAAAAGACTAGGTCTTGGTTCCCTGAGTTAAACTGTGCTGGGTGCCAGAGGAGTTTAAAGTTTCCCGCATGCTAAACTGGAACGAAATGTGTTAATTTTCTTTGCTAAATAACATGTGCTCTGTTATATGTTTCAATCTGTCTTTCATCTGATCTATTAGGCACACATTATCAGTGTATAATGAATGTACAAAGATATTTCTCTTAGAAATGACAACTATATAAATAATTCAAGTAGTCAGAAATCAAAATTACTGTGGCTTGCCTTGTGCTTTCTTCCCTAGAAATCTGACACCACAGAACTACATGGGTAGGGAATGTTGCTTGGGAATGGTCGACAAAGGACTTCCCTTCCTCTACAAAAGAAACTAAATATTTTCAGAATATAAAAGAACAGCTAATATATTGCGATTTGCCAATAGACCCCAAAAATGGAAGAAGGCCCAGTGGAGGTGGTCCAGGGAAATGTGAAAAAACTCAGGAATAATGCAGGATGTGACTGACCCCAGCTGCTGCAAGGAGCTGAGTTTATCCAAGCACAAACGGGTCTGGAGGGTGGGTTTTGTTTTAGATAAACAGCCATGACCAGCTGAGGGAATCAGTTGGTGGTTTCTCCCTGAGCTCATTGACAGAGTGTGAGTGTGTCCCTGTGTCAGCCAGGCCAGCGCTGGGGCAGTGGGCAGGTGCTGTGGTTCAGCTCAACTTAGAGCATAAAAGCTGAAGAGAGCAACAGGCTTGAGCTGTTTCAACCCATGTTCTCTTTCACAATGATTGGAGCTGCCCAGCATCCTGACAGTGAGCATATTCTGGAGACTGGTATGGGAATCACACTGGATTTGTATTTCAGCTGTGTACTGCAGTGGTGTGCTCTCTCTCTCATTCTCTCTCTGTGTATATATATAGTATCCGAGTATAACCTACCTTTATACAGTATATTTTTTATCACTCCACTAGATCAGAAATCTGGTGTAACATCAGCCATCTTCAAACAGATAAATTTTATATTAAACAGTACACCCTCTGCTTGTATAATATCTAAAAGAATCTGGTCACTGAGTATTGGCCTCTGACAAATACTGTTATAGAGATGGTCTTACTAGAACGATTTTTCTAAGGAAAGCAATAGCTAGGCATAAAATAAATGTTCATTCCATGTAATTGTTTAATGGCCAAACTGGTCCTAAAAAAACCTATTACTTGAAAGCTAATGGTCAAGTGGAAGCAAATACAGTATGCTGAAGGACAGAGGATGTGAAATTGGCCGTTGTGGAATGAAAAAGCTGATGTGAGAAGCAGAGCATTTCAGTGTGGATGTGAGAAAGACATGTAATGACTTCCAAGGCAAATGAATCTAGCAAATAAGCCCAGAACTGCTGCCAGATTTAACATTTCTGATGGTTTTACAAGAAGACAATAACAAAAGGAAAGCAAATGAATATTTTCTGACAATGCTCAGATTGGTATTATAATTCTTTGTACCCATTTGTGTAGCTTTGTTGTTAAATTGCAAAAAGATTAAATCAATTGCAAAAATTGGTTAATATTTTTTGCTAATTTTCTACATTTCTAGTTTTTTTGATAAAAACAAAAAGGAGGAAAACATTGTATTATTCCTCTTGAAAACTATTCTTCTCCAGATTTACCCTTTTAGTGCTTTGAAGTTAGGGTGTAAGAATGTTGCTTGGGATATAAATTAAATACTGAAATATTATTATTAATATTGTGTGAGAATATATATATATATATATAAAATCTCATACACATGGCAGGTAAAAATATTAGCCTTTTCCTTTTGTCTTTTGTTGAGTGAGAAGATACTGTAAAGAGGCTGGTGCTTCTCAGTCTACTTCAATGAGAGTGTCTTATTTTCTTAAAACCAAAGTATCTTCTGAGGAAATGAGATGCTTCAGATCCTGATGTTTTACCTAACAATGAATAATTCATATAAAATGAATGGAACATAAAATATCTTCTTTACAATTGAAAATACAAGCAACATTTTCCCCTTTGAGAAAAGTGCGTAGCTACAGAATGTGGAAAACTATTTGAAATGTACCAAATACTATATAACAAACAATAGATATGTTTTGCATTTTGCTTTCATTTCAACCATACCTGTTGGATACTTTTATGCTGTTCACAAAGCTAGCTAGAATTGTAGTGTAACTTTATCACAGCTCATTTTGGTGTTTTTATTTAAAAAAAAAACCCTGTACATGCCAAAACCACTTGTTGATTCTAGTGTATAAGGTGGGAGGGTAATGCAGACTTCAAAGCATTCAAATGTCGTTTATCTGCATCATGATGTTGTCTATACATATTTTTTGAAAGTGCCCTTTCCTTACTTGTTGATTATGACATGAATCACATTATGAAAAATTTGTATCCTTATATCTCTCTACTAAACAAGCTTTTACAAGCGTTACTTTGGTGTGATTGCTGATGTCCCCTGTTGCTGGGAAATGAGGTAATTTCACATCTTATGAATACTTCATATAAGATATGCTATGAAAAATATCCTTGAGAAATCTGCTGAAAATACTTATGAAGTATTTGAAGACCCATAACTCTATAACTGACTACTACAAATTATATTAAAGAAGAGGAATGAAAAAAGTAATTCTTTTGCTGATGGAAGTTGGCAGCTGTATCACTCATTTTCTTAGTGAAATGGATTCAGCGGAATTAATGTCAGACATAAAACTTCCTTTTGAGAGGCAAAACTGCTTAAATTGCAACCTTATAAATATCATAGGTCTTCTGTAGGAATAGGAATGAAGATTTCTGATAAAATACAGGTTTAAATGGAAAAGTGCTTTAAAAGCATGCAGGAGAGGGTACATCCATTTCCAAGAACCCAACCTGGGCCTCCTGTGGTGTCACAAACCCCTGCTGGTGTGGGCAGACACGCTCGTTTGGGTTTGTGCCCGGCTGGTTTGCAGTGCAAACACAGCCCTGGGTGTTGGAAGCCTTTCCAATGTTTTCAGTGTGCAGAACTGTGGACTTTGTTTGGGAGGCTTAATTTTTTAAAATTTCTATTTTAGCTTCAGCTGTGGTAATTCTTCCTTTCAAGCAGCTGCTTGTATTTTAAGGGTGTTTCTGACCAGGCACTAAGCACTTGACTTGTTATTAATATTATTACTTCTTTTAATAGTGAAGCAACTGCTTGGACCAAGTGTCTTATTTATTCTTCATTTTGCTATGGAATAACTTTACCTCTATGTAAACAGGCAGGTGTGTTTTATACAGGTTATGCAATTATGGTCTGGGTCAGCAATGGTGACTTTATTGAAATAATTGTTCTTAGGAAGCTGTCAGTAGGCATCGAGATTTGTGTGCATTTAGGTAAGATCGCTGGCATTTACATGAGAGTGTGGTCACATTTTTTTTTGTCAAAGCTTTCTTTTTTCTAAGATAATTTGGTATTGTGTTGTTCAATCAAACACAATTTTTATAGGGATTGTTAGGCGTCACAGAGTTCTCATCCTCAAAGGGATCCTTTTTGAGTTCACAAAGTTGTTATTTTATTTTTTTTTTTAGATTTCTTTTCTGACTTTTTAAATGTTGTAGAAGGCAGGGACTTAAACAGCCGAACAATAATTTTCATGTACGTAATTCAAATATAACCAAATAAAATAAAATTGAAGTTGTCTGACAGCTTTAAAAGGTCATATTATTATGTCCTACTTCAGACTAAAGTTTCAAACATTCAGACCTTCTTTGAATTTAAATTCCTAGTTTAGTCCTTGACTAATCTGACCAGTATCAAAACTTTCCTCCTCCAACTTGCCTTTCTCACCCTTCCACTTGGTCATAAACTAACATGATAAATGCTATGCTTACTCTGCCTTTTTGAAACTGGGTGAGCCCTTTGTAAATTCAGAGAATCTGACAGCTGGAGAGCTATTTCTGATGAGTTAGTTGGCATTTTTTAAACTTTTGTTGTTGAAGTGCTTTTTTAACCACTGCAATAAGAATTCATTGATGAAGTAACAGTGTTCCCATTCCCAAGTGACGTTCCCTTGCTCAGATTGTTCTGTGCCTTTGCTGGGGCTTGTCCACTTGCAGTGCTTGAGAAAACTGATGTTAGTCCCCTAGGTGGGGCAAAGTCAGTGTGCTTGAGAGCAGGAAATGTTTGAATCTCTTTGTGGTTGCTGTCACACAGAAGTCAGGCAGCCTTGGGACTGTGGTGGCTGAACCTCCTGAGCAACAGGTTGGCTCAGGGTTTCTGCAGAGGTTTCCATTGCAGTCGTGCATTAAATCTGCACAACAGCTTCTGTACTTGATTCTTTAACATGCTTTATTGCACTGCCTTCACAGCTTTAACTGATTTGCTCTTATTTACAGTAAGTGAAGATAAGTGCTATATGATAGAGATTACAGAGAGTGGAGAGAAATGATACTATTTTTTTTTAATTCAACTGGTGATTCAAAGCTTACATCTGTTATTGATTTTATTTGTAAACATGATCAAATATGTGTCAAATGCCTATACCAGTCTTTTTAAAACTTTTTAAATTAGTTCTTTTAATCAGCCACTGTTTTGTTTTAAAAAAACCCTAGATGTCCTATTGTTTCCTTGGATGTTTAAAACAGTCCTGAGCACCTTTGCTAAAATATATTTAGTTTAGTCTTCTTTCATAGTTCACCAAGTGACTTGATCATAAGCTATCAAAATAATATGCTTAGCAAGATAAAGAGGTCTGCAGCTGGAAAATGAGGCTACAGTAAATGCATCCCACTTGGCTCGGGAGTTAGCAGGAATTTCAGATTTGGGAGATGAGGCAGTACCTTGCTCAGGAAATCAGCACGAGTATGACAACAACAAGGAAGACACACCAAAGATTTTTTTCTGTCTTGTTTAAAACGTAAAATGTGACCCAAGGCACTTTGTGTCTGTTCCCTCAAGGACAGACTCATTATTATTCTATGGAGGGTCAGGACAGGAAGGAGGTGGGTTACACCGTGCTTAGCAATGGGCCTGAAGAGCTTAACCAAATCAGACCAAGGATAAAGTAATCGATAGAAGAGACAAACAAAATCAGCAATGCTGCTCCCTGAATATCACAGAGGTGTGACACGTTTTCCTTTCTGTTTTGTGAAAGAAAAGCTCTGGGCTCACGTAGAATGTCTGCTTTTCAGGTGTGGTGAGGTTCAAGAGCTCCCCCTCTTTAATGACAGAAAATGGAAGACAGACAGAGATGGATGGGGGGACAGACAGAGATGGATGGGGGAAAAGACAGAACACAAAAATGACTGGGATGAAGAACCCAGGGTTTGGTATTAGCTGTGAGAGGGTAAAAAGGGGATCACCACAATGAAAAGACACTCCTTCCCTCTCTTTCCCAAAGATAACAAAAAAAAAAACCACCGATAACCCTACTGGCCCACACATTCCAATAGTTTTAGGGTAGGATTAATCTCTCCGAATTTAGGTATCTAAAATGTATATTTTTGTATTTGACAATTTATATTTTATAAGAAAAGAAAATAAATAGGTCTTGTCAAGGAATAATTAACATTACAGAGATTGGGAAAGTGTGTAAGTCCTAGTACATCAGTAATACTGTACCATCATGGCCTAAATTTAAGTGCAGGCATAGCTTTCTCTTTAGTCAGTATATATTTATATCCCTATTCTTACTACTTTTCCTTTTGCTGTGTTTAGGAAAGTGAAAGGCTTGTAGCTGCTTTCTGTTTCTTCCTCTGATGATTTTACTAGACAAAACACTACTCTTTTCCTTCACTTGTTAATTCAATCATCTAGATCTCTATGTGGATCTCTGGTTCACAGTCAGCATGGAAAATTTCAGTAAAAAATGACCTGTGCTGAATTGTAATGCTTTCATTGAATTGTAAAACTGGTGAATTCACTGATGTATCAACAAGTGACATTCTGAGAAAATTCATAGAAATGTCTGTTTTCAAATTTGCGGAGAAAAGGGATAGAAATGCCTATTATTGTATTTTTGCCTATATTGCCATACAAAAAGTTTCCATACCTCCTAAAGGTCATATTTCATTAGAGTAAGTCCAGGTTTCAGGAACAGCATTAATGTCTGGGTAAACTTGTAAAAGGAGAGTGAGATTCTTGTCTCCCACAGTTCAGAAGTATAGTTCTCTCTCCTGGCCAGCATCCACTTTTAATTACAGAGCTATCCATTTGTTGTGTTGCTGACACTGAAACCTGCATATGGCCATTGCATTTTGTTACTGACTTCATAGAAATAAGTTTTATGCTCTTGACTTGACAGGCATCATTGAATTTTGCTGTGACAGAGTAAAAATGTAGTAATGGTAATAAAATAACATACAATTGATTAAAATGGACAACCCCAAACTGCTCATGCCCAGTGAAAAAGAGACAAAATTACTGAGTGAAACATAATTATCTGGCTTCATGAGAAAGACCACTCAGCCAGCTATATGGTGCAGAAGAGGCTGAATTGAGACCTGCCTGCCAAAAAAGCAGGAAAGAAATAAGGGGAAACTTGGTGACTGCACAGAGTCCAACGAAATTGCAAATGACTGAGAATGTGGAGTGAGTGTCATCCACTCATCTGGAAATGCCTTTCAAGAGTCCTGTAAAATGGATGTGCTTGGGAGAACATTTACCTGAATAACAGCAAGTAATCCCTAATTGAACTTCCAGAGGCTGTTTCTTGACAATCCAAAGCATTTTACTTTTATCCTCCTCTTTTTGGTGCTGATTGATAGATAGGTTGATTCTGCAGTTGCCACTGTAATAGAAAAGATCACAATACAACCAAGGTTATTTTGGAAGGGTTTTATATGTAATTTTCCCTCTTTTCAGTAGTCTTACCAAGACCCAATGCAACCAATTGGCTTAAAAACACTTGAACTATTTAGAAATAAATCCATGTGTACATTGTTTTGATTTATGTAAGTCATCTGAAAATTCAAAAGGTAATAAATCTTAAAACAAAAGTTAAGTTTTCATGTGAAGCAAAAACATCCATATATCAATATGTATTGAAAAGTCACTTAGAATTAACTAATTATCATGGGTCTAGGTTGTATGTGCATATATAATGAATTTAATGAATTTCCTGCTACTTCTAAGTTTCTGCTTAAAAGAATAATCATTATGTTTTAGTCACTACTGTGGCTAAACCCAGGAGTTTTTAAGGACAATATTTCTTCTTTCATGCCTGGGTCTAGAGTACTGTTGTCATTAAAAGAGCAAGTTGGGAAAAGAAAATATGTTCATGAAACAAGAACCATCCACATGCCACGCACTGAGTCTGTATCAATTTGCTCAATCTGCTCTCACTGAGCCCAGCCTTGTTCACATGTGCTGCATCTGGTGTCAACTGATACATTATATAGAAATATCTTGTGCTTTTCAATTCTTTGTCAGACACCTAAAAGTTTACTTTAGTAATTTTAATTTTATTACAAGAATATTGTATCTGGACCTTCTGTTGACTTTGTTCATCGCTTTCACAGCAAGACTCTGCTTGAAAATCGTTAAAGGCTCAATGAATCTTACAGATACCATAATGTGAGTATGTTCTCATCTTTCTTCCCATAGGTGGTGGCCCCTGCTGAGTATGTAAACAGAAATGCAACCAAGTGTTGGCTGCGAGAAATGATGAAATAAATTGTTTAAACAGTGCCAGGAGTTTGAGTGAGCCAGACTATGTTCTGGCACTGATGTCCTTTCTGGGTTCTGTAAAAGGAAAACCCTGCAGCATTCAGAACAAGAAGTCTCTTCAGCCTTCCCCTTTTAGTAACTAATAGTTTATATTTTTTTTTAAATTGTTTTTGCGCTTTGCTGTTGAGGACATGGAACAGGTTACATTATATGGCACTGAGGAATCCCACCATTATTCAATCAGTCAGTATGTGACAAAAATATAGAACTGCCATGGAAAATTCTGCTCTGATGACTCCTTCTTACGTATAAATATTGGATGAAGAGTTACATTTCATCTGTTGTCCATGAAACTAGTAGGGCAATAGAAGTGCGACGAATTCAGCAGCTTGTCCAAGTACAGAAAGACACAGGCAAAACCTGTAATATATTTAAAGCTTTTAAAGGCCTTCACTCTGGTGCTGCTCTTGGTACACTTTCTGTTCTTCCCAGGAAGATCTACTTGGGGCATTTCTCTCTATCATTTGAAGAACTTTCCTCTGAAGTAATAAGATTTGTTCAAGCAGTTATTGCAGGTGAAAAAAAAAACAACTTTTGGTTGTTTTATTTATTTATTTATCTTATTATTTATTTTAAAAGAAAACCTTGAAATATCTTCCTTGGAATTCTTCAAAATGCTGATCTACTGCACCCCTAGTAAGGGGAAGTTGATGGTATTTTAGGTCACCTTTCTCTTCAGTTTGATTGCTGATTTCTGATTTATTTATAAATCACACTCACTCCTCACCCCCATGTAAGAAGAGATTGATCTCATCCCCAAATTTGACACAATTCTGGCAATAATTGAGGTGATTAGTACTAGCCATCAGTTTTCCCCTTCAGAATAAAATGTGGCAAGTGAATAAAGCCTGATGGCATGGCTGTGCAAAATTTCATTTAACAGCTCATTGCAGACAGGCCAAGTTGGATTGCCAAATATATCAAATCACTTTTATAGATCTAAGCTGTCTACCTCCTGATTTTCTTAATCGTAAATGGTATAACAGATATTGCTATAGTTTTCCCATGCATTGTAAAAGGGAAGTGTTTTAAATAAGGAGCAGAGCAAGCTGATTTGTTTGGTTAAGTTTACAGGTATATGCTGTATGTACTCCAGATGTTTGCACACATTCCCAGAGTCCTAGGGCCCTTTGTTTCTCCTGCATCCACTCTGAATACTCCAAACACATCCAGTCAGTAGGCAGTTGTTGTCAATGAGTTACTAAAAGGACTCATCTGTTATATTTATGTACTTTTCATCCCAGAATGGATAGTTTTTGCTGTGCTGTTTCCAATTCCAGAGACGAGGAAATATGCCAGAGTACAAGCTGCTTGCTTTACTTACAGCTACTTTTTTGGTTCTGATGTTCAGTACATGGGATGACAGGAAAGTGGGAATAATAGGTGATGCAAAAAGTATCTATTCCTCTTTTCTTGGCATTGAAGTTTCAGCTGGATTTTTATCATAGATCTAATCTATGTATCTATAATAATACATGGGCATTTCTGCCTTGTCAGTGTATTGAATAAGATCTCTAACACACTTAACATGCATGTTCTGGGAGGTAAGGAGGTGCTATATCCATGTCTGAAAGAGGAGGAGATGAAGCACAAAGCACGAAAGGGACTTGTTTAAGATCACACACATGAAGTTTCTGGTGAATTTGAGATAGAACCCAAGTCTGTTGGAATGGTGTCTTAAGTGAATTTGGTTTCATTCTGCTTTGGATAGTTCTCAAGCTCAGGAACACCACTCAGCTCCTACTGATGGCACTAGTGGTTTTATCATCAGTCTTGGGGAGGGTGTGGTATGCTCATGAAAATTTTAAATGCATCCTTACAGCTACCCAGAGATTTTCAGCTTAAATGTATGCCCTGTGGTGTTATTTCTGTGTTCCTCACTGATTATTTTGGCATAGGTGGATTAAGGTTGTGACCCTACAGAATTTTGTGTTTTCTTCCTGGTGCACCAATGCATTTAGAAATACCAACTCTGCAGTGGAGGGCAGTGGTGTGTGTCACAGTATTAATTTTGACACTTTCATACCCTTGAATAAAAAATGTGTTCAGAAGGAGCTCTCTAAGTGGCTTTATAAATGTAGCAGGCTGGATATTGTGATATCCCTGTGTACTAATATAATATCTCAGTTGCTCAAATATTGTGTTATTTCTCTTTGTAATAAGTGAAATCTCGGCTGGCTAATACAAAAATCAAGGTTGACACCGACAGCTTTTGCAGAGTATGAACAGAAAAAAAGAACACAATAGGAGCAAAGGCATGAATTTATTATCAGAAAGTGACAGGTAACTGTAGATTTCCAGGATTCTCATTTACACCTACTTCTAATGTATGAGACTCTGAATAATCACCAGAAACATCACTTGATACTGAAGAATCCCCAGTCCTACTTTTCTAGACCTGCTTAATCCTGGATGAAATATCAATAGTTTGGTTGAGTATCATTTATTGAAATGACCTTCATTGCTTAGTAGCAGCATGATTTGTCAGCTTTATTAGAAAATAAGAATTTAGTAGAATATCTTCTGGTTTTAGAAATGTTAAATCTCACTGTGGGGATGGAAATTAATATGGGAAAGTTCACGTGGGGGTCAGTACAATTGTCATATAATGCTTAACCCAGCCAAATTAACTTCTCACACTTTGTAGAAGATTCTTAAATTCAAAGGATTATTCAATATTCTGCAAGCTAAAGGCTCTTCAGAGCTAAGATGTCAAACCTAGAATGTACTGGTATAACCAAAAAAAGCAACAAAACCAGGGAACTGTGAATTAGAGTTTAAATTCACTTTGGCACTGTTTGAGTAGCTCACTGCACAGGAGTTTCTATGAACAATTACTGCTATTCAATAACAAAGTTTGGATTTGAAAATAACTTTAAAAGTAACTTTTTGTTTTTCAAAAAATTGCTCTTGGAATTGGTAGAATATCTTATATGTAAATAAATCTATCAGGAGAGCTCATTCTGCTGGTACATGCCAGTACATGCTGCTTAAAAAGACATTACTTTTCACACAGATTGGTACTTAGATGTCTAGAAATGAACTTTAGTTTACATAAGTGACACAGTTTTACAAATAATAAATATAAGAGACATCAATCTTGTAGCATTTTTTTCCAGAGAAATGAAGATTTGTGACATAATGCTGTTTATGAGCAAATATGAGAAGAGATATCTCAGGTATTTTTGTCCTTTCTTGAGAACTATTACCCCTCTTCAGTTAAAGCCAGACAATCCAGTCTCAGAAATGTAACAAGGGTCATGGAATGAAAAGATTTGGTACAGAGGGATATCACTGGTGTGTCCTGTTTAGGAAAATGTGAGAGTACATATTCAGTCCTCACTAGGCTTGAGATAACCTATAATGATGTCTAAACAATGGGAAAATGTCTATTGGAGCTTTTACTGATTGATTGCATACTCTTAGTAAATTCAGTCAACCTTCACTTGTTCTGCTTCTTATAAAGCTACTTATTTCTCTTTGGATGTTATTTGTGCCCAAATATTCTTTGTTCATCTTAAATTCTAGGCAAACTTGTTGATAGCTCTGTATCTCATCCTGTTCATCCTACTTTTAGAGGGAAAAAAAGTAGGAATAATAAGAACATTTGGTTCTCTGAGCAATAATCAATGTGAACTTTGGATATGAAACAACTCTGAAGAGCTAACACAGGCCTTGTTTTTATAAAGAAGCTTAAATCTGCAATGCCAATTTAATGCCAGCATTGAATACTGAAAAACATTGTGACTGATGTGAGCTATAAACAAGACCTTCTGGATTCTGCACAATTTTTCATTATCTATCCAGTCAATAGTAAATGAAGTTATATGAGTTGGGTTGTAATTAGGAACAGACATATTCATTATTTCATATTTAAAATTTGCTTGAACATTCTGTTTAGAAAGGACTGGAAGGAATGATTATGGGAAGGATTGAATAACAAGGTGGCAGGAGATTCTTATATATTTTTTTATTTAAAAATCGGCAAAACAATAAGAAAGCATTCTCCTATTCTTTAAATTGTTTTGGAACATCCTATTGAAGTACATTTTGTTCTTTTGAATTTAGGTCTGCATTATAGGATTTTATGTACTACTTCCTTCTGTGTGCCTTGCAAATCATTCCTAAGACCAATTATTCCTAAATGTATCTACAAAAAAATGCTTATAAGAGAGAGGGCTACACCTTATAATATTTTTGTCTGGACTTATTAGTATTTCAGAAGCTCTGTTTGCTTAAATAGAAGGGCATCTCTCAAATATAACTGCAAAAAGAGCTTATATGTCTTTTCTTCCTGCCTCATTGCAATGTAGTCTACAACCATGTAGAAAATGTCACTTGAAGTGCAAAAGTAGAAAATACTGCCTTGAACTGTGCATGATGCATTGGGCAGGCTCTCAAAACCAGTTAACAAGGGTTATCTCCTCCTTAAAACTTGAATAATCTGACTGAAGAGATTTAGAACTGGTTTTCTCTCTTTTTCTTCCCTTCTCCAACTTTAATTTGCAGTGTTCACAGAGTGCATTCACATTCCTCTAAATGGCACAGCAGTCCTGGGCTCTATGCTTTTGTCTTAGATAGTTGTTGGTAAAACAGGTACTTGTTTTGTCAAGGGTCTGCTGAGCTAATCCCTGAATCGATCAGTGGCAGACAAAATGTGGGGGCCCTGGAGGGAGACCAAGTTGTGGAAGTTACAAAGTAAGGAGGTGTCCATAGAGACAGGGAAGAGGGAAATGTTTCCAGCTGTTTCTGCTGCTAAAGGAGGGAGAATCAGAGAGAGATGACCTTAGCACCAATTGCTTAGAGGACACCAAAAACTGAGTCTTGCTTTAGCTGTGGGTGGCAGGGCAGGGTGGTGGTGGTCCCGTGGACTCCTTGTTTTTTGCTGTAGATCAGAGGTCAATTTGGCAGTGATAAGACTGAAAGCAGTCACTAAACTATCAGAGAGCAGCAAATAATGTGTTACCATAAACATCTGTTGAAAGACAGCAACTATATAATTGGAAAATTTGCTCAAAGTCTGCAAACAGAAGTTGGATCATACAAAGCATTGTATTGACGGTGTAACATCAAGGATTAAAATGTCTTAGACCTTTAACTGCCTTGCTTAACAGAGAAGCATATTATTGTTAAGATTTTATAAAAATCACTATGTGTTCTTTTCTTTTGAAGGCAGGTTGAAGGAGTTTTAAAATGCAGCTTAAATCTGGTTTCAAGTGAGTTATTCTTCATGGCCTGTCTGGCATACAGCAGGCAGAGGGACAAGCAGGAAAGAAGCTGAGGATGTGGAGAGGCTTTGGAGGATGTATTGAGATCCTGTTGAAGACTAGAAGATGAACTCCTAGGTGTAAATAGAGCCTACTGTTAGAGAAGTGTGGGGATTTCAGACACAAATCTACAGAAGTGAGATTTCACAAGTTAAATACAAATACATTCTCGCATAAACACAGAAATAATACTCCTGTGTTTGAATACAAATATGTTCAACTGACCTTTAAGTCCTGGAGCTAAAACTGACTATTTGTTGCTCAAGGGAGTGAAAAATAAAAATGCCTAAATACTAAAATCTTCAAAAAAAAAATGCAATGAGTTATGACTAGCAATGGACTAAGGAAATCTGGACAAACATCTCCTTTCTTTGTCCATATTTTTAGCCTGACAGTGTTCCTTCAAAGAGTGGCTTTCCTAACAAATCTGCAGAAGGCCTGCTGTGAGGAGAGGGTGAGCACCAAGGAAAAGTTAGAGCCAGTGTATCCTTCTGTGTTACAGAAACACAAATTTATGGTTTGGGGCCTGTCTGTATCAGGCTGATCTGTTTTGTAGCTTGAGTACTAAAATGACTAGCTCTGACAAATCCTTACTTTGCTGAGAACATTAAAATGTCATAGAGTTTAAAACAGTAATTGGAGAGAACTCTAAGAAAGAGATAGAGTGAAATTCCTAAAACAGATTTTAAGACTGCTGTGAACCCTTTCTGTCTGTCTTGAATAAGTGTGTTCCGCTTTAATGAGATTATTTTGAGGCTCCCATCAGGTTTTATGCACAATTTTCTGCTGGTTTTACAACAAAGACTTCTTTCTGTTTTTCAATAGAATTTCCTTTCTATTGGGTTAACAGTAATGTCTTTATAGCTGATCAAATGTAGTCAAGTTAACTGACACATAAATTATTATAAACAGTTATTGTCCTGATTTATATATTTCAATTATGTTATTTGTTTTATTCTTTGGCTGCTTATTCAGGTTTCTCTTAGTTGCTCTTGCACCCTAGTTGAAGGAGCATTTCCTTTCATCATCCCAGTCTAGTTGCAGTTGTACATTTTAGGGCTATTATTTCCCTGCTGCATCCTATCATTCTGTATGAGGAAAAAGGAATGAGAAACTATTCAGGAGGAAGGAAAATAGGGGAAGAGTAAAGCCAACCTATAACTTAGCATCATTTGCATACCCCATAAAACTGAATTCAACCAAGTCCACTCCTGGTTGTTATGAAAGAAAAATAACACACATCTTAATTTTGCACTTCAGCCCTTGCTTCTCCCAAGAGAAAGGGGGTTATTGTAATTCCAGCTTAGTGGAAATACGTAAGGCTTTTACTCATCTCGTGCATAAAACTGATAACACGCGCAGTTGGGACTGCTTATTTATTTCTTATTAATTCATTTCAGTTTTTATAAGTCAACTGAGCATTCAGCATTTGTAAAGTGATTCTGGAAAATTATTTTGCATAAGTAATAGTAAACACTGGCGTTGCTTCCTGGCAGGGAATGAAAATGATTCATACAATTCCCAGTGGCCTAATGAGCAGAAACAGGGATTGGAGCCATGAGTAGCTCATTGGCTGAAGTTTGGCAGCAGAAAAAACCATGTTGATCAGCTGTGCCTTCACTAGCAGGCACCTTCTGAATCAGTGGGAATTACTTACTGTGAGGTGTAGAGGGGCACAGAGGGAAGATTTGGCAGACAAATGTGTAGCGGGGGGAGATGGAGAAAGAAGAAAACCTCATACCTGGAAAAGAAAATTAGCTGTAAACAGTGTTCTGCTTTCTCCTATTAATTTATCAAGATTTGTAACAATGCCAAAAACTTTTATATTCTGAGAAGCACTCCAGCAAGCTTCCAAAGTACGCCTTAGATTTTACAGCCTATGCAAATTCAGTTCTGCTGGGTCTGCCAAGTCCTTGGTATTTAAATGGGACCCCATTACTTCAAACAATTTTGCTGTCAGCCATTACACAGGAAATTCTTCCTCTTTCTCTTGTTTGTTTTTAAGCAAATCCAGTTTCAACTTAATTGTAATTTAGACTTTTGTCTTCAAAAATCAGCAAGTGAGCCAATGAAAGCACTCTATAAAAACATAAATAACGGAGGAAATCAGATACTGAAAACAAAATACATGAAACAAAATCTCATCAAGTGATCAACTGACACAGTTTTCTAATTTCTCTTTTTGTTTCACAACAGCTAGATTGTCAGATGACTCATCGGCTTTGATTTAAAATAAGATGTGTTTCTGTGGATTCACTTACTTGTATCACTGCCTTTTGTCAGTGTGATTTAGGGAGCTTTCAAAAAGCTGTACAGCTTAGAAGAGTTTACAGTTCCTATTGCACTGTTGGGATGTTTTCTTTTCTTCCCATCCAGTGTTATTGTTTCAGTATTTGTGCTATGATCCAAAGACCATTACAGAGAATGTGTTTCCATTGACTGCAGGAAACTTTCTAGGAGTCTTTCAGAGAGCTTTGGCTCATTCTACCAACTTCAGACCCAGAATAGGGCTCTTTTACCCCTTCTATATATCCTGTTTGTTGTATCTACAGAACCTCTTACTTCAGATCCAAAAGAAAATAAATGAATTCTTACGTTTAAGCACTTGAGTAAGTGCATCTGAGTTGATGCTCTCAATCAGGCTCAAAGGATTCAGATACTTCCAGAGGAAGGAGGAATACTGCTCTGAGCCAGGCTAACAGGGGAGGGCCGTGGTACAGAATGTATTTCTGCAACCTAAAGTGTATTCAGTGCCCTCTAATACTCAGGAAAATAACAATGCAAAGAAATAATTTTGTATAAATTCTCACATCATTTCAAAGGGAAATATCGGTGACATTTTGGATAATTTGAAAGTCTAGTGAGTATTAATGCTATAAGGAATGGAAACAAATAAGCAGCCTGATATTGTAGATATAAAAATATTGAATAGAATGGAGAATAGAAGCAGAGAATAAAAAAGAGTAAGGAGAAATAAACACTAATATAGAAGTTTTTACACCACCCTGCAACCCAGGTTGTTGTTTCACGTAACTCTGTAGGTTTTTTACCAGTAATACTGAACAACAAAATGTATGGCTGTGCACATAAATACCACAAAAGCTACTGGAAAGACCATTAGTAATGATTATGAAAAAACAAACCAAAAACCAACCCCCTTTTACTATCTGCACATGGTAGTCATCTTGGCTCAGTGAGCTCATTAGAAAAACAAAATGATTTTGTTTGATGGTGATGTAAATGATACTCTACAGGGACTTCAGCAAGTGTTCCCTAAGCCAAGGCCAGTGTGTGAAACCCATGATCTTCTCATAGGGTGGGGAAAAAAAACCCCCAAGACCACAGCACTCTAAATACCACACCAACACCTTCCAGTTTGTCACTTTTTAATATTGCAGTGTGTGGAAAGTTACTTAATACAAGATAACTGCAAATGCGTTCGTAGATTCATTTTTACAGTAGAGTTATCTTGATTTATTGGGGAGACAATTATGTTTAGCTGGGTCCATTAATAATTAAACACTTCCACTGGTTTTCTGAATCATTGCTAAACAAATGTGGAGGCTTTTAATTTTCCTGTCTCAAAGGATTGCTTTGTTGTTCCCAAAAGAGATCTCTGTAGCTTTCCTGGACTCCTCAGGATCCCATTCTTAAGATTTTTTTCTTTTCCTGTGAGATGCTCTGTAAGACTGCCTGTTAGTTTATAACCCATAGAAATTGAAAATTCTACAAATAACCAAACTAAACATTTGAGACCACAAAGAGATCAGTAACATTTGAAGCAGGTTTGGGGAAATTATCAAGATTAAACCAGTATGGGGTCATGCGAAACTGCTTAGAAAATCATAATTTATCAATGTTAAAACAGAAGGAGGTGCTGAGAGGCATTTCCATGGATAGATATTCTGTTTATAAAATTATTTGATAATTGCAGTAAAGATGTAGATAGAGATATGTGGATTATGTTTGCTAAATCTGTATGGACACCAAGCAGGCAGAGAGAGCAATTTGCTGTGTTGGTGCAGAGAAAATGCACCATGGATTGTTTAACTCCCTTTTGATTCTTTGAGGAGAAAAGGTCTGGATGCAATTTTAGGTCATGTCCTGCAGTGAGGTTTTTATTGGGTAGTACATGTAAAAATGAAGTCAAACCCAGTAATGAACCGTGGCTACCAAATATAAAGCACAATATCTTGTCTTTCTTGTGAGGTAATGCTGCTCAGGTGAACAAGAAGGGTGTGTTCCTTCCCTTTAAAGGAATATTGAAAATCTGGATGATATTTATCGATTGCTGAGCCTGCAAAAAGTTATAGCTAGCAGTGTGCTGGAGACCACAGATGAGGTCAGGAACATTTATTTTAACTTTAACATATGGGGTCATTGAGTGCATCTTAAAATAACAACTACTCTCCAGACCTTGTCTGTATTACAGCACAGAACCTTGGGTTCTTAAAATGCAGTGTTGATCTGCATGAACCACATGGTAAATTGTAGTTAAAAAACTTTAAATATTTGCTTTGTGAATCTAACTCTGGTCTCATTCTGTTTGTTGAATGTATTTAACCACAACAGAAATACCTTTAAGATTTAAATTGCTCTAATATAGGTAGCACTAGTACCTCACTAAGGAAATATTTTTCTCTTTCTTTGTTGGTGTCTCTAAGTTCATCATCAGGAGCCTTTTGTAGGAAGCAAGGGTTATATTAAAAAAAAAAATAGAGTTGGAACCATGTTGCACAAAAACAAAATCTGTTATTTCTTTGCTTTGTTTCTGCTCAGAAGAGCACAACCATGCAGATCAAACTTCAGCTTCTTATTTTTATCTCCATCCTCACGTTTCAGTGGAAATTAACTCTTCTCTTCATTTGAACAACTTAGGGATTTTATTCCCCTTTTTATAATCTTCCTTTTCTTTAATAAATATTATTCTATTTATTGAATCACTAAGCTAATATAACAAAAGAGCACAAAGAAAGACAGCTAAAGAATTGCAAACACTGAATAATTAGGAGATCAATAAACAGTTCAGTAATTCTGAGACGACTTTGAAGTGACCTTCTAGAATAAAAAAACCCAAAGCTGGGTAGGACACACAAATGATAGTTACTGTGCCAAGCAAATTTGAGTAGGTTGGTAATGTTGATTTAGCTGTCTTAATTGTGTTGAGCACTGTAAGTCACAGAATAAAAGAGCAGTGGTGAGAACAAAAGAAGCACACACAGTAAAGAAATACTCATGGAGAAAAAAAAGAAAGAAGCAGTCAAAGTGAAATAATAAAATGAAATAAGGCAGTGATGGCTGAATGCAATAAACTAACATTATGGCAATGTTCAACCAAAAGCTGCTCCATAATTCCAGGTAAAACATAATTCCATTCTGAAGCACAGTATTTAACTGCCTGTATCACTGATAATGAGGCTAAAAACCAGGGCTCTTTCATAATGACGTGAGAAATGATGCCTTCAGCCCCTCCAGTATAAACTTTGATTATGAAGGCCTGTACATTTTATTTTATTGTATTTTGAGGTCAGTTCAGTACAGAAAAATTCTTGTGCTTTCATTTAATTTTCCTGTAACTTTTAATGGTTCCTCAAGACTGACAGAAATATTGTTTGATTTTCTTTAAATTTTAATTTTTAAAGAGACTCAACCCTACATGGGCAGAAGGGACTTTCACCCCACTTACAGTATTTAGTATATAATGTTCCAAAGGATCCTACTTTATGGAACATAAAATATTGTGGGAAAAGATAGTAGAGTGGTGCAACATATATGAAACTGTGATTCCATGGAGCCATGTTCATGTTTCTTACCAAGTTTTTTAGTGGTATTTGAATGTGAAGCTTTGTTCAGGTACTGCTGCTCAGACGTTTTCCTTTACCCTGACAGACTTTATTTTATGAATATTCTACCTTTTGACACATATTTGACAAATAGAGACAAAAAAGGTTTTTTGTTGATTTTTTTTTCTTTAGTAAGTCTAAACTTCTCCAGTAAACCCACATCAGGGATGTCAGGATGCATGTCAAATCAACTCCAGTTTGAACTTCCAGGTAGGAATTGCCTTCAGGAGGCAGCTTAATTGCCACTGTTTCACAGTGCGTGGCTGGGAATTGGCAGTACTTGACTAGATAAGCTCTATTAAAAATTGCTTACAGCAGAGATATTTGGGAAAATCCTGAATGGTTTGGCAACAGAATTGAAACAGAGAACAAGATACTGAATTATGGCTTTATTTCAAATTGTTTTCCAGCGATAAGTTTGAAGAAACCTTCTCAGCAGAAAGAAAATGAGGGATTAGGAAGATGTCAGTGTAGGAAAAAAGTAAATTAGTAAAGGTTCACTTGTTTTTGCTTTTTGTCTTAGGAAAATAATACCAGGCGACCACTACTGTGTTTCCAGCTTCACATCCCAGTAATACAGCACATTTCTTTTCATGTCAGATGACATTTTCTGTTAAGGCTATGACAGTTTAATTTCAGTTAACCACTGCTAACAGTGTGAACATACAAAGGAAGCAGGCAGTGCCACAGTCATTGAACGTACATGTAAATTAAGTAATCCATTGTGTTGGGTCATTGGGGAGGATTTTGATTATTAAAAACTAAAAAAAAGAAAAGTTCTTCCCCCATCATTGTGAAAACCTTTCTGCCTGACTGACACTTGTAAAACATTCTGTCTGTAAATATGCAAAACTACTTGGGGCTGTAAAAAGTTGAAATGGTAGAAGACTGAAATAATAAGTCACAATTTCATTGTTGATTCAGTGTTCCAAGTGTATGTCTGTTAGCTGACTCTGTTCTGAGGTTTAACTATCTTTTTAATCTTCCTTTCATTTTGTTAATTTTCAGACATGCTAGTGTTATTTAAACACATTTTAGTTACCTTCTTATTGTTTTTGGAACTGGATAGGATGTTTTGTACAGTACTGACTCAGCTAGAAAACTGGAGATTCTGGAATGCACTGTACTCCTGAAAATACAAGAAATGATCAATTATTACATCTTTTTAATTACTATCTATGACTTTAAGTGCTTTGTCCAATAGTCATCATATTGAAATGCCAGTAACAGTCCTCTCTACTTATGGGTAGAGTCAAGCACAGTTTCTTCCTGAAATCCTATCAGTGTGAGATCCTTTGTAACTTTTAAGAGACCTATTGATCACAGATAACTGCCAAGATCTTTAGTGATTTAACATTGGTTGTTTTCAACCATAAAAAATACATGCAGACAATTTCCCCAAATATCTAATGTGGAATTCCTCCATGGGCTGATGCTATGTGTTGATTTGGTTTTGCTGCTGATCCAAATTGTATTCATGATTCCATAAATACCCTCTAATTTGCCCTTAGGCAAAGAAATTGTAATATACAGTTTCTCCATAGGCTAATGTAAGATAACGACTTTCTGCTGGGAAACATCATTACTTATGGATAAGGAAAGGATAAGTCTCCATGTGCAAAATTAAGAAAAAGGAGGGTGGATGAAGGAAAGGGACAAAGAAGATAAATCAAAGGATATCTTAGTATCCTCCACCTTTAGCAGCACTTTTTTTCTCTGAGTTGGACAGGACATAACTGTGTTGATTTCATGGGGTTGCATTTAGAAAAACTAGGAAAAGCAACTGGGTGGGGGTCCTTTGAGGAAAAACGTGATATTTCTACAAAATCAAATGGCACTCTTAAACACATGAAAAATCATTTTTTTTCCTCAAGGGAATGCCTTCTTTCACTCTTATTCATGCTTGGCATCCTGTGCTGAAATTAGTCCCATGGAATCAGTTATTAAAATCAGTGTAAAGGCTCTCATTAACTTTGTATTGTGCCCTAAAAATGGGTCTCTTAAATGTATAGACTGTTCCACAAATGCTTGGCATCTTAAAAATAATAGACTAGTCATTAGAAACATGCAATAATATTGTTATAACAATATGATTGTTGTAATGCAGATCATTTACTGGGCTCTCTATGCATATGAGCATTACATTTGTGCAACATAATCAAAGTCAATGACAGTCTTTCCTTTGATTTCAATAGGCTTTGGATCAGGCTATTTGAGAAGTACCATTAACTGTCAGATGTGGTTTTGAGACTATATGTATCAATCTGATTAATTAGTAGCAATCTAAAATGTTTTCATGAATAGTTTCTTCAAATTCAGGCTTGCATAAAGAACACTGTAATATCTCATTATTGTGGTTCCTCCTACAGCCTTTTCAAGTTCCTGTTAATTCCCACTCTATAGTAAATTTAACCTCCCTACCAATGTAATTGATTAAATAACAGGGATTGTAGTGAAATTCCAGTAATTCTTTCTACATGCAAAGCTTAAAGGGGAATAATTACTGTCAGAGAAACTTCTGGATTCATCTTTCTCAGATGAATTTTTTTAATAAAGTAGGAGTTCTTTTAATCTTTTAGACTTCTCCAGTTTGGTTGTACTGTATAAACAAAAATTTCTTGTATTATTTCCTTTTTAGAGTGAGGCAGCACATAGAGGTGACCCTCACATTGGTGTGTTCCTCTGCAAGCCTTTCCAAACACCGTTTGTAGCCACAGCAGGACTTGCTTTTTCTTCTGGCAGAGCATTTAACATGTTGGAGATGGACAACTGTGGTGTTCCAATGCTGGGGCTGAGGAGAAAACACAATTTAGTTTTATGTAATGCTGACATTAACATACACTGCATCAGCATTCATTGTGTCAGTGTTATTTAAGAGGAGCTGGAATTCTGCAGATTTAAATGGTTGTAGGATATTTCAATTTAATCAGCTTTTTTATTACGCCTCCTTTGAAATGTGATCTGAAAATTATCCAACAAGCAAAGAAAAAATCCGATTAGAAATAATTTTTGCGGAGTTTTGCTCTTAACTTATTTCTTATTAATTGGAGCAATGAATTCTGTAGCTTTCATCATCAGCCAATTTCAGCCTGCTAAGAAGCATGAAATTTTATCTTCATCAATAAGTTTTCCTTTAAAGAAGCTATATAAAAATTGATTACAGTGAGTACTGTGTCTTTACCATTAAGAAAGATAGGTTTGTTTTCATCATAAAAAAAATTAACTAGATTTTTATTAACTGTTTTCTTAAACCCTTGAGGCTGACCATATTTTCCCTTTACTTATATTTTAGCAAAGTACAATCATAGAGAAAATGTGCCTTTTATCTTTCAGTTGCTAAGTTAGGCTAATAATCTTTGATTGCAAAGTCTGTCCTTGAATATTGAATATAATTTTTTAGCCTGTTGTTAGATACACTTGATATCATGCTTATATTTGCTTACTTCCATGAGTCTTTGACTGATTTGCATATGACTGATGGTGTCACAGATAAAACTTCTGAAATGATCTGTTTTTTATTCTAGTAATGGTTTTCAGCATTCTGCATTATGAAGGGTTTTGTAGAAGTTTAATACAAAAACTTGACAAATATAAACGTTAAATACTTTGAAAGTATAGGAAAATCCTCCTATAATTTACTGTTACTTTTAGTGTTTATTCCTGAAAGGATGTGGTTCCACATTGTGGTTTCCCTTTCGTTTCTTCTTCCCTCTCCCCCTCTGGCTTTGGGAGTTACTTGGATTTTTATCCCATCTGCTGTTGTCTTCATCTCCCTCCTCTCTCAAGACTTGTATGTACCAATGCTCTCAGAGCCAGAAGCTGACATAGAAACTATAGTAATTTAACTTAATCTTCAAGCATCCTTACCATGCCACTTCTGCAGGCCTGATGGCTTCAGGCTTCCCAAAATTTTTTATGGAGAAGGAATAAGACAGAGACTGCATCTCCTTAGTGAGGTTTGGGCAAGAAAGTTGCTTCTCTGTAGTCCTCATGCACCCTCTCATAGCCACACTGTGTGAAGGGATATTTGGACCATCAGGGAGGCAGACTGAGTTTTAAAGATGGATTTGCATCAGACTTCCTTAACAGCTGATCATACCTGCCAACACCTCAGAAAAACACACCTTTGTAATTGGTTTCCATGAGAATATCAGAGATCCTTAGTTTTGATAATGTGGTTCATAAAATAGCTTGAATATTTTTGTTACTTTGTGCCTCATGCCCTTACCTCCTTTTCATCGTTCCTCCAGCTGATGGGTAAATATCTGTGTGCTTGGCAAATGCTCCAGGCCTTTTTTGCTGATTCTGAGCAGTTTTAAGTCTTGTGCATACGTTTTCCACTTTCTCAATGAATGCAGCCTACAGCATATCCTCACAAACCTTCACGCTGCTCCTCCTTTCATAGTATCACAGGCAATAAATAGCTGGGCCCAGCAGACTATTTATGGGAAGAAAAAAAGCCTCTCATTGGGATGTCACTGTCAGTTTTTCATGGAGTTTTCAGAATGTCATTTTCTTGGCATAAATGTTGCTGTAAT